>NC_057801.1:37265878-37629900 GCF_018294505.1 Triticum aestivum | reverse complement strand
GACCGAGAGCAAGAGCAGAGCAGTAGCGCATGCGAGAGCTAAAGCAGTAGCAGCTCCTACTGATGTGGACATCCCCGCCGAGGGAGCAACTCCATGGAGGAAGTGGCTGGCGCCGCCGCCGTGGATGGAGCCACTCCGTGTCGGCTCAGGACCGAGCGCCGACAGCACCATGAGATCGAATCAAGAAGAAAATGCGGCGATTAGTGTACAACCTCTTTGGTGGCGCCGATTAGGCCGCAGCTTCATCCGAGGAAACGGTGATGATGCTGCTCTTCCGGTGGTGCAGACGAAGACGGCGGTGTGGGAATGGAGGTGGCGCGAAAGACAAGGGGAACGTCGGGGCAGCTCCTTGGAGGTGGAGTATGGGGTGGCTGAACCGGCGGGACGACGAGATCAACGACGGATCCTCATCCGGTATGGTGGATGAAGGACGTCGTGGTGTTGCTGTGGACGACATCGTCGGGGAAGAGGCTCTGGCTGGGTGGCGGATAGAGGAGGGTGTGGGGCTTTGCGGGTTTACGCGGCCTCGATGTACAAATGGGTGGGCGGATGAGATGGGAGTGGGGAATCATGGCTTAGGAGCGTGCATGTCTGAAATGTGGGGTAAGTTACAAAAGTACCCCCACCGATTTGAGGCGATTCTTTCGGTTCAGGGGTACCACGGGCATTTTGCGTGTCGGGATTTCACAGGAGGTGGGAGTTTTCGTGCGCGTTGTAATTTTAGAATAGCAAGGCGCGGGTTGCGATGGAGGGAGTTTTGGAGCACAACGAGACAAAGATATATCTTAAATATTTTGGGGTAACATGGCGCGGGTTGAAGAGGCGGGAGATTCACAACACGATAGACAGAGACACTAGCTTGAAATTTCGGTATAACAAGGCGCGACTTGAAATTTTAGGAGAACAAGCTTAACGTGTACCTAAAAAAAGACAATTCACACCTCAAGACGCACAACACACATACAAACACCATTTAGACTTGTGCATTGTAAGACACAAAGTAAATGGGTACACATGCATTGCACGCATGAGATTTGGCAACCAAATTATGAATAAATACCACATTATAGCATGTAAGCTTTGAGTCATATATGCATGATGTAGATGTTTGTTAAATTCTTATAGTTCATTTCATTCAAAATCATCTAGTTTTTCTAACAAAGCTAATCTATTTTAAGATTCATGGAATTGTGCATTGTAAGACATAAAGTAAAAACAAATAATGGCAAATCATGTAGAAAAACTTTTGGGCAATTCTGATACGGAAGATTCTAGAACAAAGAAGAAGTGCTTGTGTTTTGAGGTTTGTGCATTATGCTTGAGTTCAACCATGGAGTCTTCTAGATTGTACATGTGGCGAAATCTGGTGGAATCTAGATGATATCCAACGGCCAGTAGTGCTCAAATTTGCCATTTCTGCACCATCGGATTCACCTTATTCAATGACCATCTTTAAAAGTCAAAGTTACCCGCACACAATATAAAAAATATAAAATATAATATATATATAGGGGTATAGATATAGATATGTGATGCGAAAGCCACCCATCATCTCCAATTAGAATAGTGTGTCCATGCAGGGATGCAATGTGGCCAAACGATCTCTGCCATCGGTATCTCAAATTAAAATCAGCCTGACCTTGTTCAGTGTGTATACATTACAACATGCACGTTTCCAAACCACACCGCACAGATCTCCGCTACATTCATGCATGCATGGTTTTCAAACATCATGATCTCTTATGCAAATATTTGAATTCAACATTGATTATGACCTCACCTAGTCTTTTACACCCACATAGCCATCTTCTCTTTATAATGGTACCACTAACTTTCTCTCGTGCATGCATGCACACACACAACTAGTCGGCATTATGCAACGCACACATGTAATCTTTGTCTTCAGGTCGGTCTCCCATGAAGGCACACACAAACACACACACATCCCCCTCTCCATCATATCAGGCATTCTTTATCTGTCATGCATGCATGCGCAACGATCGATGTTCCTCTATGTGTGTGTGTGTGTATAGCTTGGTCTTTCATAGTTTTCCACACAAACCGATCAATCTATATATCTAGTGAGGTCTCATCCTCTTTCCCACGTCCACATCGATCAATCTATACCTCTCTATATAGGATTACGGGGTTGTTTGGTTTGAGACTAAGTTTGCCAAATCTTTCCACACCTAAGGTTAGGAAAATTTGACCAACTTAGGTGGGTGTTTGGTTCAAGCCACATCTTAGGCAAGCCACACTATGGTCCCACATCACATACACACAACAAGTGTGGCAAGATTCCCTTAGGCCTGCCAACTTGTGGCTCTCATTTTGAAGAACTAACCTTACGCAAGTTTGGCAACATTGTATGGCAAAGTGTGGCACTCCTAGGTCTAGAACCAAACAACCCCTACTTATATAGCTAATACACCCACATTAATTATATATCCAACATGCCCCTCTCATCATCCATGCCTTCCACTTCATCTCTCAGACGTGCGCACAATGGCAAAGACAGGGGGCAGCAAGGGCCCTGCCCCCCTGCCAAACATCACTATATATCGAGGCTAATATGAATGTGATCATTAGAAAATTGCTGGTAAAAATGGTTTAAGTTCATGAATTGGCCCTCCTCGTAAAGGATTAGCAATGCTTGGCCCCCTAGCTCATTTATTTTTCATGGCTCCGCCGCTGCGCGCAACAGCGTACGTTCTCGCCCCCCCTCTCTAAATATCGATCTCGCACTTGTGCACTCCTTCATAGTCTCCCTCCACTCGGCCCCTCGCACCATCTTCTAGCCCCCACCGGATTTTTCCACATGTACAATCTAGCAGACTCCATGGTTGAGCTTAAGCATAATGCACAAACCTCAAAACAACCGTGGTTCTCCTTTGTTGTAGAATCTTCCGTATCATGACTGCCCAAACTTTTTTGTAGTTGAATTACCATTATTTGTTTTTTTACTTTATGCTTTACAATGCACAATTCCATGAATCATAAAATAGATTAAGGGCTTCTTTGATGCAAAGGATTCTCGAAGGAATTTTGGAGGATTCTAATCCTTTGGAATTTTTCCTATCTTGGTTGTTTGATTCATAGGATTGTAAACCATAGGAATTTTTCCATATGATTCATTCGCACTAGATTTCATAGGAAACATCCCATCCACTCAAACCTCTTTGAAAGAATTCTATGTTTTTTCTGTGCACAATCAAACACTCGTACAATCCTGTAGGATTCAAGATGACATTCCACTGTAATCCCATGTTTTTCCTATTCCCGCGTTTTGGAAATTCTACAAATCCAAGAAGTCCTAGATTGTTTATAAAAAATAATTGATTTTGAATGAGATGAACTATAAGAATTAAACGAAGGTCTAGACCACGCATATATGACTTAGAGCTTACATGCTATAGTGTGGTATTTATTCATAATTTGGTTGCAAAATCTGATGCGTGCAATGCACGTGTACCTTACTAGTACTTCAACTATGTGCAAAACACGTAAATTAGAATTCCAATGGCACGCTACACAGTGTCTCTCTTACAGTTCATGAAGGCATGTGGCACATGTGGAGGCGTTGTCTCAACCTACTTGTGTGGATTGATCACAGTGACGTGTTGCTGGTTCCAGTAGAATGTACTCGTCCTCCCTAAGCCATACTGGCGGTACATGCATGAAGCGAAGATGTGCACGCATGCCACGCACGCACTCATTCCCTCGCACGCACACGTGGGTACAAGGGCGACCACAATTTTGTACCAAGATCCACCCCATGTGATAATTTGATGCGTGTAAAGTCGTTCACTTCATTGATGGTCAATTAATACAGCACATGCAAACTGAGTGGACGTGAGGGCGGAAGAAATACATTACTACTCCAATGCGCGCATGCGAGTAGTTAAATCATGGGTTGCTAGTAGTACTTCCATTGGTCACCTTCGTATTTTGTGCCAATTTTTGACACTAACATAATATTTACCCATTTGAGCAGTGTAGTCTACTTGAAATTTAGGTTCCACTAAACTCATCGGGAGCCGTTTCGTGCCTCAAAACCAAAACCATCAATTAATATTTACCTTGTTCCCATCACATTTGAAAGTACTAGTGCTACAATTAAGTGCAAGCCTGCTCACAACTACTAGTACATACCAAACCTGAACGTGTTCCCACTATGCAGGTATTAGTACTAGTGCTAGTACTTAGGTTATAAAAATGGGAACTACCTAACCGAAAATTACTCTACCTTTCCTCCTCATAAGTACTTCTTTTTCGTCCGTCCTTGCCATGGCCGGTGAGCAGAGCTCTAGGTCGAGAACTACTTGTAACAAGGGAGCGGCAACCAAGGCTGCAAAAAAAAGAGGGCTCGCCGCCACGCATAGGCCTCGAAAGATCTCTCACGGGCAGGCGATGGCTTCCAGGAGCGCCCTAGACGCGGAGGCAAACATGCTGAGCCGGCGGCGCTGGAGTCGTTATACCTAGACGGCATGCCCGATCAGCTCAATAAGCACCTCAATAAGTAGAAAGAGTTCATCCATGGCTTGGTGGAGTTGCTGAAGGAGAGCCTCGACGACATGCCCGCTGAGCTCAATAAGCAAGTGGAGTTGACCGCCGGCTTGGTGATGCTGCTGAAGAAGAGCATTGCCTCGAAGAAGAAGGCGACCAGTGAAATCCTGCAACTTGAGGAGGACAAGGCGAAGCTCTGCCACGAGCTCGACCTGTTGAGTGAGAATAACGCCAGCTGGAAGAAGCTGCATGAGAATAGTAGTTCCTCGATGAAGATGTTGCAGGCCCTCGTCATGGAACAGAAGGAGGAGTTGGCGAAGCTCCGCATCGAGCACCTGGCTGCTGTCAAGGTACGTAATGTGGCCGTGGAACAGATGATGAAGGCTCGAATCGAGAAATCCTGCATCATGGCAGAACAAAGAAGATGGTGGAGGAGACGGGCAAGGAGATGGAGGTTATGGAGGCGATGAAGAAGCAGTTACGACTCCCCGGCGAATTAGATCATTTGGGCTGATAATCTTCCTTCTACTTTTGCTCCTGTGTTTCATCTTTTGCTTCGGGTGTTTCACCGCACCTGTCACGTTCTCTGCAAGGCATGAATAGAACAATGCTAACAATGAGATGACTAGCAAATTAGATAATTTTTATTGCCATATGGCACTGGGCTGCCGTGTTTCGTGCTCCTTCGTCGTAGTACTACTCCAGTGGAAAACTTGAGTATACCGCACGGTTCTTTGCTCCTCCTCGGGTCATCGGCAGATTTATACAAGCAGTCAAATCACAAGGCCCCGTCTTCCAGCTGTAATGAGCCGTCAAATCACAAAGGCCCTCGCCTCTCGTGAAACCAACCAAACTAGACTGCCCCGCCCTCTAGCCTTTTAAAAAATGTATACTTTTGTACAGTAGTAGCATCGATGGGTTGCGCCATGGAGCAAAACTTGACATTAAAAAATGGTGGTACATATAGAGAGCGCTCGTCGCCAAATTATGCATATAGTACTATTATAACATGGCAAAAGAGATTTGAGTCACAATAATGGTGTCCAGCACAACCCACCCCTCAAAGAAAACTAAGCACCCTGGAATTCTTTGACAAAACTAAGCACGCTGAAATTCTTTGACAACTAAACTGCTGGCTATATGATGTTGGCCATATATATTGGGGGTATTTAAATTAGTGCCCCTGGTTCCTTAGTTGTGCTCACTTTTCCCCACGCTCCCTTTTCCCCTCTTCCTTAGCTGAAACTCTCACAAATGCTCATAATGGGCGTTTGCCGTCTTGACCGTCAATTGACCGTTAATTGCTGACGAGTGGGGTCGAGTCTTCGTCTGACCGTTGCTTGCTGACGGGTGGGACCGCAAGGAGACACGTATTGGGCAGCTTGCCTGAATCTGAAACAGACCTAGACAGGCCGCACCACACCGCGCCGCCCCGCCTCCTCCGCCGGCGTCGTGCTCCGTCCACCGCAATTGTTTCCTCCGCCCTATGCCCCTATTCCGTTTGTCGGCGATGCCGCGTCTCCGCCAGATATAGCCACCTCCCCATCTGGGATTACATAGCGATGTTGAGTGAGGACGCCCGGAATGCAGTCTACCGTGGAGAGGATTGGGTCGAATCTGCGGCAGATAATTCATGGATTAAACCTGAGTAAGCATCGTTTCCTCTTGAATTGACGTTCTAGGTCGTATTGTAGGCCGTATTTGACTTCTGTTTGCTTGAATCGTTCAAATTTGTGCTTGATTTTACCCAGCTAACTGAAGCCTTTGTTTCAACAAAATAGGATTGATCCCGCGCTGGCTTTCCGGCAGGCAATTAGAATGGAAACTAGTGTGCTGCGTGGTACTAAACCGCATTCGATTTCATCATTTTTCTATCCCTAAGTGGTAGAAACCAGCATATCTTTCAAAGATTTGCGAGCTGAGCTCTGAAACACCTATCCCTGGAGTGATGCCAATGTTGTTGAACTAGATTACTTCAGCAGTGACGAGAAAATATTTCTCCCACTAACTTGCGACGATCATATGCCGTTGCTTTTTGCTGGGATTGCTAGCTGTCGATTCGGTAAACTCCAAATCGATGTGCTTCAGCCACGCGCAGAAAGGGCGAAGGGGAAGGGAGTTCAGACATCATCTGTCTGTGCTAATAGCCAGCACCCTGGCACTCCTTGTAGGTCGACACCAAGTAAAGCAAGTGGTTCATGGAGCCACAACATGCCTGCTGCCAATTCTGGTTCCGATTCAGCTGCTGCTTCTCGTGTACCTTCTGCAGTTGGTGTAGAAGAAGATGCAGAACCTGAAGAGGCAGTGCCTACAAATGAAGATGAAGACGAGATGATGTTTCCTGAACTGGTCGATGTAGCCAGTCAGCAAGCAGTGGATGATGAATATATGGAGGAGCCCATCAGCCATGCTAGGTTTGATGACACTGACGATGAAGAGAAGGTGGAGAACATGGACAGCTTAATCGAGGATGAATACGATGGTGATGACATGCCAACAATTGAGTGGAACAGGGAAAAACCTGAGCTTATAGGTACCACTTTCCAACCAATGGTGGACTATCGGAATGCAGTGACAACATGGTGCATTATATCTGAAAACACCTATCAGATTAAAAGGAGTGAGCCAACAAAGTTTATAGTTTTTTGTCCATATCCTAGGTGTAGGTGGAAGTTGCATGCATCTCGTATGAGAAAGTGCAAATATATTCAAGTAATCCAAGTTCAGTTAGTAATTTAGTTTCAAATCATTGAGTAAGGTATCTTAACTGTTTTTTACCCTTTTATTTTGTTTCATATAAAGAAAAACCCACACAAGCACACCTGTCCACCTGGAGGGGGAGGGGGGAAGGCCAAAACCATGCTAGCAAAAACTAGGTGGGTGGCAGATGCTATATTGGATTGGCTGAGAGAAGAACCTGGACTTGGTCCAACAACACTCCATGGGAAGCTTTTTGAGAAGTACAAGATAGAAATTCCTTACATGAGAAGTTTTAATGCTAGGGAAAAGGCTCTTGACAGAATTAATGGTCAATGGAATGACAGTTTTCAGCTGCTTTACACTTTCAAAGCTGAAGTGGAGATGGCAAGTCCAGGGAGTGTTGTAGAGATTGACAAGCATACAGTTCCATTCAAAATAAAAGGAAAGTCATTTGAGGAAGAGGAGGGGGTAATTTTTTCCAATTGTGCCTTTAAAGATTACTGAACCCATAGATGACCATCAAATGGTCGTCAAGTGCTCGGCGAGTGGAACTACTCCATCAACACCTCCACGGCGAAAACCCCAAGTAAAGATCAAAAGGAACAAGAGTCTGAAAGAAAAGAGCATATCAACTAGGGAAACCAGGAGCAAGACGGTGAAGCCAGCTGCAAACACAAGGAGCAAGTCGAAAATTTGAACTAAGTTGTTGGGAAATGTTTGTGTTGTCAATTTGAGGGCGAGTCGATCGCTTAAAACTTGGTAGATTCGTATTAAGATGTTGGCATCTTCAATCTTGGTAGATTTGAGCTACTGTGAAAACTTATCAGTTGTAATAATGTTGCTTATACTTTGGTTTCTTATTTGAGTCAGAATTCAAATTTCCATCAAAATTTGAATTTAATTCAATATTTGAATTTGGGCCGAAATTTGGATTCGAGCCAAAGTTGAAGTTGAACATTGGAGGTTCATTGCTCGGTGCGGTGTATTTGATCGAGCATTTGAAGTCCAATATTCATAGGTGAATAGTCTGAATGAGAAATGTGCTAAAAACGAGCTCGAAAGCTAGGGTGAACAACCCTATTTGAAATCAAGTTTTTTTTGACCTTGTCTAAATGACCTCGAAAGCTAGGCATATATATTTTTGAACTTACCCTAGGGTGAACAACCCTAGGGTGAACACTTGTTCCATATATATAGGGTAAAAACGAAGTCTCACTATTTATTGATTAATATTCATATTACTACATTTTTTTTGAAAAAATATGCTTTTAATTCAAAACCATCAAATAATACGTTTTAGATATGAAAACGAAAAGGTAAGTTCGGATCCTTCTTATTCACTCTAAAATGAAGCTATGCAGATTTTTCTGATTTTTTTGAATTATTTTGATTTTTTTTCAAACCCTAAACCCTCTCTCCCTATTCTACAAACTCTGAACATGTTCGTAGGTGATAGTTCATTTGTGTGAAGCCTTTTTTCATGAAAATGACCTACACCAAGTTTATATTTTTTTCTCATAACCTTGTGACATATGACGTCTATGTGCGCAAGAATTACATCATTTTGATTTTTTCTGATTTTTTAAAAAACATTTGAACTTCATTTCGACAGATCACTTCAAAAAATGATTTTTCAAAAAAAAAACACACGTATACCGAGTTTATATTTTTTTATGGTAACTAGGTCTCATAAACGGACGAACTACATTTTTTTATATTTTTGTGATTTTTTCTAATATAGTTATGGGCATTTGAAATCTGGTGAAACCCTAATAACCCCGTTGACTGGCTCATAACCCCGTAGAAATGCTCCAAACCCTAGCGTCGAACGTTCGCCGTCGGATCCTACCAAGCGCCAAACACCACCCGTCAGATGTGGGGGTAGGCATGCGCGATCCGCGTGACGCATCCTGATTGGCTACTGCACTCCCTTTTACAATCTGCCCCACTTTACATATGAAATTGTATTCGCACATGACCACCACATGTCAGCGTTATGAGTTGGTTGAAATATTCAAACTGCAAAAAACAATGTGGAAAATCATCAATATAGCTTCCCCTTCTCCTCTTCTCCATCTGACAGACAAAGGCATCGAGCAGATCTCGAGCAGTTCCTGTATTTTTTCCCCATCTTCTCGTTCTTCTTCCTCTCGAGCAATTCCTCTGTTTCGTCCTCTCCGGCGATATGTCGACCTCCTCGCCAGCCCCCCATTCCACATGGCCGGTGTATGGTCCAGTGCTGATGACTCGATGCACTGACTGCCCACGGACCGTGCCATTGAAGCAGTTGACTTCGAAGGAGGAGAAGAATGGGAACTTTGGGCGCGAGTTCGTCAAATGCGAGAGCAAGCCGGAGGGGCAGGTTAGATCTGAGTTTTCCTCGCATCCTTTATCTCTAATGTATCAAAAAAATCTGTTAGATTTGGGATTTAGGTTATGTTATTTCGTTTTCAGATCATGAAGAAATGCCACCATTTCGAGTGGATGGATGATTACATCCAGAGGCTTCAAGGGTTGGGCTTGCTGGATTCGAGGGGGAATGCAATCCGCGAGTTCAATCTGCCCCATGATAGTGCCGCTCCAGTAGCAGCAGCATGTCTGGAGTACCCTACGATGGTAGATGTCGAATTGAAGATGGAATTGAAGAAGATGAACAAGAACTTCAAGCAGCTGATTGAGTTGAAGAAGCAATCCAATCTAATTGCTTTAGTAATACTTTCTCTAGGAATTTTTTACTTGATGGACATCTCTCGTTAGAGATGTTTGTCTAATGTTGTTGCCATTTAGGAATCCAAGTGTGTTTATCTCAAATGAACCTCTGTTTAGTGCAACTGTCGATCTCTGAATGTATGCACTTTACTGTTATGTTTCGACACTTTTAGTTTCAGTAGAAGATAACTGCCAGTTCAGTGATAGGATTATTTTGTTAGCTAATAACGTCGAGTGTTGGATCATACCCTAGCTTGTCAGATGACAGTAAGCAGTACTTGAGCAGCACAAGGGATATACATCAAGTTCATCTCTTCTCTCTCGCACTTGCCAAACTTTTGTCCTCGAGTTCGTCAGTTCTGCTAGAAAAAAAACCTACTTCGCGGGCCCAAAGAGAATCAAGCTGCAATAGGCCCACAAAGGATGAATGAGGCCCAGAAACAAGTGATGTTTCTTTTTTGTTTAGGAATGATTGCTTTGTTCTTTTTTGTTTCTGATTGATTTTTTCATTAATTTGATTGCCCAATCTCTTCTATTTCATTGAGGAATATTTTTGGCTTTCCTTTATGGGTTCCTTCATTTTTTTGATTTGATTTCTCTTCACTGTATGTGCTTTTGTTTTGCTTGCTCACAACCTGGCTTAGTTTGGCGGTGAAGTAATTTTAGAATCAAAGTATTTGCAAACCACAGTATTATTATGCCTAGCGAACCAACACTTCAGTGTTGGAAAAAGAGGTCCAACCCTCTTTTTTATATACTTCAAAAATAGTGTAGTTTTCTACATATTAAAGTATATAAAACTACACTTTTGACTAAAGCCAAATATCTCAAAGTAGTTGATACTTCAATATTTCTGGAAACAAAAGTATTCTTGGAATATCTAAAAAATACAGAGCTCCCAAACGAAAGTCGTGTACAATATGTTCTTATTTTTAGAAGGCATCTATAAACACATCATTTTTAGTTAGTTTGGTTAATTTTGCCCACATCAATTAGCCGTGTCTAAATTGGGACAAACAAAATACAAACATAACAAACCATTAATATATCACACATAACTTAACTTAGATAGGGTTGCTAGGGCAACACAAGTTCTTACATATAACACGATACCGATAGATAATTAACATTACATAGATGGGATAGGGTAGCTAGCTCGGGTAACACACACACCAAACTCACACTACATAGTAGATAGGGTAGCTAGGGCAACACCGCCATGTCTTCACCGTCGTCTTCATCTTAACCGCCGGCTTCACCGTCTTCTTTGCCGCCGGCTTTAGTACTGCTCCTCTTCAAGGTCATTCTCGCCGAGGTAGTACGGGAGGCTGTGCATGCGGTTGCGAGCGGGGAAGACACTCTCAAAGTCGGTGAAGATGTTATAGGTGGTGAATGTGATGAACTCGCACCCACACAAATACACCTTGCCGAGCAGGTAGTAGGCATTGAACCTGTTGGTGAAGTGGAAGACGAGCCCTACCACCAGAGCGTTGGTGGGGGGACGCTGCTCCACGAGGTTGAACATGGGCGGCGAGCCCGCCGGGAGGTGGTGGAAGCCCGCATGGAGGAACCCCCGTGCAAGCTCAGTGCTACCCCTCCAGCGTGAGAATGCCCACACGCGGAGCAATGCCTCCACGACGACATTGGCGGGGTACCGCCGTTCTGCCACGGTGGGCGACTCTTGGAATGTTGGCCCATTGTACTGCATCTTGCCCACTTTGCTGAGTGTTTGCTTTGGATTTTGGGGGAAGAAGAGAAGGAGGAGGCACAGATGGATCTGTAGAAGAAGAGGCAATGAAGGGCGGTTTAAATAGCCGGGGGAGACGAAGAGGGTACACGCCGAAACGGCATCGATCGTGACTCAGTGTGTACGTGAATCGATGCGATCGTGAATTGATGCGAGTGTGCGTGAACCAATGTGTGAACGTGAATCGATGCGAGCATGCTCAGCATTGGCGGCTGCCTGCCTCCCCCTTTTGTGTGCTCTGCGTTGGCGGCTGCCTGCCTCCCCCTTCTGCGTGCTCTGCATTGGTGGCTGCCTGCCTCCCACAACTGAACCGATGCCTCAACATATGAACGCGAGCGTGCAGCCTTCCCCTTCTGCCACCGGCACGTATGCCTACGACACGTGAAACGATGCTGCAGAGCGACTGTGCAACACAACGTGTGCATGCGGCGTCCATGTCGTGTCGGCGTGCGGCACCGATCGATGCATGCGTGTCAGCGTGCATGCATGCAATTAGGCCTAGGTCACTAGATGCGTGTGTGGCGGCATTCACATGAATAGCAGGCCACATCGATGCCAAAGCCGGGCATGCATAGCAGGTTGCATCCATCGATAGCAGGCTTTTTTAATTGGGCTCCCTTTTTAATTTATTACCAACAAAATAACGGTCCCGTCCTATGAACACAAACATGGCCCAACCAGCGATGCCACAACCACAGTCAATAGAGTCCAACGTGGCCCCACAAGTCAGTTAACGGCCAAGACAGCAAACATCTGCTATGAACATTTGTGAGAGTTTCAGCTAAGAGAGTGGGAAAAGTGAGCAAAACTTTGGAGCGTGGAGAAAACTGAGCACAACTAAGGAATTGGGGGCACAGATGGAATAATCCCTATATATTGTATGTATATAATGTGAAGAAATGAGTGTTAGTACTATACCAACTAAAAGATGAAATGTAAGAAATACTAGTACGTACGTACTAAAGAGTTAAAGTAACAAGAAGAAACATAATATAGTTCTGCTGGGGGCTGAACACAACACACCCCTCAAATTAAGCTAAGCACACATGAAATTAAACTATGCAACTAATCCGGTAGACACTGCATTAGAACCACCATGAGCAACGACACGGCCACCTTACTCGGAGTCCTCGTCCACGTCCTCGACTTCGTCCTTGTCCCTCTTCCTCTTGGCCGATACTTCTTTGCTTGAACCGCACACTTGGCTCTTTCTCTTCATCCAACCCTTGTAGATGTTGAAACAAAGGTAGCCATCCATTGCATCATAGTGGATGTGGTCTATATCTAGTACATTCCACTACCATACATGATGATGAAACGTGTACGGAGGTTTCTCCAGTTTACCGTACGAAGGATGAACCATGGCTCCTGCCAGGGTCAGCATTGAAGGCTGACCACTTGAGGGCACCAACCGATTCTTCTGGAGGTCAAAGGAGTTGCCTACGATGAGCCTATCCGACCCAGGACTCTTTCGTCATTCGTAAAGTCTATAGTAACAAATTTGACTAGGCCTATCTTGAGGAAGTTCTTAAATCCTGGCATTCAGCGTCGGCATGGCATATGTGGTAGACCAAGAATAAGTCATGCATGCCAACCTGGATCACGGCAGGCTTCTTCTTCTCTTCCTCCTTTAGAGCCCTCCCTCGTCCCAGGACTGTGGTGTACTCAACATCTAGCCCAGCGACCCACTCATCATTTGAGTTTTTGAACATGCGTCTGAAGTGAGCAAGGCATCCTTTCACCTTCGCGGAAGAACGGGTGTAGATGATGTCGAAGTCACCGCCGGTGATGGTTCTAACCTTGTACTCACCGCCGATCAGGGAGATTTGGGACACCATGGATTTGGGAGGAGGGTTAGGATTAGTGGAACTGCCGTAATGTGAAAGGACAGGACGACTAGGAACGAACTACCGTAATGTTAAAGGACGTCTGGGGACGACTAGGAGCGAACTGCCAGCGGTTTTTTGATTGTAAAAATGCGAGTGGGGCGTGCGAACGGCAGGATAGTGGCTTTCCAATCTCCCTTGATACGGGCTTCCAAGAGCCCTTGGATCTGAGATTGAACGGTTGCATGACGTGATTCTAGATCTATGGGTGAATATCCTATCCTGGAGGGTTATTCTGCAAATTTTCAGCAATTTAGCATACGACCGTTCGATCTCAGAACCAAGGGCTGGCAGCATCCCATATCATGGTCGCGCCTACCACGACTGTCACCTCGCTCGCGCAGTCGTGCCCTATGAGATTTAACACGGTGCGTTAGACTATCTGATGTTGGCATGTCATACATAGTCATCACTTAGTCACTCATACTACAACAAGGTTAGCTATAAGGTTGGCTATAAGTGTATTTTTTTTACTTCTCTCTATCTATTTCTTCGTAGTATTTATTGCATTTACGAAGGAGTGACTTCTTCCAATGAAATGGTGCTTAGATGAGGTGCTAAGGGCATTAAATGGCTTACCATTGAAGTTCCCAATGCATTGGTGCTTAGTTTTTTGTTGCTAAGTTTGCTTCATTTAATTAGCTATAGACTCAAAATTGTCTTTTCACCTAGGTACACATGCTTAGAGCCATTTCTTCCTCGGGTCACCAAACTAGTCTCTCTCTTCTTAGTTAACTTGCCACATCAGACTTTATGCCTATGTGGCAAGCTGAGCACCTGTAGGAGCAAGTAAGTACAATAGTGGGCTATAAGCCCGCTTTACATGGCATTTTTGCATATGTGGAGGAAAGAGGCAAGGAAAAAGTGGAGAACTGGGCTCTCATGTAAGAGACAACCTCTACATGGTGGAGCATTGGGATAGGCACCTGTATGGAGGTGGTGAGGAATCGGGAGACTCATGCCGGTCGTAGCGCCGCAGTTAAAATGATAATGGCAAGTCAAATCACGGGGGCCCCACCTGTCAGCAGTAACTCGTTGTCAAATCACACAACCCTACGTTTGCAGCAGCCTACTCCCTCATCTTCTCGCGTCTCTGTCGAACCGAGTAGGCAGAACTGCCCCGCCTACCGCGCAGGAAAAAGCCCCGCCCTCGACTTTTAAATAGTACATTATACTAATTTTTTATCCATGGATTGCGCCATGGAGCAAAGCCTCAAGAAAACAGCGGCACACATGTACGGAGTATACAGCACGCCCGTCGCGTTCGCGTCGCAACCCAGATGGTCGGTCGGTCTGGCATGCTACTCTCCGAATGGAACGCGCGTCATATTGCGTTTGCACACGCATGTGGGGCCGTAGTTGAGAACTGACCATAGGCACACTCCCCGGCCCCGCAAGTCAGGTGACTTAATAGAAGAGAGAGACGAGCGATAGTACTAGAGAAGTGTTGTACTACGTTGGTGCCTGGACGATCCCTGCAAGACATGGAAGATCAGTTCGTCCATGCATGTGACTAGACTCCAGCAGACACACCTGGATTGGCTATCGTATAAATATCGTGCAGGCTATGTTGTACAGGGCTGTAGTTCTCGTGAGAAATCTAAAAAAAGATTTCTTGTCATCTCGCAAAATTAGGTGTCATGTGCTTCGGATCACTACGAGGGTTAAGCAGCGAGAACTGAGTTGGTCTGGTCATTGGGGGCACATGCACGAAGACTCCTCGGCTGTCATCTAGGTCAAGCTGGCTATGTTAATTAGGACATCTATCGACGGACCCCTTTTCTACGAGTTATCTTTAATTTGAGCTTTGATCCTCGTCTAGTTTGTCCGTCGGGATTCATGTTGTCTCCTTTGGGCAGTGAGGTTATGATTTCTTGTCATGTGGCATTTTTTCGTGTTATATGTTATAATCCGGTGCTTCAGATCAAAATGATGACAACTACGCCTCCGGGGCATGTGCATGAAGACTTGTCGACAGCCATTGACGAGGTCAAGCCAGCTTCGGTTGACAAAAGAAAACTAGTACTCCACTATATAGGCAGGAGCCTCCGCGCTTGCTTGCTAGTATTTCTCTCTTCACAGTATCTCGTCCTCTCCAAATCTAAACACAACAGCGGAGGCGACACACTCTCTCTCTACTCACCGCTGGTCACAAATCCAGCCGGATCCTCTTTGTCGGGGAAGGTGAGAAGGTGCAACATTCACGCGGTCATTCTCGGCGATGGCTCTTACCCACTGCCGGCGCGTCTCGATCAGCATGCCTTTCCGTTCTCTCCCAAGCACTGCTAGCGAGGGAGGGCCTCTGACCCCTTGTTCCTCGCTGCTGTAGTGTGGGTAGATCCAGCCTCCCGCCGCCCACCTAGCGACATCCCGGCGACCCTCAGGTATAACTTCCTTTGAAACCGGCCTTGGTCTACTTCCCAAGCTCCTGACGTCGCTGCATTTGTATCTTTTACTATTTCTCAGGCCTGAAAGTGCTAGTTATCGACTAGAGGGGGGGTGAATAGGCGATTTTTCTCAAAGTCTTCAAAACGTGGAAGTTTCGAAGACAAGCAATAGAAATGACCTAATTGATATGCAGCGGAAGATAAACTACAACAAGCAAGCCATAGTCAAGTATGCAATAATGTGAACGTACAAAGACTAATAGCAGCTAGGTAGTAAGGATCAGGATGGAAGATAGTATGAAGCCAATCAACGATAGTAGTCAAGCAATGAAGTCAAACAGATAAGACAAATAGGCAATGACTTCACGAAGACAAACTCAAAGTAAAGAGAGTGAAGAGATAGAACCAGTCACTTGTTGAAGACACAAGATTTGGTGGACCAGCTCCAGTTGCTGTGACAACTGTACGTCTGGTTAGGGAGGCTGAGATTCAACTCAGAAGACCGCGTCTTCACCTTATTCCCCTTGAGCTAAGGACACACAGTTCTCGCCCAATCACTCTGGTAAGTCTTCAAGGTAGACTTCCGAACCTTCACAGACTTCGTTCACCGGCAATCCACAACGACTCTTGGATGCTCAGAACGTGACGCCTAACCGGCTGGAGGATACACAGTCCTCAAGTGTAATAAGTCTTCAAGTCACACAGACAGAAAGACTTCGGTGATGCCTAACACTCTTTGGCTCTGGGTGTTTGGGCTTTGTCCTCGCAAGTATTTCTCTCTCAAAGGATTCGAGGTGGGTTGCTCTCAAAACGACAAAAGCCGTAAACTAACTCTGAGCAGCCACCAATTTATGGTGTAGGGGGTGGGCTATTTATAGACAGAAGGCAACCCGACCTGATATGTCTGAAATGACCCTAGGTCACTAAGGAACTGACACGCGTTCCAACGGTCAGATTTCAAACACACACGACAACTTTACTTGGGCTACAAGCAAGGCTGACTCATCCAGCTCTGGATAGATTTGCTCTCATTGTCTTCGCTCGAAGATATAGGATTTGGGTTGAGCATCACTTCAGTCACTCTGACTTTGTTCACTTGGACCCCACTTAACAGTACGGTGGTTCCTATGACTTAACACAGAAGAAAAGGAAACAACGAGACAACTCAGTCTTCGCGCTCCATAGTCTTCACTTAATGTCTTCTCATGTCATAGTATTCAATGTGAATATCTTCACACACCACCATTGTCTTCAATTTCTTCATACATTTTTAGGGGTCATCTCCGGTAGGTAAATCGAATCAATGAGGGACACTACCTGCGTTATCCTGCAATTCTCACAAATGCATTAGTCCCTCAACCAACTTTGTCGTCAATACTCCAAAACCAACTAGGGGTGGCACTAGATGCACTTACAATCTCCCCCTTTTTGGTGATTGATGACAAACTGGTTGAAGTTTTCAATGGGAAAGAAGTATGTGAAATTGTAAAGGATAGGGTATTGTCTTCATAAGTGGCAAGGGCTCCCCCTGAAGATGTGCATATAAATAATTTTCTTTTGGAATGCAAATGCACATGGCAGGTTGTACTTGTGGAGATCCTCTTCAACTTATGAAGATAATTCATCATGCACGAAATGATATAACTAAGAGAATGACATGCATAATGAAAAATGGACATCTACATAATGATCTAGGTGCGGAAGTTATCATCGCACGTGGAAACGCAAATAAGTAGCAGACGACCATCAAGTCTAAGTGTTACAACTCAAAGAATGAAGTGTATCAAAAGCAAGAGTTGTAAGCAGTAGGCAAAAATATAAAGCAACCGCCCTTATGAACCCGCTCGAAGACTATCAACTCATATGCTTCTCCCCCTTTTGTCAGTAATGACCAAAAAGGTTTGAAGACATAGAGCATCTACTCGTCCTCATGAGGAGTAGGTGAGGCAGTAGGGTTGTCGTTGTTGTTTGGCGGTGCAGACGAACTTGGTGCAGTGTTGATGCGTGCAGAAGTAGGGGCGGTGAAGTTGCATCGTCTTCATCATCGATCACATTGGCATTTACAGTTGCCATGGAGGAAGAATAGTCAGAGTCCTTCAAGAGATGGAGTTCTACGTAGGACAACATTCCGTGGAGGAGTGGAGTCAAACTTGAATCTCTGAGTGAAGCCATCGTCTTGAAGATCTGCTTCAGCACTGAGCAGGGTCAAACTCTTCCATGATCGCCGACAAGTTTCGTGAGTGACAAATGCATTCTTGGTGGCAAGGTTTCGAATGCGATTTACATCCACCAAGAGGCTTTGCATCTGATGCTTGAGCCAAAAATGATGCTTATCTTGTTTCTGATGCAGGGCCACAAGAAGTTCTCAGTCATTTAGGACCCGAGAGCGCTTCCGAGGCCTTTGAGCAATTGTGCTCTCAGTAGCTTCAGTTGGCGCATGATGAGGTAGACGAGTGTTTCCAGCCATTGGATAGACACGAGTTACTGCTTGGACTCCCTCAATAGGCTGAGTGAAGCTGTGGTGTTCTGCATTTTGAAGACTAAGAGGCTTCTTGGCAGGTTCAGGGTATATGGCTTCAACTGACATATCAACCTCTGGTAGAAAGATCACATGATTGTGAGCAGAGGGTTGATAGTTGAGAGCAGAGTGTATCTTGATGAGGCGCATGACCCATGGAGCATAGAACTTCAGGCCAAACAGGTCAGATCCAGACGCAGCCAGTTGCCAAAAGGAAGAAATCTTGTGCATTGAAGCTGATGCCATTGAGGATGTAAAAGACCAATGTCTTCATGGCTCCTTCAAGTTTTGTAGCTGATGAATGTCCTTTGAGCGGCCATAGAGTCCGCCTGATGATGTGATATATGGTGCGCGGCAGATACTCAAGGTCATCAACAAAGAACTCCTTTGGATATTCAGCATCATGTGGCAAAGGCTTCATCATGCTCAACATCTGGCTCATGTTTGGTTCTGGCTTATGAAAGATGCTCTCCAGTGCATTGCGGTGGTTTTGACAACCAGGTTCATATAGCTCTCCGGGAGTGGATAGGCCTGTAAGCTCAATGATGTCAAGAGCTTTGGCTTCATGATGAACATTTCCTGTCATCCACTCGAGAACCCATGTCTTTGTATCTCTGTTATATCCGTGAATGTGGACGTTAGCATAGAATTGAAGCAAAAGTTCTTCATTCCAATGTTCTTTGTCTGTCACAAAGCTGAGCAGACCAGCATCACGAAAGCAGTCAAGTGCTTCTTCTAAGCATGGCAGTCCAGCAATGGCATCAGTGTCGAGGCATATATGAGGGAAAATGCGCCCTTGATCATACAGAACACAGGAGTAATAGCTTCGTTGCTGATGACTCCAGAAACAATCTGATGATATTCTTGGCCTTGTGTAGGGGTTCTTTGAGCTCTCAAAGAATGTGTTGTGGCTTTTGAATCCATTTGCATCGAAGGACCCGACATATGTGGCAATACCTGGAAACCTTGGCAGTCTTGGCTTTGGCTTCTGGACCTGAGGCCTATGCTCAATGTGATAGTCAAACTGAGGACCAGAGACATTAGGTGGAGGGACTAGAATGGGCCATCTTACTGTGATTAGCTCGCCATGGTTGTATGCTTGCTTAATTGTATAGGGCCTTGGTGGTAGAACAGGAGCAGTGGCAGCAACAGTGGCTTCGGGCTGCACAATAGAAGCTTCAGGAGCATTTTCAGCATTGACTTCTGGCACGGTGCTTGGGACAGGCTCCACATTAGCTTCAGCCATGACTATGTCATTGGCTTCATTGGTGTTGGTGGTGGCAGCCTCAAGGTTTTCAACCTCCACTTGATGAGCTGGAGGGTCAGGCACAGACATGTTCACTTCATGAACAACTTCTTTAGGAATGGGGGGAGTAGGGACACGTTCTTCTTGATGTTCGTCATCGGCTGATGCAGCCGGATTGTCTTCAGCAGCTGGGGCTTCAGACACAGAGACATTCACAGTTGGAGTGGCTTCTGAAAACACTTGACGTGCAACAGGTTGGTGGTGCACTTCTCCTTCTGGAACGCTCGGAAGAGGGACTTGAGGCCTTGGTCCTTTGTGAAGCCTTTGTAATACAGGCGACACCTTTGGAGATGGAGTGGGCAAGCCTTCATCCTCTTCAACTTGCACAGATGGTGTGGCTTGTTGTTGTTGGGGAGTACTCGGGGAGTCTTGTTGTTGCGGACGATCAGCCCATGAAGCATCCTGAGCAATTGGCGTCAGAGGACGACCAATGCTGATGATTTAGCTGTTCATGAGAACATGCGATGATACCACATTGTATTCAATTTTAGGAAGAACTTCATCATCTTCAACATTGTCATGGTGACCAATGTCTTCAGCAGTGATGGGATCAACTGCTGGAATTTCTTCAGCTTTAGGAGCCTCTGTGGAAGCAGGCTCATGAACAGTCATTCGTAGTTCTTGGGTTGCAGATGCAGGACGAACCACTGAGATGGGTTCAACAACAAGGGTCTCTGTGGGAGCAGCTCGATTTTCTTGGTCTTGCGCTTCTTCTTGGAGGGAGCAGCATCAAAGGCTTCTGAGGTTTTCCTTTTTCTGGCTTCAACCTCTGCAGCCCTCGTCTTCTTCTATTCTAAAGCGGTTGACGTGACCTTTGGCTTCGAGCCAGTCATGCTGCTTGGGAAGACAATGCGAGGTTCATCGTGCCTTGAAGGTGCAGGTTGGACAGTTGATAGCTTCTTCTTCTTTGCAGCCATCCTAGGGTCGATGCCAGGATGACCAAGAGCCTTGCGCTTCTCAGCCTCATTGTAGGCAAGCACGCACTTGTCAGCCAGACTCTTCATGCGCTCTCTGGAGCCTCGAGCTTCTTCACGCTTCTTGTGAAAGGCTTCTTTGAGCTCGTGCAGCATGATCTTGAAGTTTTTGACATCTTGCACGCTAAGCTTGGCCACATGCTTCTTTGTGCTTCAGTTCGATGATGCGCTGAGCAATAGCTAGCTCAGAAGCAATGGCGCCATTGAAGGTGACGCTGAGGCCAATTGGAAGTTGCAGATCATAAAAGTTGAGATTTGGTGTGTCAAACCATTCATCAATGAAGTTATGGATGACTGCCACATCAAAGAAAGGCAAATTATTGAAGATCTCTGCTTCTTCCTTGCTCTTGATCAGTTGCTCAAGAGCATTATCTGCAAGATCGTCATCGCTGGACAGATCAATATGCTCTTCACGCAAAATAGCAGCAGGGGTCAATGTTTGATCAGTTCTCTTGATGATTTTCTTTTTCTTCTCCATCTTGTTGGAGATGCGTGAAAGATCTTCAGACTGCACACTATCTTCAGGAGGTGCAGTGGCCAGTGGCTTCGCACGTGAAGCTTTTGGAGGAACAACTGATGTTGAAGCCTTAGTCTTCTTTAGCTTCTGCGGCTTTGGAGGAGGAGCTGGGGCTTCATCAGTGTCAGCATCATTATCAGAATGATCCACTTTGGCACCTTGTACCAAGACGTATGAGATTAGGCCATCAAGGTTTGAAAAGGGGCCGGTTTCATTTTGTTCCGCTTCATGTGAGCCGTCATCACGGGGAGCAGAGGGACCAGGGTTCAAGTCTAATCCCCATGACTTCTTGTTTTCCTTTGCCGATGCCTTTGCATACTGGAAGTTGCGCTTGAAGAGATTATCATCACGACACCAGAGCAATGATGATGGATCGGCATTTTCAGGCTGTGGTCCACGGACCATACAAGGATAGAATTCTTGTGCAATAGCTTCAGCTTTGTTCTTGGGGGGAAGGCCTCGATAGAGAATATCACCCCAAGGACTTTTGATAGCATTTTTCTCAGCGTACTCCTGGGTCACGAACTTGTACTTGAACCATTGTTCAGCCCAATAGCGTCGAATCCATTGGATTCAGGTCTTGCGCTGATTATAATGCTCTTCAGGATCTGTCTTGTAGATTTCTGCGAGGTCATCAGGCAAATCTTTTGATGTTCCCCCTCGACGCTGTCTTCCACCCTTCCTTACTGATTTCTCTGCAGCCATGAACTTGAAACTGAATGGCTTCAATATGTTCAAAGGCTTCAAAGGTTTTTGCTTGTAGGTCAGACATGAACTGGGTTCGGGAGATTCAATGTGTTGCTGTAAGAATTCTGCAAACGAATGCAGACTATGAGAACCTAGGGATTCTCCCACGGACATGTACCTGTGACAGCATTAGAGATTCGAGGGAAGGGGAAGAGGTCATATGCATTCTCAGAAGATTTTGAAGATAAATCAGTTTGAAGACATTGACCTGATGTTGCGAAGACATTCACTTATATGTTGAGAGTTGGTTCCAGATTTGTACAAATACATGAATAAGTACAAGTCAGGAATCTAACTAGATATGAAGCTTAAGTGAATATACTAGGTAGTATGAGATGCAGACAGAATAGATCTAACTTTGTATAGACAGAAACCAATTTTGGTAAATTGGATGAATCATTGAGGATCAAAAAGCTAGTAAAAATAGAGTTATATTTACCACACGATGAACTGCTAGATGGGATGAATAGGAGACCGAGCAGTTCAATTCACCGTGCCCTAACTTGGCGACGGAGGACACCTACAGCGGCGGCGGAGAGGACGATGCCCGCGGCCGGTGTGAGGACGGCATCGGAGAAGTCGCGGCAGCTAAGCGCTTCGTCGCCGGCGTCGTCGAGAGCTAGTGGTGGTGCTAGGGTTTTGACGAGGTGGAGAGGTGGAAGAAGGTTTTCTTGATCGCAGGGGGCACATATTTATAAGAAGGTGTGTGGCACAGTGCAATTACGCAGGTGCCCCTGCCTGTTCACATCTGAGGGACACGTGGCAAGCATGCAACATACTCAGAGTTATCCCACATTCCCATGCCCGCCAAGTTTGTCAGATGGTCATTCCGGCTTCTCCGGATTTCAATCAATAAGGATGAATCATTTAACAGACTCAATGTTTGTCTCTGTGTCTTCTGCTGACAAGGATGCAGAGAAGACATTCGACAGTTTCAATAGAATGCATATGATTTGGATAGATAGAGTTTGAGATAGTAAGCATAGAGAGATTAGGGTCCGATCACATTCACTTAGTTCAAAAGATTCAACAATGAAGACATAGCAATAAGTGAATGTTGTAGAGGACAGAATACTAGTATATATATATATATATATGAGAAAGCAATCAAATCAACCTAGTGAAGTAAATCATGAAGATTAGTTGAAATTTTGAAGTCAAATCAAATGCGAAGATATTCAACAATAACGCCAGGAGTGAAACACTTCAAACAAAGAATTTTGGTGGTAGCGTTACCCACCGTATAGGAAGTATTAGACCCAGACACGGTGCACAATTATCGTGGCGCTCCGAAGTCCAATTCCACGTTAATGTATTCACACTCAGAATGTAAGTCTTCATTGATTGAAGATATACTTTACTTTGTGTGTTGTACATCTAAGCCATCAACATGCATAAGTGTTAGGATGTGTGCTTGATCACATGACATTTGAGGATTCCAAGATATTTAGCTCACGCTGTAACTTGCAAAACCTTTTCTCATCCAGGGGCTTTGTGAAGATATCTGCCAGTTGCTCTTCAGTGTTGACGTGAATGATGTCAATATCTTTCTTCATGACATGATCTCTGAGAAAGTGATGACGAATTTCAATGTGCTTTGTCTTCGAGTGTTGAACTGGATTGTTGGCAATCTTGATATCGCTTTTGTTGTCGCAGAAGAGAGGTACTTGTTTCAGATTGACGCCATAGTCCTTGAGAGTTTGCTTCATCCACAGAAGCTGAGCACAACAAGATCCAACAGCAATGTATTCAGATTCAGCAGTTGAGAGTGATACCCAGTTTTGCTTCTTTGAAGACCAACAGACAAGTGATCATCCCAGAAAGTGACATGTTCCTGATGTAGACTTGCGATCCACCTTGTCACCAGCATAATCAGCATCCGAGAATCCAACCAGATCATATTTTGAGCCCTTTGGATACCATAATCCGAGTGTTGGGGTGTAAGCCAAATATCTAAGAATTCGCTTCACAGCTAAGTGATGCGATTCCTTTGGTGCCGCTTGGAATCGAGCACACATGCAAACACTAAGCATAATATCCAGCCTAGATGCACATAGGTAAAGTAAAGAACCAATCATGGAGCAGTATACCTTTTGATCGAACTCTTTACCATTGTCGTTGGGACCAAGATGATGTTTTGCTGGCATTGGCGTCGTGTAACCTTTGCAATCTTGCATGCCGAACTTCTTCAAACAGTCTTTGAGATATTTTTCTTGAGAAATTAAGATGCCATTTCTTTGCTGACGAATTTGAAGAACAAGGAAGAACTTCAGCTCACCCATCATCGACATCTGATATTGCTCTTGCATCATGTATCCAAACTCATCACTATACTTCTGGTTGGTGCAGCTGAAGATTATGTCATCCACATATATTTGGCATACAAACAGTTCACCATCATATGTCTTCGTGAAGAGTGTGGGATCGAGGGATCCTGGTTTGAAGCCTTTGCTCTTCAGGAAGTCTTTGATTGTATCATACCAAGCGTGAGGAGCTTGTTTGAGGCCATACAGTGCTTTGTTTAGATTGTACACCATATCAGGATGTTTTGGATCTTTAAAGCCAGGTGGTTGAGCAACATACACTTTTTCTTCAATTTTGCCATTGAGGAAAGCACTCTTCACGTCCATTTGATATAGCAAGATGTTATGGTGATTAGCAAAGGCTAGCAGTATGCGAATAGCTTCAAGCCTAGCCACAGGAGCAAATGTTTCATCGAAGTCAATTCCTTCAACTTGAGTATATCCTTGAGCCACAAGATGTGCTTTGTTTCCGACGACTTGACCATGCTCATCTTGCTTGTTCCGATATATCCATTTAGTGCCAATAATGTTATGCTTGCGAGGGTCAGGGCGCTTGACAAGTTCCCAAACATTATTCAGCTTGAACTGTTGAAGTTCTTCTTGCATGGCTTGAATCCATTCAGGTTCCATAAAGGCTTTAGCAACTTTCTTGGCTTCTGATATTGACACAAATGAAAATGCCCACAGAAATTTGCTAATTGTGTCGCCCTTGAGCGAGTAAGTCGACCAGTTGTGTTGATGCTATCAATTATCTTCTCGATTTGTATTTCATTTGCAACACGAGGATGAACTGGACGAAGACCTTGCTCATGCTGATCATTGTCATCATTGGAAGGATTGTCTTCGGTCTGAGCATTGTCTTCAGATTGGTTTGGTGCAGAAATGATAAGTTCCTCTTCAGGCTGTGCTTCAGAAGGTATGATTTCACCAGTTCCCATCTGCTTGATAGATTCGCTCGGAGAAGCTTCATCTAGTGTACTTGGCAGAAGCTCTCGTTGTGAACCATTGGTGTCATCAAATCGCACGTCCACAGTTTCAACGATCTTGTAGTGAAAGAGGTTGAAGACCCTGTAAGAGTGTGAGTCCTTTCCATAACCGATCATGAAGCCTTCGTGAGCTTTAGGTTCAAATTTTGACTTGTGATGGGGATCCTTGATCCAGCACCTAGCACCAAATACTCTGAAGTAACTGACATTTGGCTTCTTGCCAGTAAGGAGCTCATAGGATGTTTTGTTCAGAAGCTTATGGATGTAGACACGGTTGATGATGTGACAAGTTGTGTTAATAGCTTCAGGCCAGAACTTTCTTGGTGTCTTGTACTCATCAAGCATTGTTCGAGCCATTTCAATAAGGGTTCTGTTCTTGCGCTCAACAATGCCATTTTGCTGAGGTGTGTATGGAGCAGAAAACTCATGATTGATTCCCATTGTATCCAGATAAAGATCAAGCCCGGTGTTCTTGAATTCAGTGCCGTTATCACTTCTGATATGCTTGATCTTGACACCATAATTGTTCATTGCTCGATTGGCGAATCGTCTGAAGACATCTTGTACTTCAGTCTTGTAGAGAATTATGTGCACCCATGTATATCTTGAGTAGTCAGCAACAATGACGAAGCCATAGAGACACGCTGTTGTTGTGAGGGTAGAGTAGTGAGTAGGGCCAAATAAGTCCATGTGCAACAACTCGAAGGGTTGAGATGTCGTCATGATTTTCTTCGAGGGGTGCTTCGCCCTAGTCATCTTTCCAGCTTCGCAGGCACCACACAAATAATCTTTCTTGAACTTGACACCTTCGATGCCTATGACATGCTTCTTATTGACGAGTGTGTGTAAGTTCCTCATGCCAGCATGCCCCAGCCTCCGATGCCAGAGCCAGCATTCTGAAGCTTTTGCAAGAAGACATACGGCAAGCTGTGGACCTGCTAAGAAATCTACCATGTATAGATCGTCTTTCCTATACCCTTCAAATACTAGAGACTTGTCAGATTCCATTAGTACAAGGCAAAGATATTTTCTAAATATCACAATCATGTTTAAGTCACAAAGCATTGAGACAGACATTAAGTTGAACCCAAGGGATTCAACAAGCATCACTTTATCCATGTGTTGATCCTTTGAGATTGCAACTCTGCCTAGACCCAATACCTTGCCTTTACCAGTGTCAGCAAATGTGATTTGACTATTGTCAGATGGACGTAAGGTTGAGTCCATGAGAAGACTTCGATCACCAGTCATATGATTAGTGCATTCGCTGTCCATAATCCATTCTGAAGCACGAGGTGTCATACCCTACAGTGCAGTTAGGAGGATAGGCTTCACAAGGTATGTTGTGAAGCATAAGCATTTGATGCACACTAGGATTATCACAGCATAGATGAAAGTTAGAACACACAGTATGACAGGTAAGCAATTTATATGTGGAATACATAGTAAGTCATTTTATCATGCCTCCCTTATAGTGTTTTACGTCCCCAGCAATAATATCGGACGCCTTTGATTGCTGGCTGGAGACCATGTTCTGCAAAAGAGAGTTAATTCTTCTTCACCGCCCACATCTTCAGGGGTGGCTTAGAAGCAACGAGTCTAAGTGCAACATCTGAGAATTTTGGCTTTGAAGCCCTAGCAAATAGCCTTGCAGGAGATGAATGATACTCATATGAATAAGCAGAAAAGTTCTTAGTCCTATGAACATGGCTGTTGGAGGACACACGTTCATATTCATAAGTTTGATTACGATTTCCCTGCAAAACTTGGCGTTAGGGTGACTCAAGTGAGTCCTGTATTCGTATGAAGCCGTTGGACCATATGATGCCTTTGGTCTGGGGTTTGTCTTCTTCCCAGCTGGTGTCATGATGAAATTCACTGGAAGATTCTCAAGACAGCTTTTGGGAACCCAGATATTCTTCATGGGTGGTCCATTCCTGTAGTTAGTACCAATATACCTGGCAAACACTTCACCATTCTGATTTTTGAATAGTTTATAGTTTGCATCAAAGGATTCATCAATGATAATAGGATTAGCGCAGGTAAAACCAGATAAAGTGGATGGATCCACTGAAGGTTCCTTTGCAGCAACCCATGTGGTTTTGGGATCTGCTTAGGCTTCTAGTAGGAACCATCAGCATAAATTTTCCTCTCGAACCCAACACCCTCTTTCCTAGGGTTTCGGTTCAGAATCTGCTTTTTGAGGACATCACAAAGTGTCCGATGTCCTTTCAGACTTTTATACATCCCTGTTTCAAGCAATGTCTTCAACCTAGCATTTTCATCAGCAATACAAGTGGTATCCTCCGTAGAGGGGTTAGTTTCCACATCAGTAGTTGAAGACAATGCAACAGCAGCGACATTGGAACATTCAGCAATAGAGGTAGCGTTATCACGCTCAATGCATTTTAAGCATGGTGGTTCAAATCCATCCTGAGCGAAACTGATCTGTTGAGCGCGAAATGACTCATTCTCTTTTTGAAGATCTTCATGAGTCGCTTTCAATTTCTCAAGCTCTTGCTTCCTTTGAAGATAATCATAGGAGAGCTTTTCATATGTGGTTGAGAGCGTCTCATGAAGACTTTCAAGTTCTTGGTACTTAGCATGAAGAATTTTTATGTCTTCTACTAAGGACTGTGAACGTGTCATTTCCGCGTCCAACAGGTCATCGCTTTTGTCTAACAGTTTTTGAGTATGTTCCATAGCCCTTTGTTGTTCAGTAGCAATTTTAGCAAGTGTTTTGTAGCTGGGTTTGGATTCACAATCAGAGTCATCTTCACTTGATGTTTGAAAGTAAGCATCACGTGATTTTACCTTGGCACCACGTGCCATGAAGAAGTAGGTGGGAGCAGGAACGTCCATGTCATTAGCTTCAGCGTTGGTGTGGAAGTCATTGTCATCAGTGTTGAAAATGGACTTGGCAACATAGGCAGTGGCTAGAGCCAGACTTGCAACGCCAGGGTCAGACTCTTCTTCAGACTCCACCTCCGCCTCCTTAGAAGCATACTCCTCTTTTGAATCCATTTCCTTTCCAATAAAAGCACGAGCCTTGCCAGATGAGCTCTTCTTATGAGATGAAGACCTTGATGAGGACTTGGAAGAATACTTTGAAGATTTCTTCTTCTTCTTGTCATCAGAATCATATGCTTTGCTCTTCTTCTTCTTCTCGTTGTCCCACTGTGGACACTCAGAGATGTAGTCCCAGGCTTCTTACACTTGTGGCATGTTCTCTTCTTGTTGTCTTGAGTGGAAGCTACATCATTTCTTGAACTAGATCGTGAAGACTTTTTGAAGCCCTTCTTCTTGGTGAACTTCTGGAACTTCTTCACAAACATAGCAAGTTCCTTTCCAGTCTCTTCAGGATCATCAGAATCGCAGTCAGATTCTTCTTCAGATGAGGAAACCACTTTTGCCTTCAAAGCGCGAGTTCGGCCATAGTTGGGGCCATAGATATCTCTTTTCTCAGAAAGCTGGAACTCATGTGTGTTGAGCCTCTCAAGTATATCAGACAGATCGAGAGTCTTGAAGTCAGGGCATTCTTGTATCATGAGGGCTAGGGTGTCAAAGGAGCTATCAAGAGATCTCAGCAGCGTCTTGACGATTTCATGCTTGGTAATCTCAGTGGCGCCGAGAGCCTGAAGCTCATTTGTGATGTCGGTGAGGCGATCAAATGTGAGCTGGAAATTTTCATTTTCGTTTCTCTTGAAGCGGTTGAAGAGGTTGCGAAGAACACTGATCCTTTGATCTCTCTGTGTAGAGACGCCTTCGTTGACCTGGGATAGCCAGTCCCAGACTAGCTTTGACATTTCCAGAGCACTCACACGGCCATACTGTCCTTTGGTCAGATGACCACAAATGATGTTCTTTGAAGTGGAGTCCAGTTGAATGAACTTCTTGACATCAGTAGGGGTGAAACCTTCACCAGTTTTGGGAACGCCATTCTTGACGACATACCAGAGGTCGACATCAATGGCTTCAAGATGCATGCGCATCTTATTCTTCCAGTAGGGATATTCAGTTCCATCGAACACGGGGCAAGCAGCGGAGACTTTGATTATCCCTGCAGTCAACATAGCTAAACTCCAGGTGGTTAAACCGAATCACACGGAAAAAGGGAGTACCTTGCTCTGATACCAATTGAAAGTGCTAGTTATCAACAAGAGGGGGGGTGAATAGGCGATTTTTCTCAAAGTCTTCAAAACGTGGAAGTTTCGAAGACAAGCAAAAGAAATGACCTAATTGATATGCAGCGGAAGATAAACTATGACAAGCAAGCCATAGTCAAGTATGCAATAATGTGAACGTACAAAGACTAATAGCAGCTAGGTAGTAAGGATCAGGATGGAAGATAGTATGAAGCCAATCAACGATAGTAGTCAAGCAATGAAGTCAAACAGATAAGACAAGTAGGCAATGACTTCACGAAGACAAACTCAAAGTAAAGAGAGTGAAGAGATAGAACCAGTCACTTGTTGAAGACACAGGATTTGTTGGACCAGTTCCAGTTGCTGTGACAACTGTATGTCTGGTTAGGGAGGCTGAGATTCAACTCAGAAGACCGCGTCTTCACCTTATTCCCCTTGAGCTAAGGACACAGTCCTCGCCCAATCACTCTCGTAAGTCTTCAAGGTAGACTTCTGAACCTTCACAGACTTCGTTCACCAGCAATCCACAATGACTCTTGGATGCTCAGAACGCGATGCCTAACTGGCTAGAGGATACACAGTCCTCAAGTGTAATAAGTCTTCAAGTCACACAGACAGAAAGACTTCAGTGATGACTAACACTCTTTGGCTCTGGGTGTTTGGGCTTTGTCCTCGCAAGGATTTCTCTCTCAAAGGATTCGAGGTGGGTTGCTCTCAAAACGACAAAAGCCGTAAACTAACTCTGAGCAGCCACCAATTTATGGTATAGGGGGTGGGCTATTTATAGCCACAAGGCAACCCGACCTGATATGTACGAAATGACCCTGGGTAACTAAGGAACTGACACATGTTCCACCGGTCAGATTTCAAACACACACGGCAACTTTACTTGGGCTACAAGCAAGGCTGACTCATCCAGCTCTGGATAGGATTTCCTCTCATTGTCTTCGCTCGAAGATATAGGATTTGGGTTGAGCATCACTTCAGTCACTCTGACTTTGTTCGCTTGGACCCCACTTAATAGTACGGTGGTTCCTATGACTCAACACAGAAGAAAAGGAAACAACGAGACAACTCAGTCTTCGCGCTCCATAGTCTTCACTTAATGTCTTCTCAAGTCATAGTCTTCAATGTGAATATCTTCACACACCACCATTGTCTTCAATGTCTTCATACATTTTTAGGGGTCATCTTCGGTAGGTAAACCGAATCAATGAGGGACACTACCTGCGTTATCCTGCAATTCTCACAAACGCATTAGTCCCTCAACCAACTTTGTCGTCAATACTCCAAAACTAACTAGGGGTGGCACTAGATGCACTTACAAGGCCCCCTCGTAGATAGGATCGATCGGCTGTTCGAAAACCACCTAAATTTTTACGGTTAAGAAGTAAAACTAGTTCATGCACTCGAATCTAGTACTACTTGGTTCAAACAAGGAAGAAAGGGGGTGGGGGTGGCGGAAGATTTGTTACCTAAATCTAGGAGTTGGTCGAAAGAGGAAATAATGGGGGTGAAAAGTAGCAGAGACTGGCTATCCAACTGGTCTCTAGGTCTAATAGTGCAATAAAGGGAAATGCAGTACAAACTCAATATAAACCCGATCTATTGGTTGAAAAAGGAAAGAAAGTGGGGACTGGGGGACAAGTCAACAGAGTAAGTCCAGCACTAGATTTGCTAGCCTCACACAGTATAAGGTGGCTATACCGGACAAAAATGGGACCAACCCAGATATACCGTTCTGATGTTTGTTGCCCCGAGCAACTCTTATGTAATGCCACTGGTAAAATGTAGCAGTCGCACTATTAAAAGTAAGGACACGTTAAACCAATGTTGTTTTCAATGTAATGCCTCCAGTAATATGAATCAATGGCACTCTTTTACATGTCCTGCTAAATTTCCCATTAAGATAAGTTGCTTCTTTTCGTTTGAAATGCAACTGTCCTGGTCCGCCTACTCTCCCGTGCCCAAATACCGACTCTATAGCAGCTATTAATGTAATGTTGCTGGTAAAATGAAGCAATGTCACCATTAAAGTAATGTCGTATTTAACGGTTGTCATAGTTAATCCTAATGCCCACACTAATATCTAGCAATGCTGCTCCTTTAGAAATTGCTACTGTCCTTGTAGGATTGCCATTCAGATAAAGAACATGCTTCTTTTCATTTTATGCATGTTTCATCACTTGTTAGTCACCCTCCTTTCCACCTTTTTTGTGCAAACAGAGATATACATTTCACGCTCGATCTTAGTTGAACTGCATAAATGATATCCAAATTATAGTTGAACATTCCAGGAGCTTCACAACCAACCTTGATGTTTCTCAATTTTATTGCAACTAATGAAGAAGAAGCTCTGTGGGTTTCATTTTCTGATGGAAATGGAACCGGGGCTGGAGCCCTTTTCTTAAAAAAATATATGAAGAAGAAGCTGCTAGCTCATGGGACATTGCTTCATTTTAGGTGAACTACACCAAAAGGTCCCATGAATTGAATCATCCATGTTGGTGACTGGTGTCATCCCTTCTATGACGGCGTTGACTGCAGATATGGTTCCCATCACGAGGTATGTTCCTTTTTGGTCTGACCGTTTGCCAAAGATACTGTTTTGGCACTGCCATGATAAAGCAGTAATGTTATTTTTTTGCACCTTAATCTAGTGGCAAGGCAATGTTTTGGCACCGTTAGTGCCACTATTTTTTTATATATCAAAAGAGGGGGTTCCCTCCGATTTCAATAAAGAAATCGAACCATACAGAACCATTATCCGACAACATCTCAGTGTAAATGGGTAGTTATGCAACTACTACTAGAACGGACTAAGTACTAGCAGGAGACAAGTTCGCCACCTAAGCTAGGTAGGTAGGGGGACACAGCACCAGCTCAACCAAGTTTGGATTACAACCCAAATGGTACCACAGAAACATCAGGGGGAATATAGGGACTGAAAGAGCCAGCTTCAGCATCCCAGTCTAAGCACCCCCGGCCTCCATCCTTGTGATGCATGGTACGCCTTGTTTGCCACCTGCTCGACCCAAGTGTCACTGATAAAATGAAGTAATAATATAGTTAAAATAGAGCGAGTGTCCTCTCTATCATTTCATTTCCAATTTGAAAAAAGAAAGTGCTTCTCTTTGTTAATGTACGTTTCATCAACTAGTCCCATTGTTAATGTTTAAACGTTTCTACAAACTGGGGTGCTTAATTTTAGTTGATCAGCACAAAAATAGAGATTTGAATGTCTCAAGGCCCCTCCTTGTACTACCGCTGTACACTGATGTTCATCACTGGCAGAAGGAGTATCTGGGAGACTTGGGACGATTTCCAGTATGAGGCGTACCATATGAGGCGTCGCAGGGCCCATCTCGCCCTCGCAGCGTGGCATTCTATGATACTATCGCAATATTTTCTTCTATTTATTTTGTGTGTTTCATCAACTAGTGCCACTATAATGTAATCACGCTTTTTCATTAGTAATGCAAACAGGGTTATTCAGCTGCATTTTAGTGGAACTGCACAAATTTTCGTATGGAACCGGCATATATGCAGAGTGCAAGGTGTGCCAAGTAAAAATTACCGACACCAACCATGCTCCTATGTGGACAAATCTTTCTCGGCAGCAAATCCTCTAACCAAATACTAGTAGCTTATATTGGCAGTTTTCTAGGGAGTACTATTTTCTGAAAGTAGCATCAATCTATTTTTCTTTATTTGTACACAGTGTCACAACTTTGACCCAAAGGTCTAGAGCTATTTTAGGGTGACTGTCATAGTACTCATAGACTGATTGTAAGCATGATTTTCATTAGCTGTCACAATGATTGTAAGCATTAGCAGGTGGAAGATTAGGTTAGTGCGAAGCTTACCTTAAACCCTATCGCCGCCGTTGAAACGAGGCGAGCATCGAGGGAACCGTGGAGAACGGCGGGGAAGTGACGTCGCGCCGTACGGCCTCCTCTTGTGGAGGGAGAATGAATACTCCAATGGCTCTGGCTGGCTCTGCACCCTCATGAATGGCACACCGTACTCGATCAATTCGTTATCCTCTGGATTCTCGACCTTCGACCTGTACACCCACCACCTTCGCCTGACTGTCGCCTCGGGCGAATCTGTCTGCTCCATCGCCCAGAGGAGATACTAGATGAACTCGGGGGACTACATCGTGACTGCCGCCGAGGAGTACATGTACATCGCCGCCCTCATCGTCACTGTCTCGCTCTTTCGCATATATTGCCACATGGCCATCACCGTCCTCGAAATCTCCCACTCATTGTTAAACCAAGTAAGGATCTCCTTCAACCTAGCTAACTTTGCCTGGCCGCCACCGGCAATCTGCTTGATTCGTTGCTCCATCCTCTGCATAGATGTCCTTCTGAATGGTCCGGTGCTAGCTTTGGAAGATGGGAGGAGAGACGGTGGTCTTGCAATAGAGAAGAGGGAGAGGCGAGACGGTGGTTTTGGAATGGAGAAGATGCAAAGGAGAGGAGGTGGTTTTGCAATGGAGAAGAGGGAGAGGCGAGATGATGGTTTTGGAATGGAGATGATGGAGAGGAGAGGAGGTGGTTTTGTAATGGAGAAGAGGGAGAGGAGTGTGCGACAACAATTTAGGATTGGACGAGAGGGCCGGTGCGCTGTGAGTGGATCAAAGTCAAAATCAATTTACCCTTCAATTAAGAAAGCGACCCCACATTAACTAGTCTCCCTTTTATTCTGGGTCATAATTGACCATGATTTTTGCAAATAAAATATATGTTATACGTTGCAAAAATAATATAATTTGAAAGTACATTCACATACGAACCAGACGATACAATTTTTGGTGATATGCATTCACATTTTGCTTGTCAAATACAGTAGGCGGTCAAACTTTGACCCAAAATACGCAAAACAAAAAAATACTTCCAAGACTAGCGCCGCTCTTTCGCTCTTCTCCTCTTAAACCACCGCCGCTCCTCTTCTGTTGCAATCTCAATCCAGCGCCGCTCCTCTCCTCTTCCATTTCAAAACCACCGCCCCTCCTCTCCTGCTCCAATCCAAAACCAGCATTGCTCCTCTCCCGTTCTAATCCAAAACTAGCGCTGCTCCTCTCCTCTTCCATTCAAAAACCACCGCTGATGAGTGAAGGTGCTGTGGAAAGTAGATTGATGGAGGAGTACAACCGATACGTGAGGATCGCAGAGAGCGACCTTATGAAGCTAGCTAGGGTGTTAGAGATACAGTCTTGGTTTGACAACAAGGACCAACTCGCGGCGAAGGCGACATCCATAGCCAAATATCTGCAACAGAGCAAAAAGGCGGCGATACTCCTGGAGGGAGTCACGCGGGAGTACATAGAGCTGCTCCTCCAGGCCATGGAGCAAACAGATTCACTGAATCCGATCGTGAGGGAGTGGTGGTAGGAGTATCGATCCCAGATGGAGCATCCACCAGAGATTGAAGGATCGAGCATCTATAGGGTGCCGTTTGTGAGGGTGTCATGCCAGAGCAAGCCGGTGGAGTCTTCGTCGACCGAACCCAACTGCAAGAGGAGAAAAGGTGTTGGCCCGATGACACTTCCCCGCCATCCTCTCCCTCCCCGTTCACATCATCTCACTAGGCTGCTGTCTGTCACCAAAGAATAGGAGGGGACTGCCCCCTAGCCCAATAGTCGGGCAGGTTGTCAATTGTCAGGAGGAGCTTAGAGTTGTCAGTATTTGCAGGTTGTGAATTGTGTTTTGTGTTGTGTATTTTGAGAGTACTTTCACATATGAATGTCTTTTGAATTTCATATTTGCAGTAATGAGCATATGAAGTATTTTATGAATTCTAGAGATCTATTTTTAGCACTTAAAAAATGTAGTTTCATAGGAGTATAAAAGTGCAGACAATGTGATTCTCAGAGAAGAAACTGCAAGTTTCAGTTTCAGATAAGAAACTGCAACTTTCAGAGGCAGAGCATTTATATTAACACGACCTTTTCAAACAGGGTTAACATCATGTTGGAAGTTTTATTCATTGTCAAAAAAGGAACTACCAGCCAGTTAACATCGTGCTGATCAACATTCATCCATAACACATCTTCATATGATGCACAGTCAAAAAGATATGCTATTTTCAAAATGCCCACACAATGTTGAGTGTGCGAAACACAGAGAAAATGAGGGACGAAGTTTTGGCAAGTGTTGGATGTGGTGTGTGTAGATGACAATGGGGACCCACATGTCAATAAAGGCAGAGGCAAGAAATTTGGAGATATTTTCCCTGCATAGGTGGAATCGAACCCGGGCAGAACAGCTGTCGGGTACTGTCACTTGGCCACTAGGCTAGTTCAGTAGTTTCGTTACTAATAATAAGGCACTTCCTCAGATGGTTGGATCCCCTCCTCCGCCTTTGTGCGCTCGCCGCGATGCCACTGTCTGCCGTTGTGAACATGCTAAACAAACGAGAGGAATCTGGAGAGGACTATACATGGAGAGGCGGATAGTCGGGACCCACCAGGTCTATGGCTGTACACAAGCAAGTGCCTCATCGAAAAAATACTTCCTCCTAATGCTATACTGGCGTTGGGGCCCACGGGTTTGTCAACATAGTTACATTTTTAGGTACTTCAACGTAGTTACTATAGGAGATAAATTCACAACTAAGCCGGGGAGCTGGCAGGTATCATTTATTATCACTGGGGCAACAAGTATCGGCTGGGTTTTGGGCTGCCCCGTCTAGGCTTTCTTTAACATGCGCAACCCACGACATGCCGGTTTGTATTTTCTTGAGGGCCGTCATGTATCGACCGGCCTATGGTCCTCCCATCCGAGGTTTTATTTTTCCCGAAACATTGACAACCCAATTTATGTATTTTTTTGAAGAAAACGCAGAGTTCTGTTCTATTTTTCTATATAAGAATAGGAACGCCTGGTCCAAATTATGTTTCCCTTCTAACTATATTATATATATTTAAATTATTTTATATGTTATTATATATTATTTTTATTATCATCATATATTTAACAGATACTTACATATGTAAGAAAATAATATCCCACATCTTATTAACTTATAAAAATAATTTCTTAACAATAAAATCCTGGATTTTTTTGGCACAAATATCGAAGTGATTGTGTACAAAAGCTTGGTAAGATTTAAGGACGAATGTAATAAAAAATCACTTATTATTTAAATATATTTATAACACAATTCTCAACCCCTGATTATTTTTTGATAACATTGTTGGCCCAACCCAACATTATAATTAGAATCAGCCCAGCAAAATCGTGTATTTCGAGAAAGTGCAAATGACCTATAATTTTTTAGGAAAAAAATAAATGGGCCACATGGACGCTACATTATTTGTTCTCCCAACCCAGCTAATGGACTATAATTCAAAAAAAAAGATCAAATTGACTATAAATTCTACCCTACAAAAAAAGACTGTAAATTCTGAAAAAATGGGTTGAATACCTGCCACATTTTTGGAGGCTGAAATGTGGGCCAATAGGTCGAAGCCAACACAAGTCATTGTCAACTTAGTCAACAAATGATTCAGACATCGTTAGCCGTCGGATTTACATCCAACGACCGGCATCCATCTTCAATCTCTCGTCTTCTTCCTCCAGCACAGCCGGGACCACTTCCCGCCTCCTGCTGCCAGCAGCTCTTCTTAGCACGCTTCGCTGTGAAGCGCTACTCCACCATTGGACAGGCCATCCCTCAACCCCTCCACACCTCCTATTCTTCTCCACCCACCGCTGAACCACACTGCACCAGAACCAGTTAACCCTTGTATACCTCTCCATCTACGACTCTACTCCCGTGTCTTCCCATCTCCGGCTCGTTGCTGTCCGGGGCCTCGCCGTCGTCCACCACCTTGGATGCGCTCCACGCGCGCGTGGTCAATGAACAACAGCATCGGAAGTAGACTGTGCGTCGAGAGGCTGACAACTGGGTCCATGTCCGCATGCAAGGAAATGCCTCCTTATTACGCGCAAAATAATGATTCCTCCACCTGACAGCTAGGACCCACTAGAAGGTCCTCTCTATTTCGCGAAAAAAACGTTCCACCCACTGACAGGTCGGACCAACCAGCTATATCTTCGCATGCAAGGAAGTGCCTCCTTATTACGCAAAAAAATACCCCCTGCTAGCTGGGACCCACCATAGTGGGAGGCTGACTTGTGGGCCAACTAAGTTGACCGGGATGGAGGGCTTTGTCAACTTAGTCAATATGAACGATTCTAGCTCCAGTGACTGTACGATGTCCATCCAACGGCCGTAGTGCTTCTTCAACCTCTGGTCTTCTTACGCTAGCCGCCCAAACCAGTGCCGGTCGTGCCGCATGCTCCTCCCTCCCGTGGCTGGCTATGATGCCGCGGAGGCCTCACCGCCCCCTACTACTCCCACCGTTGGTAGGCCATCCCTCTACTCACCCACACCCCCTGTTATTCTGCGGCAATAGAAGCCTCACACCGCGGCCGAACTAGTGAACCCTCATACTCCTCTACGCGTGGTCATCCACTGCCGCGTCTTCCCCGGCTCTGCGTAATCCCCTTCCTAGGCCTTGCTGTCATCCACCGCCCTGGTGCTCTCGGCGCGGCGTGGTTAACGTGGTCAAGGAATGACTTCCATCGGAAGTGTACCATATGTTGATAGGCTGACAGCTGGGTCCAGGGCAGCCGCAAGGAATTGGCTCCTTATGACGCGCAAAATAATTATTCCTCCACCAGACAGCAGGGACCCACCGGATGGGACACTGTATTTCGCGAAAAAAATGTTTCCCCCCTGACAGCTGGGACTGACCAGCTACACCTTCGCACGCAAGGAAGTGCCTCTGGGCAAAAAAAAACGATTCGCCCCCATGACTGCTGGGACCCACCAGCTACATCTTTGCACGCAAGGAAGTGCCTGACAGTCGGGACCCACCTGGTCGAAGCGTACATATCATTGTCATTCTGGTCGCAAACTGATGACCCACAAGTATAGGGGATCTATCGTAGTCCTTTCGATAAGTAAGAGTGTCGAACCCAACGAGGAGCAGAAGGAGATGATAAGCAGTTTTCAGTAAGGTATTCTCTCCAAGCATTGAAATTGTAGGTAACAGATAGTTTTGTGATAAGATAATTTGTAACGGGTAACAAACAATGAAAGTAAATAAAGTGCAGCAAGGTGGCCCAATCCTTTTTGTAGCAAAGGACAAGCCTGGACAATTTCTTATAATGAGAAAAGCGCTCCCGAGGAGACATGGGAATTATCGTCAAGCTAGTTTATCACGCTCATATGATTCGCGTTTGTTACTTTGATAATTTGATATGTGGGTGGACCGGTGCTTGGGTACTGCCCTTTCTTGGACAAGCATCCCACTTATGATTAACCCCTAATGCAAGCATCCGCAACTACAAAAGAAGTATTAATGTAAACCTAACCATAGCATGAAACTAGTGGATCCAAATCAGCCCCTTACGAAGCAACGCATAAACTACGGTTTAAGCTTCTGTCACTGTAGCAACCCATCATCTACTTATTACTTTCCAATGCCTTCCTCTAGGCCCAAATAATGGTGAAGTGTCATGTTGTCGACGTTCACATAACACCACTAGAGGAGAGACAATATACATCTCATCAAAATATCGAACGAATACCAAATTCACATGACTACTAATAGCAAGACTTCACCCATGTCCTCAGGAACAAACGTAACTACTCAAAAAGCATATTCATGTTCATGATCAGAGGAGTATTAATATGCATTAAGGATCTGAACATATGATCTTCCACCGAATAAACCAACTAGCATCAACTACAAGGAGTAATCAACACTACTAGCAACCCACAGTTACCAATTTGTGGTTTTGATACAAGATTGGATACAAGAGATGAACTAGGGTTTTGAGAGGAGATGGTGCTGATGAAGATGTTGATGGAGATTGACCCCCTCCCGATGAGAGGATCGTTGGTGATGACGATGGGGATGATTTGCCCCTCCCGAAGGGAAGTTTCCCAGGCAGAACAGCTCCGCCAGAGCCCTAGATTGGTTCCGCCAAGGTTTCGCCAAGGTTCCGCCTCGTGGCGGTGGAGTTTCGTCCCGTAAGCTTGCTTATGATTTTTCCATGGTAAAAGCCTTCATATAACAGAAGATGGGCACTGGAGGGCCACCAGGGGGCCCATGAGACAGGGGGGCACGCCTAGTGGAGGGCACGCCCCCACCCTCGTGGCCAGGGTGTGGGCCCCCTCTGGTACTTTCTTTGCTCAACAGTTTTTATTAATTCCAAAAAATGGCTCTCGTGGAGTTTTAGGACTTTTGGAGCTGTGCAGAATAGGTTTCCAATATTTGCTCCTTTTCCAGCCAGAATCCCAATTGTCGGCATTCTCCCTCTTCATGATAAACCCTGTAAAATAAGAGAGAATAGCCATAATTATTGTGACATAATGTGTAATAACAGCCCATAATGCAATAAATATGGATGTAAAAGCATGATGCAAAATGGACCTATCAAGTCCTCCAAGCTTAGACCTCGCTTGTCCTCAAGTGGAAGCCGATATCAAAAAATATGTCCACATGTTTAAAGATAGAGGTATCGATAAAAATAAAATACGGACATGAGGGCATCATGATCATTCTTATAACAACAACATATATAGATTTTGTCATATGATTTCTCATGCTCAAGTAACAATCTATTCACAATGTCAAGTATGGATCATAAACTTCAATGAGAACTAACAAACTATAATCTCAGTTATTGAAGAAATTGCAATTTATCATAACATCGAAAAGAGTCAAGAATAAAGCTTTTCAGCAAGTCCACATACTCAACTATCATCTACTCTTATACAATTGCTAACACTCACACAATACTTATCGTTATGGAGTTTTAATCGGACACTGAGAAAGATAGGGGCTTATAGTGTTGCCTCCCAACGTATTCACCTTTTGGTGATGTCAACAATAATCGTTCATGCTAACTTACATCCAATTGGATATATATATATATATATATATATCAGGATATTTCCAACATGAGGTGCTTGCCAAAGGATAAAATGAAAAAGGGAAATGTGAAGATCACCTTGACTCTTGCATAAAGTAAAAGACATAAAGTAAAATTGGGGCCCTTCGCAGATGGAAGCAAAGGTTGTCATGTTCTTTCAGGGTTGGATGCACAAAATCTTAATGCAAAATAACATCACTTTATATTGCCACTTGTGATATGAACCTTTATTATGCAGTCTGTCGCTTTTATTACTTCCATATCACATGATCATATAAAGCTTATTTTCTCCACACTAATAAGTCATACATATTTAGAGAGCAATTTTTATTGCTTGCAACATGACAACTTACTTGAAGGATCTTACTCAATCCATAGGTAGGTATGGTGGACTCTCATGGCAAAAACTGGGTTTAAGGATTTTTGGAAGCACAAGTAGTATCTCTACTTGGTGCAACGAATTTTGGCTAGCATGAGGGGGAAAGGCAAGCTCAACATGTTTGAATGATCCATGACCATATACTTTAACTAAGATGTGAGAAAACATAAACCATTACATTGTCTTCCTTGTCCAACATTAACTCTTAAGCATGCCATACTTTAAGGAGTGCTCACAATTATAAAAGATGTCCAACATAGTATATTTATATGTAAAAACCTCTCTTTCTTTATTACTTCCTATTAATTGCACGATGACGAAAACATTGTTTGTCAACTTTCAACAACTTTTAAGTCTCATACTCTTTATATGTGAAGTCATTACTATCCATAAGATTAATATGAACTCTTTTATTCTCTTTTTTATTCTTTCTATTTTCTCAAAATCATAGCAAGATAGCAAAGCCCTTGACTCAACATTAATCTTTATTATATAGTTCACGGACTCGATTACATAAAGGGATCACAAAGCAAAACTAACAACTAATTCATAGCAAAACTTCATTCTCCTAGGTTAAGATATTACTAAAAGGATCGAACTAAGAAAAACGGTAAAGATAGGAGTGTGATGGTGATATGATACAGGGGCACCTCCCCTAAGCTTGGCAATTGCCAAGGGGATTGCCCATACCCATGTGATTATGTTCTCCACTACAAAAAAATACACTTCTATGATGATACGTGCTTGTCACAGTAGGTCATGTTTTCTGTCATGCATGTACATCCATGACGATTTTATGACAGAATCGAGATAGTCATACCTGTGCTGTCGTAGAAGTGTTCCATGACATTACCAAAATTATCATCATGGAAGTGTCCACTTCCACGACGATAAATCGCGCGTCACAGAAGTGCTTTTGTCAAGGGTGACCGACACGTGGCATCCACTGTAACGGAACACCATTAAGCTATCGGGTCGGGTTTTGGATCCGATAACCTGTTAACAGCCCCGACCAATGGGAAATTTCCACGTGTAAAATTCTTATTAGCCGGACGAAACACATGTCAGCTTGTCAGTGGGTCAGATAGGCGCCTATGATATGTCGACACGTGCCACGGCCCACCACTGGCCCATTTAGCTTACAAAGCCGGCCCGTTTGACTTGGTCAAAAGTTAACAGGCTGGCCCATGAAAAGCATGTTAACTGTCTCTTCACAAATAGCCCATTTTACGGCCCGTTAACTCACGGCCCGTTAGGCACTAAAGGAAATCGGCCCAACAATGTCATGTGGGCCGTCGAATATAACAACAGCCCATTTCACTTTCGGCCATGTATGGCCCACGACGTCTTCCGGCCCATATGAGGCCTTTGTATCTTTCGGCCCTTTACAGGCCCATGGTGACTCTAGCCCATAATGAACACTAATTTTCTTTGTACCCGTTAACGGCCTGTGATTTACATGGGCCGTTTCCAGCCCATGTTAGCATTCAGCCTATTGACAGCCCATACGTTCTTGGGCTCCTTTTCAGCCCTCGATTACTTCCGGCCCGTTACTGGCCTACTCCCCTAATCGGCCAAATTGGGCCCCTGGCCAGAGTCGGCCCGTTACTGGCATGTTCCACAAATGGGCCAAATTCGGCCCATGGCAAGAGTCGGCCCGTTACTGGCCTGTTACCCTAACGGGCCAAATTCGGCCCATGGCAAGAGTCGGCCAGTTTCTGGCCAGCCCGTCCTATATTCTGGCCCATTAACGACCCGTTATGCCTGTGACAAAATTAAGCTTTTGCAGTCCTACGGCCTGTTAACGGCCCGTTACCGTGCTGGGCCGATACCTATTACGCCCGATTACGACCCATGTAGACCCATTTATCCGACGGCCCGAGGCCCACCGATTACAGGCCCATTTATCGACGGCCCGAGGCCCACCGATTACAGGCCCATTTATCGATGGCCCGTAGGAGACCCATGGATCCTACGGCCCGTGTATGGCCCATGGGTAGTTGCGTCCACTAGCAAACAAGGGAAAAAGAAGACTAGGAAATAAATAAGGTCGAAACTAATGCTAGGCTATTAAGGTGATTGCACAGATTACATCCACTCGGCATCAAAGATCGCCACCAGTGCAAATATAGGGAACACCCTACACTATACAAAAATGGCTTGCTGTTTTCTTCAGCCGGTGGCTGCATGTTAAGACTAAATCTTGTATCGCATCAAAACAAATTACAACTATATAACAAAAGGAAGGTTGGCATAAAACTTAACAGTCTAGCAGATAAATGCACCACCAGAAGTTCAGAAGCTCGGTTCATTTGACCTGACTGTTACGTTTTCATGCTGTATTGTCTGATGGAGCACCATAATCCTCGCCTTCATTTCCCCTAGGCTCCTGAACAACATAGCAAATGTCTGATAGTCTGGTTTCAAAACCATGCATATCTTGACGACATTGAGCAATGTTTCTCCTTGTTTCACAAAGGGCCTTTGTTAGGGAATGGACTTGTGTCTGGAGCGTAGATACAACATTGCTTTGAGCTTGCATTTCTTGATCATGAGGCAGTTTGGATGATATTGCCTTAACAACCAACCCAGTATTACGCAGGAACGTGCTTTTGGCACTGTTAGTGGACAGGTACTGACCCACTGCAGCAAGAGCTGACATTGTGGTTATAGTTGCCTCGCCACCTTCAGAAGGTGGTGGTTCCACCATTTTTTCCATAGCTCACTGAAAAGTTGAGGTTTTACATTAGTAGTACCAGAACAGAAGATATTAAGGAGGCAGCAAAACCAAACAATATAGCTTTGGTCTATATACATAACTTATTCTGGTAAACCCATGTAAAATATTAGTTGTATTTTATTGCAAAGTACATAATAAAACCAGGTTCCAAACATATGACCATGTACCATCGCTAATGTATTGTCTATTTCTTCACATTGTATTGAGGGCTAAGGATAAAGAGACGAAGTTTATAATACGGTAAGCATAGTATGACATCATTCATATCACAAAACAACTAAGAACAGACAAACAGGCAATTGTAACATTGTGTGGGCATGTCCAGCACGGAACTAGATTACGGGTCAAGATCAAAGGAACATCACTCCTCCCTTTTAAACCTTGTAAGGTGCAATGATACGCTAAGACAATTGTGTACAAAATTGAAAAGAGTAATAGACATTGGCTGCAAACCATGCAGTTCAAGGCACAAGTCAGAGTAAGTAGTAGTTAAAATGCATGAGGATTAAGGACTTACAACAGCGGCTTTGACTGGTGTAGTCATGCCCTTCTTCTTGCTGGTGTGACAGTCCTTGAAGATTTCCACAACATTTGGTTCAGGTACTTTTTGGTCCTTGCGGGCTTTCCTCTGCATTTCGAACAAGTCAATATAGATCTGATAATATGTACAGCAAAAAGAGTGAAACAACAGCTAATTACAAGAGCCTCGCAGTGTGCAATATAGCTACGAGATCCTGTCGTCTATTGGAATTTCACTTTGGTACGGTTGGCCTTGTTCTTTGAACAGTTCATCTACAAGAAGATAGATTTGTGTGGTACATGCGTCAATAGGACTTCAACATGTGATCTGATCACATATATATATATAATGTACCTGATACTTCGGATCAGACCAGTGTTTAACAAGGCCCCTCCAGTCTTCATCCGATATATTTTCCACTGGAGATGTTTGGGAAACTTCACTGTTAGTGTCGGTGTCAAAACCGGCGGATCTCGGGTAGGGGGTCCCGAACTGTGCGTCTAGGCGGATGGTAACAGGAGACAAGGGACATGATGTTTTACCCAGGTTCGGGCCCTCTTGATGGAGGTAAAACCCAACGTCCTGCTTGATTAATATTGATGATGTGTGTTACAAGAGTGGATCTACCACGAGATCAAGGAGGCTAAACCCTAGAAGCTAGCCTATGGTATGATTGTGGTTCGTCCTATGGACGACAGCCATCCGATTTATATAGACACCGGAGAGGGCTAGGGTTACACAGAGTCGGTTACAAAGGTAGGAGATCTACATATCCGTATCGCCAAGCTTGCCTTCCACGCCAAGGAAAGTCCCATCCGGACACGGGACGAAGTCTTCAATCTTGTAACTTCATAGTCTTGGTGTCCGGCCGATGATGATAGCTCGGCTATCCGGACACCCCCTAGTCCGGAACTCCCTTAGTAGCCCCTGAACCAGGCTTCAATGACGACGAGTCGGGCGCGCATATTGTCTTCGGCATTGCAAGGCGGGTTCCTCGTCCGAATAATTTATAGAAGATTATGAACACCAGGATAGTGTCCGGCTCTGCAAAAATAAATTCCACGTACCACCATAGAGGGAATAATATTACACAAGATCAATCTGCTGACGTATTCTGTGGCGTGACGTCACACCACTTCCAAGCCTTTACTCGAATTGTTTTTATTGTTCCACCTCAGCGCGTTTAGCGAAGCGGTTTCCTTGGCACGTCTTGTCGAAGCAAAGATCGTGTCCCCCTTATTCCGGGATTCCCATCAATACGGACGTGGGTAACCCAACCACGCCCATTGCCACGCCCCCTCCATCGAAGGCGGGTTCCAAACGGCCACGGGGACGGCTCTTGGTATTCTTCCTCTTTATAATGAGACCAAGGCCTGTTCTTTGTATTCAATCCTCTATCGAATCCGCCCCTCGCCCAGAGTTCCAACACCCAAGGCTCCAGATTCAGGTACCTTCGATCTTCGACAATGTCCGGCCCTGACCTACGAGGCCGACGGATGCCCTCCTCCGTCATGGAAGAGGACGTGCTGAAGCTGAGAGACGCCAGGTACTTAACCTACGAGATTTCGCATAGGCTGCCCACCAGAGAGCAAGTTATCCCTACTCCCGAGCCTGGCGAGAGCGTCGTTTTCGTGTCTCACCTCCATCGAGGTTTAGGCTTCCCGACGGATCCCTTCGTAAGGGGGCTCATGTTTTACTATGGGCTGGAATTCCACGACTTGGCTCCGGAGTCCATCCTCCATATCTCATCATTAATTGTCGTCTGCGAAGCCTTCCTCCGCACTACCCGTCACTTCGGCTTGTGGCTCAAAACCTTCAACGTGGAGCCGAAGATGATAGAGGGGCGTAAGGCAGAGTGCGGAGGGGCGGTTATAAGCAAGAGGGCCGAAGCTCCATGGCTCGAGGGCTCTTTTCAGGAGGAGCTCGGCTTGTGGCAACAAGAGTGGTTCTATATTACCGCTCCTCGGGGCAGCAGGCAGAAGCCGCCGCCCGTCTTTTGCTCGGGTCCTCCACAACAGCTGACGTCATGGGTCAGCAAGGGGCGTGACTGGGGGCCGCCCAAAGACGTCCCCATGTTGCAGGACCAGATTCGAGGCCTCCAAGAAAGGGAGATCAATCTAGTCGCAGTGGTACAGGTCATGTTGATCCGGCGCCTACTGCCCTGCAATCGTCGCCCCCTCCGCCTGTGGGAATTTAATCTGGAGGAGCCACGAGCTCTTCAACACTTCATGGGTTTGACACCCGTGGAGATGTATAAACTGTTCTTCGGATCGCAAGAGACGCATCCAGAATTGACCGAGGATGCTGGCCTAAGATGCAATCGCCCGGATACTCAAGTAAGTAGCCCTGTGTCCGGAGATGCCGTCCATTTATTTATCGTGGGTTTGCCTTTTAACCAGCTATCTGGACAGGAGTGGATAGCGCAAGCAAAACTGATACGGTGTCCGGCCCCCCTCCCTGAGACCACGCAGGATCCCGTGTTAATCAAAATGTTGGAGGTTGCACCTTCGAAGGAGGGCGAAGGGGGGCGCAGGGAAACTACCACCTCTACCAAGGAGGCTTTTAGTAAGGGAGGAATCGAGAGTCCCTCCTTCCTGGGGGAGAAGAGGACCGCTTCCGAAGACCCGGAGCCAAGGCCTCAAACCGGGGAAAGAAATCACCGGAAGGTCCTGTGCCGGGAAGAGCCCCGGCCGTACTGTCTGCTCGGAGGAATCAGCTCTCTAACAAGCCGTAAGTAAAAAAGGAGGAATTTTGTAATAGTAGACACCCCTGCTTAATGTCTAAAGGTAACCGAAGTTTTCACCTTGTAGTTCGGATCTCAGCCCATCTCAGCACAGCTCATCGTCGGGAGACCTTCGTCCGGAGATGATGGAGAGTGAAACGCCTCCATCTGCCGCCCCGTCGTGCAGGGTGGGCGACCCTGAGGTGTCATCACGGAGGGTCTCCCCGAGTGCGGCGGGGCCGGAGAGTTCGGCACCCGTTGGAGTACGGCCGGTGGAGCTGCAGGATTTGCTCAAGAGGGCGTCTATCTCAGAAGACCACCGCACATTAATGGGTAATGTGATTGAGAGGATCTCATCCGCCGAAAGCAGGTTGTATGAGGCCGTCGGAGGTTTACTGACGGGGTTTGAGGTACGCAAAAAATGACATTCCTTTTGACAGTTTTGCACGTAAAGTGCGCCCTGTATAGATAGTAGCCCCTGAGACTTGGTATGCTGTCGAAAGCGACAGCGTGCCTAGGATCATAATCTCAGTAATTAATTGTCGCCTTTCCTATGCAGGTGGCGGAACGTTCGGTGGCCAGCCGGACTGATGGAGTTGCCAAGCTGAAGAGGCAACTCGACGCTGCAGATGCGGACATCTCGCTAGTCAATAAACGACTTGATGAGTCACAAGGTATGTGGTTGCTCCGCGGTCGCCTAGTAAGGGAGCTGACGCCCATTAATTACAATTTGTATGCTTGATGCAGATGGCGCTGCTGCTGTGGAAGACCTTCGAGCAGAACTTGCTCGGGCCAAGGAGCAAGCCAGAAAAAGCAAGGCGGCTGCCTCGAAGGCAATGGAAGAGCTAGAAGCCGAAAAGGTTGCTCATTGCCGCAGCAGGGAGGAGATGGCCGGAATGGCCGCGAAATTAAAATTTGTTACCAATCGCCAGGAGGTTCTTGAAGGAGAACACCGAGCGGAACGAGAGGACCTAAAGAAGGCCGACGCCGAAGCCAAGGATACCCGTATTGTGATGCGGGCTATGAAGGAGGAACTGCGTCAGATTGGAGACATTGTGGCTGGAAAGCCCTTTATGCTGCGTAGGAAGTTCACAGATCTGAAGTATGCTCAGCTGGGCCAGTTGTACGGTGCGGAGGATCCATATCTGGACTTAGCAGCGAGTGCGGCGGACGCAGTCGTGCACTTCCAAAGCCAGAAGGATCACGAAATGGAAGAGCTGTTCTGGTCTCAGTTCCATAGTTCGGAGCGTCCACTTCCGTTGAGTGATCGGTTAGTTGAGTGGGCCGAGCTGAATAGATTGTCCGGACTTGCCATGACGGACGTGGTCACTCATCTGTGGCCGAAAAGGCCCAAGCCGAAGAGTTATTTTGGCTTGCTGCAGCAATTCCTTGAGGCGGTGCTGCGTGTTGAGGCGATGAAGCGATCGACATGCATAGAAGGTGCACGGATGGCTCTCGCCCGTGGTAAGACATACTGGGCGGAGATGGATGCCACCGCTGTTGCGTCCCGGGGTTCGGACAGAAGCTGATTCCCCACCGAGCACTATTTTGAGGAAGTCCTACAAGGCGCTCGTTTAATAGAGTCGCAGTGCTCGAAAGATGTTATGTTTGAATGACATTTATGATTTCGTAGATCGTGTTTATAATGCAATAGCTTTTTATACTTGTGCGTTCAAGTATTGGACTATCTCCTGTGCGGCCGTATATGTATAATCTGAAAGATGGCAGTCTTTGGCTTCAGCCCCCACGCACATGGTGCGAGGGTGTTTGCAAAAAGAAAAGCGCTTTTTCACACTTAATTCAATGTCTTGGTCCTTTTAAGGAGGTGATAGCGTAGCAAACTAGGCAACCGGACTATAATGCTTTATCACTTTCACTTAGCCATAGGAGCTCGAATGTGGGGCTACTATATAGCCCCTGGTGGCACCGCTCTTCTCCGAACTCGGGACGCGTATGTGCCTGACCGGGAATAAGCCCTTCGTCAAAGCGGAGGAATTCTAAACATTCCAATCGTCGATCGAGTGGTTGACCAGTCTCTCGCTATATCATGACAATCAGTTTTCGGCTTTCTCTACTGAGGTGCTCGCCCGGCCGAACCGGGGCACAATCGCAGTAGTTCTCCTGGTGCCGCGTTAGCCGATGATACAGAACATAAGGCAGCAAAACACAGGAGCCGGGCAAACCCAACATTTTACCAAAGACATGATTCGGAGCTGATGCATATAAGGCCTAACTCAAGACGCCGAACACTCCCTGAGGTGTTCGGTCTTTATAATACCGGGCAGAATAATGCCCTAAGCCCCTAGTGTCCAGGTACAGATGGGAACTTCTGACGCGGCCGATGCCAAAACGCCAGCCACCTCCTCGGCTATAATAGGAAACCGAGGGATGTGTATCAACAAGAGACAGTAAGAAAGGTTTACGCAGGGTCTTAATCTGAAAAGAATCCTTGCAACAGGTCCCTGGTGCACGTCTGCGCCTGTGTCTCCGTTGTGTTGTATCCTGGACGGGTGTAGCACGTGCTTCATCTGTAAAAGAGAAGGACTTAGTTTCTAAGAAATATCGTGCAAAAGTTGTATTAAAATGAAGTATAATTATGAGGATGAAGAAAATTGAGCTTTATTGGCTCTCATCATTTATATGCGCGGCCCTTTATAAAAAAGGGGAAATGCGGCTGGGAAGCCCCTTGTTAAGTTACGCCGGACTTGTCTAACCATGTCCGAGGTCTAAATGACCTGTTTTTTAGGGGCTTTGACCTGCAAGGTCTGATTAGTGTGTGGCAGTCGAGGCAGTCGCACATTCTCTATGGTCGAGGGACACTCGGAGTTATGAGATTATGCCACGTGGACCGGGCATTTCTCAGCGTAAGAGAGGCGTAATGTGGTATTGCATTAAAGCGGGCAAAAGCTTCACGCCCCAGTAGTGCTTAAGGGCTACTGCTAAATGGGGCGATGGATAGTGAGCTTTTCGCGATGAAGGTTGTCGGATCAACCGTACACAACCTCTAGTGGTACAGAGCCTGTATAATTGGCTTAAAGGCCTCGCGTCACTCCTTTGAAGGGAGTGCTGCTATAGCGAATTTTGGTAGGTTCTATCCCCTGTCTGCGGACAGTCTCCTGGTATGGCAGGTGCCGCGCTGTGTGATATCACATGAAGTGAGTTCACTGTTTTGACTTCAAGTGGGAAAGCCTTTTGTTTTCTGGAGTGCTGCTTTTGGGTTTCGTCACTTTCACTTGGAGTGTCGAGCCCCTTGTGTTCGGCGTTAAGTCGGTCGGACTGCTTGAAGACCCAACAATCCCCGTGGGTATGGTTTGCAGGCTTCCCGGAGGTACCATGTATTTGACACAGTCTGTCCAGAATCTTGTTTAGGTTGGATAGCTCGTCACTGTTGTCCTTTAGGGGCAGTGTTTTGCTGTTCGGCCAAGAGCTTTTGAATCCGGCGTTGACCGCCATACTATTTGGGCCATTATCCTTATTCCGGCGCTGATCTTTTCTGCATCGTGATTTCCCATTTCCATCCCTGATTTCGGATGTACTCGGGTCGCTGGTGCTGCATCTAGCCAGCTAGCTGTCTTCCCACGCGCAAAAGCGGGTCATGAGGCTTGTTAGTGCGGCAATTCTTCTTGGTTTTTCCTGGCCGAGGTGTCTGGTGAGCCATTCGTCTCGGACGTTGTGTTTAAAGGCTGCTAAGGCTTCAGCGTCCGGACAGTCGACTATTTGGTTCTTTTTAGTGAGGAACCTATTCCAGAATTTGCGTGCTGACTCTCCGGGCTATTGAGTTATGTGACTTAAATCGTTTGCATCCGGAGGCTGGACATAAGTCCTCTAAAAATTTGCTCGAAACGCATCCTCAAGCTCTTCCCAACTTCCAATGGTATTTTCTGGGAGGCTTTTAAGCCAATGCCGAGCCGGCCCTTTGAGCTTGAGGGGTAGGTATTTTATGGCATGGAGATCATCTCCTCTTGCCATATGTATGTGTAGGATATAATCCTCAATCCAGACTCCGGGGTCTGTTGTTCTGTCGTATGCCTCTATGTTTATGGGTTTGAATCCCGCTGGAAATCCATGATCCAGTACCTCGTCGGTAAAACATAGTGGGTGTGTGGAGCCCCTGTATTTGGGTGTGCCGTTGTCTTCAAATGCTCGGCACGTCATGTTGCTTCCTGGAGTCTTCTTTTTTGGCCCATAGATAGACCTGGTTGGGTCATCCTTTTTTCAAGGATCCGTATGCTGATCGTGTGCCGGCTTGTGTGCGGCGCCCCTTGTTGCTCTTACCCTGTCATCTGGTAGTCTATCCGGCCAGGCGGCTTCTTTCTTTTTTGACTGAGGGGGCTCTAAGGCCTCCTCGTCAAATTCGGGCAACAGCTTGCACTTCGGGTAGCTCTTTGTCTGGTGACTAGCGCCATATTTATCTGCGGTGTTGATTACTTTGCTCCATCTCATTCTGAGTGCGTCCTCCATTGTTTTGAACTTCCGTTTTTGCTTCTTCAAACTCCTTGCAGTGGCGACGAGCCTTTTATGAAGGTTCGTATGCTCTGGTGATGTGAGATCGTCTTCGCCGGGGATTGGTTGCTTGTCCAGTTCATCATGTCCGGCTGGCTGCTTGGTGACATGTGCGTCGTCCACTGCTTCGGCCTGCTCTAGGGTCGGGTCCGTATGGGTGCCGTTTTTATCGAGGCCGGTCTTCGGGCGGAGCTTGCGTCGCCATTTTGGTTGTTTGTTGGGGGAGTTGTCCTTCGCCACGTCCCGTTTTTCCTCATTGTCACTTCCCTTTGGTGTATCCACCATGCATATGGCGTGAGTTGGGGTGGCTTTCCAGTGCCTAGTAGGCGCTGGTTCTTGGTCGTCTCCGGCATCGTCGTCCATACCGTCGATGTCTTCGGAGTCGTAGTCTAGCATGTCGGTTAGATCGTCGACAGCGGCTACCAAGTGGGTGGTGGGTGGGCTTTGAATTTCTTCGTCGTCCGCATCCCAATCATCCTGACCGCAGTCCGGCCAGGGCTCTCCTGATAACGAGAGATACTTCAGCGAACTCAAGATGTTGCCAAAAGGTGAGTGTTGAAAGATGTCCGCTGTGGTGAACTCCATGATCGGCACTCACTCGGATTCGATCGGGGAGGGCACGGGAGGTTCGGAGTCCGGCGAGGAGTCCGGCACCTCGGAGTCATGAGCTTTATGAGGGACAAAGTCAGTGTTTGGCTCGATCGCCGTAGAGGTTGCAGCCCGCGAGGCGATGTCTAGACATCCGTCCTCGATCTACGCAGCCGGCTCCGGATTGAAGATCGGAGCGGTTTTGAGTGCGGCCTCCAAGGTACTGTCCAGCTGCAGAGCTAAATCATGCTCGCCGTGACAGTCCGGCACGCTCGGCTGTGGCTCGAATCCATCGAGGATCAAGTCCCCGCGGATGTCAGCCGTGAAGTTCAAACTTCCAAATCTGACCTGACGGCCAGGGGCGTAGCTTTCGATCTGCTCCCGTTGGCCAAGCGAATTGGCCCGCAGTGCGAAGCCGCCGAATACGAAGATCTGTCCGAGGAGGAAGTTCTCACCCTGGACTGCGTCGTTGATGATGATTGATGAAGCCATCCAGCCTATCGGTGACGGCACAGAGGAACTCTCAATGAAAGCACCAATGTCAGTGTAAAAACAGGCGGATCTCGGGTATGGGGTCCCGAACTGTGCGTCTAGGCGGATGGTAACAGGAGACAAGGGACACGATGTTTTACCCAGGTTCGGGCCCTCTTGATGGAGGTAAAACCCTACGTCCTGCTTGATTAATATTGGTGATGTGTGTTACAAGAGTGGATCTACCACGAGATTAAGGAGGCTAAACCCTAGAAGCTAGCCTATGGTATGATTGTTGTTCGTCCTATGGACTACAGCCATCCGGTTTATATAGACACCAGAGAGGGCTAGGGTTACACAGAGTCGGTTACAAAGGTAGATCCACATATCCGTATCGCCAAGCTTGCCTTCCATGCCAAGGAAAGTCCCATCCGGACACAGGACGAAGTCTTCAATCTTGTATCTTCATAGTCTTGGAGTCCGGCCGATGATGATGGTTCTGCTATCCGGACACCCCCTAGTCCGGAACTCCCTCAGTTAGCCTTGCCTTCAAAGTGAGTTTTCCTCAAGTTATGCCGATACTGTTGCAGAGCAGACTTGAAAACATGGGTGCAAGCTTGTCTGGTTGCATCATCTTGGCTATCCAACTGGAACCTCATCTGTTGAAAATTATGGGAGTCTCATTATCAGCAACCTAGAAAGTATGGGACAGTTAACCATACTTACAGATAAATGGTCGAGGAAGGTGTTGAACTAGGTTTCGTCTTTGTCATTCCTGTACTGAATCCATGTTGGGAGGATACGTACATGACACCTAACGGCAACCGCTGCCTCTGATACTAACTTGGATGACTCTGTAGCATCAAGTGGCCGTTTTAAACCTGCCTCAAAACGGATCTCCATTCTTCCTCCTCTAGATTTAGTTAGCCTATCGAGCATTATCCCTGATGTTTGTTTCCTCTTGCGCCTAGGTGCTAGTCCAACAACGAACATAGGAAGTGTTAGTGTACATCAAACTGTGAGACTACATATAAAGAAGCATGCAACTGTAACTTGACTACAGCAACTACCTTCTTGTTGTTGAAGCTCACAAGGTTCATCTGATATTGCCAACTCGTCTTGTGTCAAGAGTGCTTGGGAAGTAGTGTCAGGTGGCAAGGGAGCTTGAGAACGTGCTGCTAGCTCAGTTGACACATGAGTATGTCGTGTAGCAGGTAGTACTGTGGTAGGTGTTGCAAGAACTAGGGTTGTCTCTGCTTGTTTGGTGGCAGCTATTTGTTTCTGTTTGGCTTTTTTTGCAGCTCGTGTAGCATGGGATGCCATGTTTGTAGAATTTTCCGCTGGACTTTCACCTTCTATTGCACCATCAGTACCAGCAGAATCTGCAGGATTCATCCGCTTCTCATTCCCTGCCATTCTCTGTTTCTAACTCTTTCTCTGTGCCATGTTAAGTCAAGCCGACAATAAAAACAAATAACAATTTAGTTCTTCAGAACAAATTGATGCGTGATGCAGATGAACTGAACTTTGATGTTAGACAACCACATGATAGGAGGATGTAATATGTATGAAAAACAGGACGAAAGAGATAACCAGAACTATGATGTGTAAACTAAGAAGAAGACATTTCACCAAATTAGAATCAATGCAATGGAAGGTGGACACCATATGAAAGATGCTGCAAATATCGCTCTGCCAAGTTAACAGTGTCTCAGCATAAATGGCGTTTAAACAAATGTGAAGCAGTACAAGAAATAAATCATATGCAAGATGCAAACAGCATCACACTACCATGTTAGAGGTCTCTCGTCATTAGTGCCATTGCATATTCACAGCATTGCATATTCACAGCTTATGATGTGTAAACTAAGGAGAAGGCATTTCCACAAATTAGAAGCAATGAAAGCTAGACACCATATGAAAGATGCAACGAATATCACTCTACCAAGTTAAAATTGTCTCGTCATAAGTGCCATTTCAAAAAATTAGTAGTACAAGCTAGAAAAGAATGTGAGATGTAACCTATATCACACTCCAAAGTCAAACATGTCTTATGATAAGTGATTGTTGCAGGTTACACAACAGTAGTAATTTGATGTAAGAACATGGTGTGATAGACAAATATTGTATGTTCTAGAAACAGGAACACGTGTCTTATTCAAGTATAATGTGTAAAGTAAGCAGATAGAATTCAACAAAATTAGAAGCAATACAAGGTAGACATCACACATAACATGCAACCACATATAACAGTGCCAAGTTAGAGGGAGCACCAGTGATGCTGCACTAGGGGAGACGTGCTCATCATAAACATAGCTTTGTTGAGTGTATATGCATGTGTTGTCTTGGAAATCATCTTGGGGGTGTTGAGGAGTAGAAACTATAGAGGCCCTCCGTTTGGAAGGAGCACCTTTATCCACTGCCTTGCTAACTCCCTTCCGCTTTATTGGTTTTGAATTGTCAAGTAAAACCGACAAGAAAAAGCAATAAAATTATCTCTTCAGAACTCATTCATGCATGATACTGACAATCACTACTTTGACGTAAGGCAAACACATGATACCAGGATGGAATATGTATGAAAAACAGGACGGCATGGCATGTTCACAACTGTTTGTGTAAACTAAGCAGAAACCATTCCAGCAAATAAGAAGTAATGCAAGCTAGACACCACATGAAAGATGCAACCAATATGGCTCTGCCAAGTTAAAAGTGTCCCATCATAAATGGAATTTCAACAAATTAGAAGCAGCGCATGCTAAAGATGCAACTAATATCGCACTGCATATACTAAAGGTGTCTCGTCATATTGATTGATGTGGGATACAAAAAACAATAGTTTTATGTAAGGACATGCTTAATAGACAGATGTACTATGTACTAAATACAGGAAGGCATGTCACGTTAATAGGTATAATGTCACATTTACAGGAGTATAAGCTAAGCAGACTAGCACATGCAGTGTAACCAGATTGGAAGAATTACAATCTAGACAACATATGAAACATGCAACCACATATCACGCTGCCAAGTTAGAGCAAGCACCTGCGATGCTAGTGTAGGGGAAATGCTGTAATCAACTACAGAGCTACGTTCACTATCTTCATCTAGCATTTCTGTTTCTTGAGAATCATGTCGGGAGGCTGACGTTGCATTCTTTAAATGAGGAGTAGTCCCCTTGCCTGCCTGCCTCGTCATAAGTGATTGATGAGGGATACACAAGAACATTAGTTTGATGTAAGAACATGGTTAATACACAGATGTACTAGTATGTACCAAAAACAGAAAGGCATGTCATATTCAAAGGTATAATGTGTAAGCTAAGCAGATGCAATTTAACCAAATTGGAAGCAATACAAGCTAGACATCCGACTGGACTGGTGAACATGATCATCTAGGACCTGAGAGCCTGGTGGGAGGCGGGCTGCTTCGCCACCATCGCGGCTTTTTAGTTGGCTTCCAGGTGATGCATGTCTTTGCTGGGCTTGTCACTGCCTCGGCCAGTGCCCTGACTAGCTATTTTTCTTCTGGCTCACGGGGTGGTGGTTCATGTAAAAAATATCTTTCCTTATCTTAATAAAGACCGACTTCGGCCTTTCGAATACAAGCTAGACACCATATGGAACATGCAACCACATATGACACCGCGAAGTTAAATCAAGCACCTGGGATGGTGGTTCATTGCGAGCGAGGTCATCAACTCTAGAGCAATGTTTACCGTCTCCATCTGCTGACACTGCACCCTTTAAAGCGCTGTAACATGCCGCACCTAGCCGCGTAGAAAGCTGGCACGACTTTTGAGGGAGTTCCGGACCAGGGGGTATCCGGATAGCCGAACTATCATCATCGGCCGGACTCCAAGACTATGAAGATACAAGATTGAAGACTTTGTCCCGTGTCCGGATGGGACTTTCCTTGGCGTGGAAGGCAAGCTTGGCGATACGGATATGTAGATCTTACCTTTGTAACTGACTCTCTGTAACCCTAGCCCTCTCTGGTGTCTATATAAACCGGATGGCTGTAGTCCATAGGACGAACAACAATCATACCATAGGCTAGCTTCTAGGGTTTAGCCTCCTTGATCTCGTGATAGATCCACTCTTGTAACACACATCATCAATATTAATCAAGCAGGACGTAGGGTTTTACCTCCATTAAGAGTGCCCGAACCTGGGTAAAACATCGTGTCCCTTATCTCCTGTTACCATCCGCCTAGACGCACAGTTTGGGACCGCCTACCCGAGATCCACCGGTTTTGACATCGACATTGGTGCTTTCATTGAGAGTTCCTCTGTGCCGTCACCGATAGGCTCGATGGCTTCTTCAATCATCATCAACGACGCAGTCCAGGGTGAGACCTTCCTCCCCGGACAGATCTTCGTATTCGGCGGCTTCGCACTGCGGGCCAATTGGCTTGGCCAACTAGAGCAGATCGAAAGCTACGCCCCTGGCCGTCAGGTCAGATTTGGAAGTTTGAACTTCACGGCTGACATCCGCGGGGACTTGATCCTCGATGGATTCGAGCCACAGCCGAGCGTGCCGCATTGTCACGGTGGGCATGATTTAGCTGTGCAGCCAGACAGTACCCTGGAGGCTGCACTCAAAACCGCTCCGATCTTCAATCCGGAGCCGACTGCGCAGATCAAGGACGGATGCCTAGACATCGCCTCGGGGGCTACAACCTCTACGGCGATAGAGCCGAACACTAGCCTTGTCCCTCATAAATCTCATGACTCCGAGGTGCCGGACTCCTCACCGGACTCCGAACCTCCAGCGCCCTCCCCGATCGAATCCGATTGGGCGCCGATCATGGAGTTCACCGCAGCGGACATATTTCAACACTCACCTTTCGGCGACATCTTGAGTTCACTAAAGTATCTCTCGTTATCAGGAGAGCTCTGGCCGTACTGCGGTCAGGACGGTTGGGATGCGGACGACGAAGAAATTCAAAGCCCACCCACCACCCACTTGGTAGCCGCTGTCGACGATCTAACTGACATGCTAGACTACGACTCCGAAGACATCGACGGTATGGACGACGATGCCGGAGACGACCAAGAACCAGCGCCTACTGGGCACTGGACAACCACCTCATCATACGACATATACATGGTGGATATCCCAAAAGATGGGGATGGCGAAGGAACAGAGGAGGATGACCCCTCCAAAAAGAAGCCCAAGCGCCGGCGTTAGCGGTGCCGCTCCAAATCCCGCCACAGCAAGAATGAAGACTCCGGCACCGGAGATAATAATACACCGGACAGTGCCGAAGACAACCCACTCCAGCAAGATCAAGCGCAGGAGGACGAAGAGGCCAGCCCTCACGAGAGAGCGGCAGAAGAAGAGGTAGAGGATTATATGCCTCCCTCCGGAGACGATGCGAGCCTCGACGATGACGAATTCGTCGTGCCTGAGGATCCCGTCGAACAACAGCGTTTTAAATGCAGGCTTATGGCCACGGCGAACAGCCTCAAGAAAAAGCAGCAACAGCTTAGAGCTGATCAAGTTCTGCTAGCCGACAGATGGACCGAAGTCCTCGCGGCCGAAGAGCATGAGCTCGAACGCCCCTCCAAAAGCTACCCTAAACGCAAGTAGCTCCTCGATTAGAGGAGGAGGCGTATGAACCCGCATCACCAGGAGACAATACGGCTGACCGACCACCCTGTGGTCGCGACAGAGAGGCCTCTAGGCCCTTCACTAGACCCGTACCCCGGCATCGCTCGAAAAGTACACGGCCACAGGGGAACGCTCCGGACTTGCGAGATATATTGGAGGATAAGGCAAGACAATGAAGATTGATCTATGGATCGCGCGGGCGTCCCACAATACGTGACGATAACCGTCGCGCCGGACACAGTAAGTCCGACCGGGCCGAACAAAATAGACCAAGCTCCCTTGAGCTCCGTCGTGATATCGCCCAGTACAGAGGTGCCGCACACCCACTATGCTTCACAGATGAAGTAATGCATCATCAAATCCCCGAAGGGTTTAAACCCGTCAATATTGAATCCTATGACGGCACAACAGACCCCGCGGTTTGGATCGAATACTATCTCCTTCACATCCATATGGCCCGCGGTGACGATCTTCACGCCATCAAATACCTCCCCCTCAAGCTTAAAGGACCAGCCCAGCATTGGCTCCACAGCTTGCCAGCAGAGTTAATTGGGAGTTGGGAGGACCTGGAAGCCGCATTCCTCGATAACTTCCAGGACACTTATGTGCGACCACCAGACGCTGATGACCTAAGCCACATAATTCAGCAGCCAGACGAATCGGCCAGACAATTCTGGACATGGTTCTTAACCAAGAAAAACCAAATCGTCGACTGTCCGGATGCGGAGGCCCTCGCGGCCTTCAAGCATAACATCCGCAACGAGTGGCTGGCCCGGCACCTAGGACAGGAAAAGCTGAAATCCATGGCAGCCCTCACATCACTCATGACCCGCTTCTGCGCGGGTGAGGACAGCTGGCTAGCATGCAGTAACAACCTCAACAAAAATTCTGGCAGTCCGGATTTCAAGGACCAAAATGGCAGGCCGCGTGTAACAAAAACAAACGCCGCATTAACGGCGACAATAGTGAGGATATGGCAGTCAATGCCGGATTCAGAGGCTCTAAACCCGGTCAGCGGAAAAAGCCATTCAAAAGAACTACTCCGGGTCCGTCCAATTTGGACCGAATACTCGACCGCTTGTGCCAGATACACGGCACCCCAAAAGGCCAGCTAACCACACCAATAGGGACTGTTGGGTATTCAAGCAGGCAAGCAAGTTAATTGCCGAAAACAATGACAAGGGTCTGCATAGCGATGACGAGGAAGAGACCCGACCGCCGAACAACAGAGGATAGAAGGGCTTCCCCCCACAGGTGTGGACGGTGAACATGATATACGCAACGCACATACCCAGAAGGGAGCGGAAGCGCACACTCAGGGATGTCTACGCGATGGAGCCAGTTGCCCCGAAGTTCAATCCATGGTCCTCCTGCTCGATCACTTTTGACCGAAGGGACCACCCCACCAGCATCCGCCACGGCGGATTCGCCGCATTGGTTTTAGACCCAATCGTCGACGGGTTTCACCTCACCAGAGTCCTAATGGACGGCGGCAGCAGCCTGAACCTGCTTTATCAGGATACAGTGCGCAAAATGGGCATAGACCCCTCAAGGATTAAACCAACCAAGACGACCTTTAAAGGCGTCATACCAGGTGTAGAAGCCAATTGTACAGGCTCAATTACACTGGAAGTGGTCTTCGGATCCTCGGATAACTTCCGAAGCGAGGAGTTAATCTTCGACATAGTCCCGTTCCGAAGTGGCTATCATGCCCTGCTCGGACGTACCGCATTCGCAAAGTTCAACGCGGTGCCACACTACACATACCTAAAGCTCAAGATGCCAGGCCCTCGAGGAGTCATCACGGTCAACGGAAACACCAAACGTTCTCTCCGCACGGAGGAACATACAGTGGCTCTCGCGGCAGAAGTGCAATGCAACCTCTTAAGGCAATTCTTGAATCCGGCCGTTAAGCGGCCGGACATAGCTAAGCGCGCCCGGAGTAACTTACAACAAGACCATCTGGCACGTTCTGAGCACACATAGCAGTGCGGCCCCAACCCCAGCCCCTGCGAAATGTCAAAGCAGGTCCTTCACGTACACCATTACGCTCTGAAGATACCATGGGCATGGGGAGAGGGGCACGACCACGACAAGCCCAGAATGCGGGTCAACCACACCAGGGGCTCTTAAGTGTGTCGTTCTTTTTTTCTTTTTACCTTTTATTTTTTACTCACAGGACTCCGTTTGTCAGAGGCCCTGTCCAGCAGCAAACCTGCCGAACTCACGATGCAACAGCCAGGGAAGGATAAAGGCTACAACGAATATACAGGTGGTCTCCATTACGAGCATTTTTATACACCAATCCGCAGCCTACCCCTGGAGGGGGACATGTTTAACAGTCCCATCCCTTGCTTATCGCACTATTTGTATCGTTCTGCATTCATAGCAGCGCTTATTGAATAAAACAATGCAGCACCTTTTGGCTTATAATTGCATTTCTTTTTCGTACATATGTTCATCTACGGCATGTTGCATCCGTACACTTTGGTACGGCTAATATACACCAAGAGCTTATGTTTCCCGCATTATGGTGTGATGAGTCCGAACACTTTCACATGTGCGGCACCCCGAACTTATATCACTATATGCATCGGCTCCGAATCATGTCTTCGGTCAATAGTTGGGTTTGCCCGGCTGCCATGTTTTGGTACCTTACGTTCCGTTATATCGGAAAGGGTAGCACTGGGAGAACCACTGCGATTGCACCCCAGTTAAGCTGGTTAACGCCTCAGTGGAGAAAGCTAAAACTAACCGTCATGATGAGGCGAGAGTCGGTCGCTGTTCGAGAGGTTTTTTGCGAGTCCTTAAAGACTTATGCCGCTTAGAGCGAGGAGCCGGATACTGTCCGGCCTAGGCGTGGTTAGCGCCCCAAATTCGGCCTTCCGAAGACTAGGGGCTTCGCCGAAATTTAAAATTATAGAATTCTATGGCTAAGTGAGAGTGTTCAAGCATTATAAGTCCGGTTGCCTTGTTCGCTGTGTTCAGCGCCTCCCTAGATGGACCCAAAAATGGGAACAAGAGCGCTCAAGTTTATCCCGAACACCCCAGCAATCGTGGCACAGGGGCTGAAGCCGACGACTTGCCATCTCTCAGATTTGATAAACAGCCGCACAGATGGAAATATTTTAAATTAAGAAGCGTTGCTTAGCGCATATGAACTAAGTTTTCAGCGCACAGGATACCAAAATGCGAGTCTACTCAAATATTACATCTTTGGAGCACTCACCCGCAATAGTGCGGGCGCCCTTTAGCACACTCTTATAATACATCTTGGGCGTGTGATGCTCCTAGCCCTCTGGTGGCGGGTTCGTCACGAGCTTCTGGGCATCCATCTTGCCCCAGTGCACCTTTGCGCGGGCAAGGGCCCGACGGGCACCCTCAATGCAAGCGGAGTGCTTGATGACTTCAACCCACGGGCACGCATCCACCAGACGCCGCACCAGGCCGAAGTAGCTCCCAGGCATGGCCTCCTTAGGCCACAGCCGAACTATGAGGCCCTTCATAGCCTGTTCGGCCGCCTTGTGGAGCTCGACCAGCTGCTTCAGCTGGTCGCTAAGGGGCACCGGATGTCCGGCCTCAGCATACTGAGACCAGAAGACCTTCTCCGTTGAGCTCCCCTCCTCGGCCCGGTAGAATGCGGCAGCATCGGACACGCTGCGAGGAAGATCTGCGAACGCTCCTGGAGAGCTCCGAATTCGGGTAAGCAACAGGTAATTAACACTCACATGCTTACTTTGCATGAAAAATGCCTTACCCGCTGCTATTTTCTTCACCGCCTCAATCTCCTGGAGGGCCTTGTAGGCTTCGGCCTTAGCGGCTTTGGCACTCTCAAGAGCCGTTGCAAGCTCAGACTCTCGAGTCTTCGAGTCACGCTCCAAGCTCTCATGTTTTTTCACGAGATCCTGGAGCTCTTGCTGTACCTCCGCCACCCGCGCTTCCTACTTCTCTCGCTCGATGCGCTCTATGGCCGCATTGCGTTCGGTCGCGGCCACTGCCTCCTTCAGGGTCGCCACCTCATTAGTGGCCCCTGCAATACCCAGGTTATCCTTGTCATTTTTCTTGCAACCAAATCCTTTTTTGTAAGGTACAATTTTAATAAGGTATTACTCACCTTCCTTTTCCTCGAGCTGCTTCTTGGCATGGTCGAGCTTGTTCTCGGACCGCTCGAGGCTTTCCTTCAAAGTATTGACCTCCGCAGTCAGTGCGGCGGAGGTCAGCAGCACAACCTGCAATCCCATATTGGCATATTTTTTATGACTCCTGCGTATATCTTTTCAAAGATCCTCAGTCCGACTTTTCTTTCCGAACACCGAACCGAGCATCATGGGCTACTGTCTATGCGGTACCATTTTACATATATCGAAATTCTTACCTCAAAGCCTGTTAGAAGGCTGCTGCAGGCTTTGGTCAGCCCGCTCTTGGCGAGCTGAACCTTCTGAATCACCGCACTCATAACAGTGCGGTGTTCCTCTTTGATGGAGGCGCCGTTGAGCGCCTCCAGCAAATTATCCGGCACCTCCGGTTGGACGGAGGCAGCCGGTGTCACGGTCTTGCCCTTCTTGCGAAGGGGTCGCCCGCCGGACTCTGGAGCCACTGTGTGTTCCGGGGCCGAGTCCGGTGCAAAGTCCGGGAGGTTGTCCTGTGACACCTCCGGGGCCTCCTCCTCCTGGTGGGTCCCTTCCTGGGATCCCACCTCGGCATCGTCCGTGGCACGGGGGGTGGAGGCAGTCGGAAGGGAATCCATATCCGACGCACCCAAGGACCCGCTCGACGAAACGGGAAGACCATCCTTGGGCGGACTGCAGGGTTGTATGCGGCATTAGAAAGACACTATGTGACGAAAGGGAAAAAACCTTGAAGTTATTCGGGAGTCCGGATACTTACGATCTCGCCAGGGGCTTGGCCCTTGGAGGCCAGTCCTCGTCGTCGTCACTGGCGTTGGCAGAGTAGTCCAGGGGAAGAGTTTTCCCCTTCTTGGACCCTTCGGCCTCCCTTGTTGGGGAGGCCTTCCTTTTCTTCCCTCCCCCCGCTGGGGGAGAGGCTTTCTTCTTCTCCTCCTCGCCTTGGTGGGAGGAGTCGGCCTCGGATTCATCATCCGATAGCAACTGAAAACGGGATCTCTTCCGAGTCCCCGTGGCCTTCTTCTTGGCCTTCTTCTCTGGCACCACGTGGGGTGCCGGAGCCAGCAGCCCCGTTAGGCGGACGTCCGCTGGGTCCTCTAGCAATGGGGCCGGACAGATATTCCGTTCAGCCTTCGCCAGCCAGGCCCGTCAAAGGTAAAGGGAGTTTAGATCCCGCATAGAGTCAAACTATGGAAAACAAGTGGCAAAATCACTTACCTCGTCAGCTGGACGCTGCGAGCGGAATCCGCGATCTTCGGTAGCGGATGCGGGAGCCTCGGCGCCCTTGAACAGCACCTTCCAGACATCTTCGTACGTAGTGTCAAAGAGCCCGCTCAGGGTCTGGTGCTGCGCCGGATCAAACTCCCACATGTTGAAACCCTGTCGTTGGCACGGGAGAATCTGGCGGATGAGCATGACCTGGACTACATTGATAAGCTTGAGCTTCTTGTCCACCAGCTTCTGGATACAGGCTTGGAGTCCGGTCAGCTCCTCCGAATCCCCCCAGATCCGGCCACTTTCTTTCCAGGAGGTGAGCCGTGTAGGGATGCCGGATCTGAATTCGGGGGCCGCTGCCCAATCAGGGTCACGCGGCTCGGTGATGTAGAACCACCCCGATTGCCACCCCTTAATGGTTTCCACGAAGGTGCCCTCCAGCCACGTAATGTGGGACATCCTACCCACCATGGCACCTCTGCACTCCACTTGGCTACCCTTCACAACCTTCGGCTTGACACTGAAGGTCTTGAGCCACAAGCCGAAGTGGGGCTGGATGCAGAGGAAGGCCTCGCACAAGACGATAAACGCCGAGATGTTGAGGATGAAATTCGGGGCCAGATCATGGAAATGTAGGCCGTAGTAGAACATGAGCCCCCGGACAAAGGGATGAAGTGGGAAGCCCAGTCCACGGAGGGAATGGGGAAGAAATACTACCCTCTCATGGGGCCTAGGGGTGGGGATGAGCTCTCCCTCGTCGGGGAGCCTGTGCGCGATGTCGCTGGACAAATATCCGGCGTCGCGCAGCTTCTGGATCTGCCCCTCCGTGACGGAGGAGGCCATCCACTTGCCTCCCGCTCCGGACATAGTTGGAGAAGGTTGAGGTGAGAAGTGCAGACTTGGGCGCTGGAGCTCGAGTTCACGGAGATGGATAAGCAAAGGAGGAAGAAGGCGCAGGTAAAAGGGTTGGATCTTTATCCCCTTATATGGGCGGACAAAAACATGTGTCCCCACCGGCCTGGTAAAACTCGCTTATCTCCCAAGCGTCACAATCAATGGCGCGGTTGGGTTACCCACGTCCGTATTGATGGGAATCCCAAAATAAGGGGAACACGATCTCTGCTTCGACAAGACATGCCAAGGAAACCGCTTCGCTAAACGCGCTGAGGTGGAACAATAAAAACAATTCGAGTAAAGGCTTGGAAGTGGTGTGACGTCACGCCACAGAATACGTCAGTAGATTGATCTTGTGTAATATTATTCTCTCTACGGTGGTACGTGGAATTTATTTTTGCAGAGCCGGAGACTATCCTGGTGTTCATAATCTTCTATAAATTATTCGGAGGAGGAACCCGCCATGCAATGCCGAAGACAATATGTGCGCCGGACTCGTCGTCATTGAAGCCTGGTTCAGGGGCTACTGAGGGAGTTCCGGACCAGGGGGTGTCCGGATAGCCGAACTATCATCATCGGCCGGACTCCAAGACTATGAAGATACAAGATTGAAGACTTCGTCCCGTGTCCGGATGGGACATTCCTTGGCGTGGAAGGCAAGCTTGGCGATACGGATATGTAGATCTCCTACCTTTGTAACTGACTCTGTGTAACCCTAGCCCTCTCCGGTGTCTATATAAACCGGATGGCTGTAGTAAATAGGACGAACAACAATCATATCATAGGCTAGCTTCTAGGGTTTAGCCTCCTTGATCTCGTGGTAGATCCACTCTTGTAACACACATCATCAATATTAATAAAGCAGGACGTAGGGTTTTACCTCCATTAAGAGGGCCCGAACCTGGGTAAAACATCGTGTCCCTTGTCTCCTGTTACCATCCGCCTAGACGCACAGTTCGGGACCCCCTACCCGAGATCCGCCGGTTTTGACACCGACAACTTGTCTCTTTTCTTTTTTGCTTCGCTTTCGGCAGACTCTGAAATACCCTTGCACAAAAACACAACAGTGAGAGTATGGATGAAGTGTGTGTAGAACTAGTGCACTGTAAAAGTAGCAGATAGTAGGTGGCTGAAAAATAAATGACAGGAGACATATGATAGCTCTACAACATTGCATGGCAAACAAAATTAGATTCTACTCCGTATGATTTTGTAATATATGAGCACAGGAAATGCAGGTACTCCTCCAGCACACCACCACATGTGGTCATATCTAAGATAACAGTCGACTAAAAATAAATAGGTCAGTCATTTTTTTAATGAACTGTCCGATCTATAAGGAACGGGCAGATGGCCTTCGTCTACCTCCCACCAGTCACTGTTGACGATCTTTCTCGAACCGCCAGCAACCACCGGCCCAGACCCATGCCTCCGCCGCCCTGCCCTCCCATCGACCTCACACCACCGCCATGCTTGGCAGCGCCCCCAAGCCATCCCTTTAATCCCGGCCGACCTCCAGATCGGGCGCCAGTAGCTCTAGGCCGCACACGCCCCTAAGATAAACACCAAGGCGCTGCTTCCCCGGCGTAATAGTAGTACTAGCGCCTGTTACGTTGGGGAATGCTTCCTTTAATTGGGAATCAACTGGGCAGAAATTGAAATTCAGGGGGGTGACGGACCTCTAGCTAAGGTGAAATAGTATTTGAGGAGAAACCTTGTGCATCGCGAGTTACTAGGAACATCTAGTATCAAGAAGAAGTGGTCAACTTGTGTCTTCTGTGGGATGAATACCGTGCAAGCAGAGACGTAAGATTTGCATGAATAAGGGAAGAGGAGTACTTTCTTCGGTTGCCGGTGTGGTCACCTCCACATGTCGCGCCGATCTTCTTCTTTTTACCGGGGAAACCGATGTTCTGGAGGGTGCAGGCTTGGACGAACCCATGGCCAAATTTTTGACTGTGTTGTCATGGCCGTATGTCGGCGGAGGGGAAGCAGATCCGATCCGGCGAAGGACGGCGTAGCAGGAACAACTCCGATGCGGTGGAGGGTGGCGAAGTTGGAGCGGCAGCGGTGAGGCGCAGGATGGCGTGTTTGAACTGGCTTGGGTACGGATGGCTTGGCCTCGGCTTCAACTACTAGCCGTGGAGGGCGTTGCGGTTGAGGTTGCGGTGGATAACGACGTCGGGGTATCGGCTCCGGCGTGATGGAGGAGGGCGGCGATTGATGGGTGGGATGGGATTGCGGACGGAGGACACCGGGGTTTCGTGGCTGGTTGAGAGGTAGTTTTGGCGCCCACGGAGTACGAATGGGGAATCGGGCGGGTGGGGGGAACCATGTTTCGGTCTGGGACGCGCTTGTTTTTGGCTTTTTTGAGCAGAAGATGGGACGCGCTTGTTTGAAATTTGGGGAAAGTACAAACTTTGCCCCGCTCTTCAATTTCGGACCTACTGCGAGTCGGGGGTAGGATGGTAATCCCAGGTGTCCCAAATAGTGGGCGGGAGCGATTTCGGCCGCGCCCATGTGTGCTTAGGCGGCCATTGTGTATGAATGTTTTTCGGAGGCAGTTGCGTGTCGTCAAGATGAAGCTACAAACCTACCCCGGTTTAGGCCTTTGGATATCGGGCCAGTAGGTTTCACGGGTCGGAGTTATTAGAAAAGTAATTTCCTTGTACTACCAAACATTGGTCTCATGCGGTTTCGAGCGAGTAGAGGCTCTTTTGGCACTTCGTTCGAAATTTTGAAACACAAGCATTCACGTTTAGAGTACTCTTGAACTATGAGGATTGACCTAAATAGACAACGTTATATTTTACCTTGTATGTTTGAAAACCTCATTGAATTATCCGCTTCCTTTTGAAATTTTGACACTTGAAAATCCTATAACTGCGATTATTTTGGAATGGAGGAGCTAAATTTGAATCTATTTTGTACACGACTACATATGCTATTATGTACAAAATCAGAGCAAAGATTGGTACCCCCATAGTTTAGGTATGGTTTACAAGTGCCATGATATCAAATTCAAATAATTGAATGGACTTCATATTGAATTCGACCTTTTTAAACCACCTTAGGTTGAATTCAAATGTATGCTAGTTAATAGGTAGCAATTTATAAATGTCCGTTGTCTAACTTTCGTATGTATAATGTGCTTTACACACACAACATGAACTATACTCACGTTTATATTCGATTGCTAAAGCGATGCATTGTCTGGAGTTCAAAATACTAACTATGTGGATCAATTGTGTCAAATAATAACATAGACATGCTCAAATTCGATAGAATCTAGATGTTTGATGGATCAATGACCGCTCCTTACGCAATTGCAAATATCATGATCCCATCCTAATATTTGGATACAATTTATATCTTTAATCAATGTGTAGAGCAGTCTTTTACGTGTAGTTTCACTCTCCATCGGTGGTCTCTCACACATGCTCACACACTCTCCCCTGAGGTCTCTTTCTCGCACACATGCTATAGATATAACCCTCCCTCCCTCTCGTAACCATTTACAACTGTTTTCACTAACCTTTATCACAAGCACTCTTCCTCTCGCAAACATACACACGCACAATCCTCATTGACCCTTTCTATATACATGGACCTGCCTATGTGTCTCATGTACGCACATTATCTGTATGCCTGTCTCTCACGCATTATCTCACACCTCTCTTCCTAGTCGATGAGTATGATTCTAGCAGAGCATTCTGTAGGATGCCCCTTAAAGTTAGGTTGGATGAATAGTAATATCAGAGATAAAGGGGTTACCTTAGTCCGAGAACCTAGGGTTACAAATCCTAGTCGACTTTGTCAGTGGACACAGAGTCCTTCACAATTCTGCTATCTTTGTCTTGTACGACTAGTCATCCATGGGTCTTCCTAAATGTGTCATGGGGCGACCAATGTGGCGCAGGAGGGAACCGAACGAAGGGCCTCACCTCGACCCACCGGACCTCACGCGGTGACACACCCTATGTCCCCACGTCTCATTATCTTCTTACACCCACACATACCAACACAAACACCAGACACACAAAACATTTCTCCTGGGCCTCTATCCCCCCCCCTTGCATATACACTCTCAAGGGAATGGAATCCCTTGTCGTGACGTCATATTCGTTTCTCTCTCTCTCTAGACCACTCTCATTTATCATGCTACCTCTCCCACGCCCCCCCATCGGCCCCTCTATCCATGCCTCTCTCGAATACGTAATGCACACACATACCTCTCTAGGCCCCGCCAAATGCATCAACTACACATTCACACATGTTATATCACGTACCCCATTGATCTAAAAAGCCCTCTCTTCACGTTTATTTCGCATACAACATTCCTTTTGAATAAAGTGTGGCCAAAAAATTATTTTAGAGTTTCTACATATATACAACATTACAAAGTTATATGGAGGAGTACGAACGCTAATTTGCATTGCATGGTGCCCACAATGATATTTATTCCGCACTGTGAATTTGTATATTTTTATACCATATACAAAGTTAGTCATAATAAAGAGAAACGAAGAGCATCTCTCTCTCCATCGCATACCCCCCCTGTACGCCCCTTTCACGTATGCACACAAAACTATCTACATGTCCTCTAAATGTAAGCCCCCAGAAAATTCACGCATGTTTCATCTTTCTCTCGGATATACGCAATGACGATCATTGTATTTGAAGCGAAAGCACGATACATACATTGGACTTCATAATCCACTCATTACGGTCACCGTTTACGTTTAGTGGTTATTATACAGTCACGGGCTCACTGTACAACTTTGTATTTGCTCATGACAAGACTAGTTGACCAGTTAAACGCTCCACGTGGCACCTCTAGTGTTGCATCACATTATCTCACTACCATCGTGCCCACCTGTCGACTTGTATCTACTCTACATCTACACTATTATAAAATACAATCTTATAAAAAACAGAGTTGGTGATGATGGTGTGCCTGCCATCCTGCAATATAGGCCGTCCGATTTATATCTGACGGATAGGAAAGAAACTATGGCAATTTTGCAAAAAGGTACCCACACACCTCTCCACATTTGCAAATAAGGCCTTCCCTCATTCATCCTTTTCTCTCACAAGATAAACAAGTCATACAAATGCATCTTGATGTTACGTGCAACGCACAGGCATCTTGCTAGTAAGAATGAAAACAAATGACAAAAAAATATTTTGACGATGGTTCGAAGTCATGACCGCGGGCACAGCGGACAAGGTGGCCTTGTATTGGTATGCTGAGCCGTCTGTTTTAACACACAGGAGTTGGTGTGGTGATTATACACACACGCACGCATGCACACGAACTCCATCCATGCAACACTCACACAAACACATGCACCCACGCACGCACGCAACTCACACATACACACGCAGCCACGCACGCACGCAACATTCACACGCACACACGCACGCATGCATGCACACACCAGTACACCACACGACCAACACACACTCTCACGCTCAAGTGCTCAACCTACACGTGCATGCGCACACATTAGGCCCTGACAGACACATACACAACCAGGTGATTCCCGCGCACGAGTTGGAGCCTTATCACACCTGCGTAAATTTGTGTTTATCTGACCTTTTCCCTATGCGAGCTGACAGGTGGGACCCACAAGGAACATGGTCCATTTAACTAGTCAACATGGCGCCACGCAGACTATTTGGCCGGACAACAGAGTGCAATCCGATGCTGAACTGTGAGCACGTGACCGGATAATCACCGCAAAACATATATAGTGACCGTAATCAGCTTATTCTGAAGTTCGGTGACCGTATTACGCTTTTCTCCATGTAGGCCCTCCAAAACTACATCTCTACACGTTCTCGCATGTTACATCTAACAACTATCCAATACAGCAGTACTACTACACTCTAACACAATAAATCATATGTGTTTTTAGTTTTACTAGATATCATATTGTTACTTATAATTATTCAGTTTGCATACATTAAAATTGTCTATGAAATGTATGGCCAGTATCATCTACCGCGCGGGAAAAATTCGCCCTTTCCTGTTTAATCGGGTTTGTATCGATGGATCGTGCGAAACATCAAAACTATAGTACTATATAGTACGAGTGACAGTTCACTGGGCCGTCGTGTCGTCTACTCCTCCGTCGTAAGAGTGCAGCGCTCGCTTTCATAAATCTTCTAGTCCCTTTCGCCGACATGTGGGACATCAAGCTACCGGGTCCACGTGCCATACCGGAATACAGTGCAGAGCAGCCGGGGTGAAGCACCCCAGTCATGGTGCCGGCGTAGTAATGAGCAATGAGGCGTCAAATCACAAAGCTGCACCTTTCCCGCAGTTAAGTTGGAGGGACGAAGTAATAATGCTAAAATAAGAAGTTGGAGGGATGAAGCAACCATCATTTCACTCGTTGTTGAATCCGCTTCTCCCTCATCTTCTTCAACTTAACCACGTGTTGCTTCTACCGTTGTTCTGCCTCATGTGGGACGCGGATCAGCATGGTAAAGCACTGACACGTGGGACCGCATGTTAGCAAACCGCCAGGACAACGTCCTCCGAAAATAAGAAACCTCCCCCGCCATCCACGCGGCAAAATCACCTCCTTTTTACTAATCTTTGATTCTAATTTTTTAGATCAATTTAATTGAGATTTGTATAGATAGCACACAGGAGCAAAACCAAGTGGTACGGTTAAGGGCATCCACAATGTGTAGCCAAATGTGAAAATAGATTTTGGGATCGTGGGAACCATTATGGACGGTGTTGCCAAAGCCAACAAGATGGAACCGAAGCTCCCTGATTGATTGATTGAAGGAATAGAAAAATGCAACGTCTCTCCTCTTTCTCCCATGCTTGGACGCATGTAGTACAGTATAGAGCACAGAGTCTACTCCCCTGTCCCTTCTATCACAAATCACAAAGCAGTGAGGCTTCAAATCACAAAGCACGGACGAAGCAACCATCACTTCACTCTTCGCTGACTCCGCTTCTCCATCGTCTTCTTTGAGAAACCATCTCACCGCACTAGTACTCCTAGTAGTAGTACTAGTAAAGGAATTCCTGGATGCAAATAAGGCGGTTGTCTCGGCTTGCAAGCGGCACTTGCGAATGACTTACCATGGTCTCCCTCAATGGTGTTCTCCGTCGAACGCACTTCGCCAAACCACAAAAATAAAATCGTCGACGTCACCGCAATGGGCAAGGAATTCAAATATAGTTACTACCTCCATTTTATTTGTACACAAGGCCAGTATATCAAAATTACAATTTGCAAAGGGCCACTAACACTAATCGAGGCAAAATTGATGGGGTTAGCAACCAAGGACATTAATATCCCCTGCATGCATGCGAAAGTGAGAAGCTTCGTTTGCATGGCGCTCCATTAATCAAGCAATGAGGAGTGAGATGGTTAGCTCTTTGGTCTTTCGAGCAAACAAATACGCATTAATTGACACGTGAAACGAGGATTTGTATCGAAGGAAAACCCCGCCTTTCTTTTTTAACACTAGTACTCCTAGTACAAACGTACTTATCCTGTTTGGGTCTAGGCCTTGCATTGCCAAACTTCGCCACACATTTTTGCCAAGCTTGCCTAAAGTTTTCAAAATGAGAAGGAGGTACACTTGCGCACGGCTGTCGCGGTCGCACCACACCCTCACATGGTCGCTCATGCACGCCGCGGTCGCACCGCACCCTCACACAGTTGCTCCTGCACGCCGCAAACCCAACCAAGGGAACGCACCCTCACTGACACATGTTGTCGCATGTGAACAAACCAAACTCAGCCATCCTATCGCTGACACATAATTTTCGTTCATAGAGTATGTTTATCCATCCGCATGTTGGGGAGTATCCGTATGGACCGTGCGGTGGTCTGTTGGGGAAGAAGAAGAGGTGAGGAAGAAGGAAAGAAGGGTTAGGAGACGTAGGATATTCATCCAACCGCTTGAAATGGTAGACTGACCCAAGTCAGGCGACTTGCATAACAAATAGTATGTTTTTACACAGCAAAAGATCCATAAAAACAACAACATAAAGAAAAACTATCACTGCTCGCGGAAAGAAACGGCCTCGTCATCTTTGGCTGCCGGCGCAAACTAGCCGTCGCTGCCGATGTGTGTCTCCGCACCGTGGTTGTCCTCGGCCTCCAGCTACTCGTTCAAGCGGAGCGTGCGGCCGCTCTGCACGGACAAGAGCACATCCCGGTTCAAGTCGAGGACGTCCGGTTCTGCCTGCAGGAGGGCCTCGATGGCAGCGGCATCCGTGCGTTCCGCATTGAGTCGAGCCTCCTCCGCCCAGTTCAAGTCCAGGACTTCCGGTTCTGCCTGCAGGAGGGCGTCGATGAGAGCGGCATCCGTGCGTTCTGCGTCGAGTCGAGCCTCTGCCGCCCGGTTCATGTCTACGACGTCCGGTTCCGCCTTTAGGAGGGCCTCGATGGCAGCGGCATCCGCGCGCTCTGCCTCAAGTTGAGCCTCCGCCACCCAGTTCACATCCACGACATCCGGTTCCGCCTGCAGGAGAGCCTCGATAGCAGCGGCATGCGCGCGCTCCGCATCGAGTTGAGCCTCTACCTCCCGGTCCTCCTTTAGTATAACCATGTTGAACCGTTGGTCCGCCTGCACCATGGGGGACTCGGACGCCCGCACGAAGTTGACGTCCATCATCTCATACCCATCAGGGGCCTTCTGCGCTGCGACCTCCGCAATGAACATTGGATCGGCTTCCTCATCCTTATAGCTTGGCTCCAGAGAACACAGGGATTGGGCCGCCGCAAAGCGATCTTGGGAACGGAGGTCTGTGGCTGTAACGCCCCGGATTTGATGCGCCAGGTGTCTGCCAATTATTCGCCGTTTTTGCCATGTCATCATCTGCATTTCATCCGCATGTTTTTCAAAACTTGCATCCGTTCGGGTTCTCACAGTTCTCTCCGTTGTCCGTTCGGAGTCTAGACCTCTCGCGCGTGCCCCGTCGCCCCTCTCAGACCTTGTTTCGTGTGTGGGTGTTAAACTTTCTCGGAATGGCCCGAGATTTGCCAAGCGGCCTTGGTATTAGCACCGGTAGACCGCCTATCAAGTTTCGTGCCATTTGGAGGTCGTTTGGTACTCCAACGGTTAACCGCGTAGCCCAAAACCACCCTTCTCTTTGCAGCCCAACACCCCTTCCAAAGTGGCCCAAAACCCATCTAACTCCCCTCCATGCCCTCGGGCGTTCGATCACGATCGCGTGGCCAAAAACCGCTCCTCATTTGGACTCTCCTAGCTCCCAGAAACTATAAATATGCCCTCCCCCCAAAAATTCGCGGATGAATTCTCCCCCCGAAACCCTAGCTTTTCCCTCTCCGCCGCCGGACGCGTCCTCCCCGGCAGGACACGTTCGCGTCGCCGTCGCCTCCCCACCGCGCCGGCCCGCTCAGCCCGCTGCGGGCCGCCGCGGCCCGACTCCCCGCCGCCGATGCCCCGCGGGTGCCCGAGCCCCGCGCTCGCCGGGCCACGCCGCCGCGCCGTCGCGCGCCTCCCGCCGCCGGTGCTCCGCCGCATCTCCGGCGCCGCGCTGCCGCTCGCCGAATCTGCACTGCCCCGCCGCCTCGCCGGCCACCGGAGGGCCGCGCCGCCGCCCGGCTCGCCTCCTCGCGTCGTCTCCTCTCCGGCCTCGTGCCCGAACCAGCCTCCGTCGCTACCGCGCCGGATCCGGCCGGAGCGCCCCTCGCCGGCATCTTCTCCGACCTCCCTGGCCCCGTCCTCGACAACTCCGGCCGCCACCTTCTTCCTCGTCTCCGGCGAAACCCCCAGATCCAGATCTGAAAAGAGGTTGACCCCGAAAGTTCCACCAAGTCCCCGAATATTTTTGCATTATGGTCTCCTGTTCATCGCATCATATCTCCATTCATACTGCTCCGTTTTGTGCGTGTAATATGTCAAATTGTTCGTCTTAATGAGTACTTCATTTCATTCTATTGCATCTTGTTCATTTGAGCTCATATTGATGCCTGAATCATCGTTGCAAGAGTGCTATATAATGTTGTCTGCTGGCTGTTAACAGAACATGCTCATTTGTCATTTTTGCCATGTTTGATGTGTGCATCCTATGAGGTTTATGCCTACATGTGTTTTGATCTATGTCATTCCATCTTTAAAGTGATGTATGCCATGTATTTTTGTGAAAAATGTGGTGACTAGAACAAGCATGCAAACTAGGCTTCATGGTGTTGCTGATTTCAGTCGCTGTTCTGCTGTTATTTTTATGCCTTGTAAACTTGATGCTACAGAGAGATCCAAGCATATTTTGAGATACTTCAGTAAGGATGTTTTGAACATATGGTTTTTCTCTATTCATTCATGCCCCTGGTTGCAATTGTGGAGTAGTCTAGCATGTCATTTTCGTGCTCTACTTTTGCTACAAAATGTTTCCTGGCAGATTTTTTACATGTTATTCAATTTTGCCAAGGTTGTTGTAGTTGATCCTTGCATGCTATGAACTTGTTCTTGCCTTGGTTTGTTTCATAAACATGTCTTCTTGCTGATGCTATGCTTATATTGTCATGCAATGACTTGTGGTGAGTGAATCGAGCTCGTGAAGTAGTGTACTTGTTGTTACTGTTTTGCTAGGATGAATCTGTTATTTTGTGATGCTATGTAAACCTGCTGCTACAAGTCATTCTATGTATAATCTGGAGATGTTCACTAAGGGTGTTTTGTTCTACATGTCATGCTATATCCATCCATCCCCATGGTTGCATTTATAGCCTGCTGTAGCTTGTTGTTATCTTGCTCCAAAGTTGCTAAATAATGTTGCTGTTAGCCTATTAACATCAAGTTCAGTTATTGCCATGATTGTTGCTAATGATCCATGCACCATATGAACTTGATCTTGCCATGCTTAGCTCTACAAATATGTCTTATTACTATTGGTAACCTTTTCATGCCATGTATTGCTCTGTGGTGAGTGGTACAAGCTCACCAACATGCCTACTTATCGTTGTTCCTGCCATGTATGAATCTGTCATATAACTTGCCATGTTCACATAGGTGCCATCATATCTTCTGATCCTTTTTGGCTCATGGTCAGTAAGGGACTTTTTTTCAATGCAATTAGTAGATTCATGCCATGCCTTTGTTTGCCATGATAAGATCCTGTAACATGTTGTTTGATAGCTCTGAACATTGCAACCTGATGTTATTTTCTGCAAAGTCTGAACTGTTATTGTTTGCAATCCTTCCATGTCTTTTCGAGCATGTTCTAGTGATTTCTGGAGATAGCTCAATGTTCATCTTTTGTAATGCTTTACCTGTACATCATCCCCATGCCTTTTGTTTTCTTGTTGAGGTCCTGTAGCATGTTGTTTTGATGCTTGCAAGATGCCTAGTTGCTGTTTTGGACAGATTGTTGCTATAACTTGTATAGAGTGTATGTGTTGAACCGTTGCTCCGTTTTGAGTGTGCTCTATATGAAACTTACTTAGAATTGCATGTAGTTTCATATTATCATGTTGCATCCATGTTTTGAGGTGTTTCGCTTGATGTTTGGGTGCATTTTGCATCAATGCCATGTTTAACTTGTTTTGCTCATATCTTCTAGGCCGTAGCTCCGAACTAAATGATCTTTATATGTAACTTGACTAGAATCTCGTGTAGATCATCTTGATGCATTTTAACTTGCTGTTTAACAACTTAAACATAATGTTTATTCAGATCTGGACCAATTTCCAAATATGCATATGAGGACTTACCGGAATTGTTATATGTTGTTCCCGGCCTCATTTAAACTTGCCTTGATGTGTTGTTCTTGTTCGCATCATCTCTTGCCGTGAGTAGCTTCATGTAGCTTTGTCATGCATCATGCTTGTTGTGCATCATGTCTTGTATATGCGTGGTGTGTTTACTATGTTATGTGCTTCTTCTCGATAGTTCCCGTTTCGTTGCGATCGTGAGGATTCGTTCATCTACGCTTGGTTCGTCTTCGTGGCTTCATCTCCTTCATGGACTCGTTCTTCCTCCTTGCGGGATTTCAGGCAAGATGACCGCTACCCTGGATCTCACTACTATCATTGCTATGCTAGTTGCTTCATTCTATCGCTATGCTGCTTTACCTATCTTTTGCTCACCAAGCCTCCCAAATTGCCATGAACCTCTAACCTTTGACACCCTTCCTAGCAAACCGTTGCTTGGCTATGTTACCGCTTTGCTCAGCCCTCTTATAGCGTTGCTAGTTGCAGGTGAAGTTGAAGATTGCTCCATGGTGGACAAGATTATGTTGGGATATCACAATATCTCTTATTTAATTAATGCATCTATATACTTGGTAAAGGGTGGAAGACTCGGCCTTATGCCTGGTGTTTTGTTCCACTCTTGCCGCCCTAGTTTCCGTTATACCGGTGTTATGTTCCCGCATTTTGCGTTCCTTACGCGGTTGGGTGATTTATGGGACCCCCTTGACAGTTCGCTTTGAATAAAACTCTTCCAGCAAGGCCCAACCTTGGTTTTACCATTTGCCTCAGCACCACCTATACCCTTCCCTTGGGTCGGCCAACCCAAGGGTCATCTTTATTTTAGCCCCCCCCCCCCCCCCGGGGCCAGTGCTTGTCTAAGTGTTGGTCCGAACTGAGCTGCCTGCAGGGCCACCTCGGGGAAACTCGAAGTCTGGTTTTACTCGTAGCTAGTCTCATCCGGTGTTGCCCTGAGAACGAGATATGTGCAGCTCCTATCGAGATTTGTCGGCACATCGGGCGGCTTTGCTGGTCTTCTTTTACCATTGTCGAAATGTCTTGTAAAATGGGATTCCGAGACTGATCGGATCTTCCTGGTAGAAGGTATATCCTTCGTTGATCGCGAGAGCTTATCATGGGCTAAGTTGGGACACCCCTGCAGGGTATAATCTTTGGAAAGCCGTGCCTGCGGTTATAGGCAGATGGGAATTTGTTAATGTCTGGTTGTAGATAACTTGACACCAGATCCGAATTAAAACGCATCAACCGTGTGTGTAGCCGTGATGGTCTCTTTTCGGCGGAGGCCGGGAAGTGAACACGGTTTTGGGTTATGTTTGACGTAAGTAGGAGTTCAGGATCACTTCTTTATCATTGCTAGGTGCACGACCGTTCCAATTGCTCTCTTCTCGCTCTTATTTGCGTATGTGAGCCACCATATATGCTTAGTCGCTGCTGCAGCCTCACCACTTTACCCCTTCCTTTCCCTTTTTTTTCTAGTCTTGATATCCATGGTAATGGGATTGCTGAGTCCTTGTGGCTCACAGATTACTACAACAATAGTTGCAGGTACAGGTTATGCGATGATCATGACGCGAGAGCGATGTTTGCTTGTATTGGGGTTCTTCTTGTGCTTCTTCTTCGATCAGGGGATAGGTTCTAGGTCGGCAGCCTGGGCTAGCAGGGTGGATGTCGTTTGAGTTTCTGTTTGTGTTTCAGCCGTAGTTGGATGATGCTCTTATGTATTGTGATGTTGTATTCGTGTGGCATTGTATGCCTCTTGTATGTATCCCCATCTATTATGTAATGTTGATGTAATGATATCCACCTTGCAAAAGCGTTTCAATATGCGGGTCTATCCTTGGTGGGACCTTCGAGTTCCTTTTGGATAGGGTCACATATTGGGCATGACAGTGGCGCCAACCGCCGCCGCGATTTCTGCGCGGCGCTCGGGCGTCAGCATCTTGTAGTAAGTGGTCTTGTAGCGCACCATGGCTTTCCAGAGAACTAGGGGACGCTTGATGCGGGCTAGGGGATCGAAAGGTCGGGGAATGGGCTGGAGATTTGGTGTGGTTTTAGGGAGTGGCTGGCGTAGGCCGAGCAGCGAAGGTTCTGGTGTGAATAGTGGTTCCGGCGACGACCGGTCAATCGGTTTTGACTGTACATCGCTCATGTCGCGTTCGCGTTGCAGCCCGGCACGCTGGACCCTCCACGTCGCTCACCGAATGGAACGCGCTTCGTCTTGCGTTTTCGCTCGCTTGTGGGACCACATGTGAGAGCAAACCTACGTCCCTCCCCCTCCCCCGCCCGCGTCATTTATTATACCACCACTCCCTCCATTTTATGCGGAGTAAATAAAAACAGAGGGAGTATACTACGGATGAGGATCCCATGACATGGCCGAACCCATTGAGTAACTGATATGCGGGGCCTAGCAAGCATGGGGTCCGCCAGTAAGTGACCGAAAGGGAGGGTAAGGCAGGGATACCTACGTCAGAGGATCCACTTCCACTATACTACTTTGACCAAATGTTATAGAGAAATAATATATGACATGCAACTTACACAAATGTTAGAGTAATAATATATTACATGCAACTTACACAAAGCATACAGGGTCTAATGCGTTTTTCGAGGCTAACTTTGACCAAATGTTAGAGTAATAATATGTGACATGCAACTTACACAAAGCATACGGTCAATTTCGTATCTGAAAGGAGTTTCCAATGATATAATTTTCACATTATACATCTCATGTACTCCCTCCGTCTAGGTGTGTAAGTCATCTGACGAAAACCAAATAATCCCAAAACATGTACTACCTCCGTCCGGATTTATTGGTCCCCATTGTGTTTCGTGCCAAATTTTGACCATAGATTAAACTAACAAAATGTTCACGCATGGTACCAAACATTTTATTTTTGAAAACTATGTTCAAATACGAATCCAATGAGATAATTTTTCTTGACATGCATTAACATTTTGTTTGTTAAATCTTTAGTCAAAATTTGACACAAACTACAAAGGGGACATATAAACCAGGACGGAGGTAGTAGGCGCGGTGCATTAACTTCTACCTCGTTTCTTGTTTTTGACATATCAACCAATAAGAGATGAGGGTGTGCATGCTTTTAATGACCCGAGACTATCAAACATGACATGTAGTGGTTAGTTCATTACATGCAATACTATTAATTAGCAAATGAACATTAATGTCTCTCGTTTTCCCCTCCTCCTTGGTCACGGTGCACAGCCTAAGATGACTTACTCACCTATGTGAAAGGAGTACTATTAATCTTGTCAATAGTCAAATTGGAAACCATCTCGAGTACAAATCTAGGAGTACGTACGAATCTAACATTGTTGATTGGGCGTTGTTGAATGTTGATACCTTTTTTATCATAGTAGAGATACTTTGACTACACATAAAACTTATATATAAAGTAGAAAGGATAGGAGGGAGTATATTGTACGTTCAAAAACGAAACGAACATTGAATACCCTTTATATATGATTTGCGGATGCTATGATCACCGGTTCAAAATTTTGAATCCACCTTAGGTATCACGTGCCCCCACTCGTTCCCTCTCAATTTCATCTCGGGGTCCGGAGATCTATTGAAAGAGGACTAGGGTGGGTACATGTGAATGATACTCGGCGGATTGTTCAAATGAGGCATGCGGGAGGATGGACTCGACTGGAGGGCGACATGATCGATGGAGAAGAGGGTTGGAGAGGAGTGAGAAATAAGCAAAAGCCACATGATTACACTTGAACGGCTCAAATAAACAATAAGTTGTCTCTCTTGGCCTACATAGTAAAAGGCCTAATGCGCAACACGGAGCACTGACGCTCGAATATGGCCGGGAAAACAGGGAAACCGACATGTGGGGCACACCCATCAGGACGACGTAGCGCAGACTAGTCCAATCAATGAGCTGGCCCACGACCTCCTCGCCGCCAACAACCGTTCATGTGGGTTGTTGGGGCCAACAACGGGGTGCAGCTCTAGCACCGCCTCTGGACATGGCGACCGCGATGAGCGACACGCTTATATCGTTGATAGACACGGTCGGTTTCAGTGTGCCGAGGGTGGCGTTAGTGCTGTGGCACGACCAACTGTATGTTTGGTTTGTGCCCAAGGTTTCCCCATCAAAGCATTGGGTAGCCAAAATTTTGGTTGAGGTATTGGTTGCCCATGAGTTGGCCGACATTGGCAAGAAAAATGAACTAGAGTTGGCTAGAGTTCATTGGCATGCCAAAGAAATGGCAACCATCCAAACAAAGACCAATCTTTGGGTCATGAATAAAATTTTGGTAAGGTGCACTTTAGCCACAATCCAAACACATCCCAACACCCGGCTCATCAAGGATGCACATGGCGCCGCGACGCGTCCGCGGAGTGGTGTAGCACGGCCAACTACATCCTCTAGACCTGAGACCATGCCGGGTTGTCTTGCTTTTTCAATGACATGCCGGGATCGCATTTGAGCAAAGGGAATCTCCAACGTTGCCACGACCGCAGCTGACTACCCTGGCACACCAAAGCCCTCGTCCCTCGCGCCGTCGTGCGGTGCGTTCCCAGCCGGCGCCAGCTACCCGCATTCATGCCATCCGTTCGTATGTCGTCGTTAAGAGGCTCGGTGCCCGAGGAACCAACTCCGGCGACTTAATGACGCACCCGGAAGCTTGGCCTCACCGGAATGTGCTACTTAAAGCGGCAACGCCCAGCTAACCTCCACACCATAGCGCATCGTCCTCCTACCTGGCACCACATCTGCCATGACCGCAAGTGCGAACACTCTGCGGGAGAGCCTGTCTTCGTGGATGAAGCTCGAGGTTGTCGCCCTCGCTCAAGTCGCCTCTCGCGACGCAATAGCGGCGTAGCCGGACGTGGACGCGACCGCACAAGCGGTGGCCACGCTGGCGGCCGACGACGGGAGCACCGTCAGCCACGCGTCCTACTTGCCGCCGTCCAACGTCCGGCACCGCCGAGGTCGGGGACTCCTCCGAGGATGAGTAGGGCATGGGAGGCGGCAGGGCATGGTGTGCCAACTAGCCGGTCCGTATCCCGTGTTCTACTCTTCCTCGCCGGAGACCGCATCTTCACTTCACGGGTCTTCAACCCCGCCCCCATACATAGAGATCACAGATGGGGGACGTCGGTCGCCGCCGTAGAATATGTTTAGGGTCGGTTTCTTTTATTTTTCTGTCCTATAAAAGTTCGAAATGTAATGAAAATCTATCATGTTTGCATTAATCTCGGTCAGTGTATATGAACTTTCACAATAATATACATATTGTAGGAGTAATAGCAAGATGCCCGTGCGTTGCACGGAAGATCTAGATCTTGTGGGAGAAAAGGATGAACGAGGGAAGGCCTTATATGCAAATGTGGAGAGGAGTGCGGGTAAATTGTCATAGTTTCCTTCCTATCCGTTAGATATAGATCGGACGGCCTATATTGCAGGATGACAGGCACACCATCATCACCAACCGAGACAAATCTAAAAAACCCAACTAAGCCAACGTCCCAGCATATCGCGCGGGAAAAGACCCGCTCGCACCGTTTTAGTCGGGATTACCGGATTACTAGTAGTAGTACCGATGGATCGTGTGAAGCAACATTTTTTTTGAGGGGGCGAAGCACCTAGTTTAAAAGGAAAAAAGGCAGTACACTCACACCACTCCTGTCGCGGTCGCATTGCACCCCACACACATTCGGTCCTGCACACGGCTCACGCAAATGAAACGCGCTTCCGCTTGCCTCTTCACTAACACGTGGGACTGCACTTGGAGAAACCGACCATGCGCCATATTCCCCCGGCCCACTGCGCGAAAATCCTCCCCCCCCCCACACAAAAATTCTCCCCAAATTTGATTCAACCGCCCTTCGGCCAAATAATCCCCAAACCCCCCTCCCCCCCGTCCCCCCTCCACTCCATTCGCTCCGCCAAAGCCGCCCTCCCCGCCGCGCCGATACGTCGGCACTGCGGTTCATCGAGGGGACGCACGGTGATCCTCTCGCTCCCACAGTACGCTCTTGTAGACTTCCGTCCTGAAGCCGCGCCGCCACCTCTGGCTACGTTCTTGTGGAGGCGCACGGCGGTCAGCGCCGCCACTGCTGGCGATGTTCGTGTGAAGACGCACGGCGGTCAGCTTCTCCCATGGTACGCGCATTCTAGACTGAGGCCCCGCTCATGTCGGTGTAGCGCTGAATGTTAGCTGATACACACTGTTAATCTCACTGTTTGCTGAAGTAGTTTATTGTCAATATGCTCTGCTTAAGAAGCTTCCTTGCCCTGTTCTGCACTCAAGCTTCCTTGCCGAAGTAGTTTGCTGAGATGGCATGCCAAGGCCGATTAGTTGCTAAAATATCCTGCCATATATTTATTGTGACGTAGATTGCCACGGTCTAGTAGCCAATCTGTTAGGTGAAATAGCTCTACACCATTTTATACTCGATCTTTGTTGCTGCGATGGCCTTCGATAGTTTGATGGCTGTGTGCTTGGCCTCATTGACTGCTGAAACAGCCTGCCATAATTTAGCACTCAAATATGTTTGCTGAATTAGCTTTACATATATTTCGTTACTTAGATCTGGTCGTCCAAATATCTTGCCATAGCTTTAGACATCGACCTAGATATTTTTTTCTGGACTTCATAAAAAAGCATATATGTTTTTCCTGTAATATCTAGTAGAAGAACTAATTTTTATGTCTAACAGATGGACAGGACTTGGATAACTTCTGCTCGAAGACTCTCCGCTGCATATATCGAGGGGGTTGAAAACTTCATGAACTTTATCAGAGCTGAGTATGGTGGTCCGAAATCAAATGTGCTCTGCCCGTGTAGCAGTTGTATGAATTCAGTTACAAGACCCCAGTCAACTATGCAAAATCATCTACACTTGTATGGGATGTCGGTCACATATACTAGGTGGGTTCATCATGGTGAAGCTGTGAATGTCAATGTTATTGACTGCGTGGAAGCAGCAGATCACCATCTTGATCTGCTTGATGCTCAGGTGGAAGAGGAGGAGGAGGTGGTGGTGGCGGAGCCAGTGAGTTTGACCAACATTGAAACAATGCTACGAAATGCTCGTGCATTCCGTGAACTTTCACCTGCAGAAGAAAAACGGTGGGCCCGCATGTTGGAACAATGCAACGTTGCTGTCACCCCAGGAAATAAGCTGTCAGTATTCTCAACTATGGTCACCTTTCTTCAGGTGAAGACATCTGAGCGGATGACCAACAAATCATTCGATGCGATGTTGGCTGCTTTCCACAAATCTTTCCTAGATGCATCTGAGCTGCCACACACCTACAGTAAAATGAAGGATTTCCTTTGTGCAGTTGGAATTGGATATGATATGATCCATGTTTGTAAGAATAATTGTGTTCTGTTCCGGAAGGATTATGCCAACTTAAGTGAATGCCCGAAATGCAAATCATCAAGATGGAAAGATGGCGATGCTGTGAAGAGGGTTCCTCATAATGTTCTGAGACATTTTCCAATTACACCAAGATTGCAGAGGTTGTTTCATGATGCTGAAACAAGAGAGGATGTACTGTGGCATTCTAAGAACCAGGAGTACAAAGATCAGAATGTAATGAGCCATCCATCTCATGGTAGTGAGTGGAAAAGCTTCAATGATAAACACAAAGAGTTTGCTGCTGACCCAAGAAACATTAGACTTAGCTTAGCTTCAGATGGAATTAACCCATTTGGCTACCAGAGCACCACATATAGCATGTGGCCAGTGCTTGTTATCCCTTACAACATGCCTCCAAATGTCTGCACCAAAGAATCAAACTACATGATGGCGTTGATCATCCTAGGTCCAAAAAGTCCTGGAAAGGATTTTGATTTGTTCATGGAGCCTCTTGTGGAGGAACTTCAACAGCTATGGAAGGGTGTTCTCACTCGAGACCTATATAGCAGCCCACCAGCTGATTTCTTTCTGCGTGCTGTTCTAATTTGGTGCATCCATGATTATCCGACTTTGGGCACTATGTCAGGGCAAACGACACATGGTTACAATGCATGTGTTCGCTGTGACAGTAATCCACTGTCATACGCAATACTTAGCTAGATCGGTTACATTGGACTCCGCCTTTTCCTTGCCAAGGACAAGCCGCATCCTAGAAAATACCTAAGACATGTGTTCAATGCAAAGCATGAAAATCGTGATGCGGCAAAGAGGCTCACCGCCGATGAGTTGCAATTGGAATTAGAGAAGGTCAGGCATATTACACCAGGAAACCATCCTGGTAATGGTAGCGGGAAAAGGGAGCATGGCACGGTAGAAGAGAGATTATCGTTTACCTGCAGGTCCACTTTGTGGGACTTGGAGTATTGGAAAGATTAGGATCTGCGGCATAATCTTGATGTGATGCACATCGAGAAAAATATATGTGACAGCATTATCGGCACACTTCTTAACATTGAAGGCAGGACGAAATATACCTTAAAATCTAGGATTGATTTGACACACCTGGGTATCAGAAAGGATTTGTAGGTGCAAGATGAAGGTAAACCACGGGATATGGCACCAGCTGTGTACGTCTTGGACAAGGTAAAAAGAAAAGAATTATGTGAGGTCCTGTCACGTGTGAGATTCCCACATGGATTTGCTTCCAACCCTGATAGGAGAGTCAGTGCAGATGGAAACAAGGTACAAGGGTTGAAAACTCATGACTGCCACATCCTACTTCAAAGGGTTTTACCTGTTATCCTTAGAGGATTGGGCCGCCCTGACTTATACAGAGCAGTTGCAGAGTTGGGACAATTATTCAGGGAACTCTGCAGTAGAAATATCAGGATAGATGATTTGGAGCATCTTAGAGACAAGATACCAACTATCCTATGCGACCTTGAGAAGATATATCCTCCAGCCTTCTTTGATGTGATGGTGCATTTGGCTGTTCATCTACTTGATGAGGCACTACTTAGAGGTCCAGTACAGTATGGCTGGATGTACCCTATTGAAAGGCGGCTAGGCACTTTCAAGGGCTATGTTAGGAATAGAGCTAGTCCCGAGGGTTCCATTGCAGAGGCCTACATTGCTACAGAAGCGTTGACATTCTGCTCAAAATACATTGAAACAGCTGATCAACTTAGCAAAGAGGTGGGTGAAGACAATCCCGGGCTCAATGTTTTTGATTATTCTGTTCGAGTTACAGGGAAGAGTCGATAAGAGGACAAACCTAAGGATTTGGACAAAATGGTTTGGTATGTGTTGAATAACTATCCTGAGATACTACCTTATATCAAGTAAGTGCAGTACTGCAGCTTATACATCGTAATCTACTAAACTTGCAGCACATTCTTATATATTTAGATGTTTGACACGATCACTATGTTGTGCAACATCTACAAAGAGGAGTTACTGCCGCAAAATCCAAGAAACATTGACAAACTAGTTATGGCAGGATTTGCGAAATGGTTCAAGAACCATGTAAGCTTTTGAAGTGCACTGTCAGTTTTTTTAATATATTGAGTACATAAGATGATCAGCTTGTCTATTTTCTAACCATAGGTTAAGAAGATGCGGGAGGATGGTGTCACGCCCAATATGCGACCCTATCCAAAAGGAACTCGAAGGTCCCACCAAGGATAGACCTGCATATTGAAACGCTTTTGCAAGGTGGATATCATTACTTCAACATTACATAATAGATGGGGATACATACAAGAGGCATACAATGCCACACGAATACAACATAACAATACATAAGAGCATCATCCGACTACGGATGAAACATAAATAGAAACTCAAACGACATCCACCCTGCTAGCCCAGGCTGCCGACCTGCCTATCCCCTGATCGAGGAAGAAGCAGAAGAAGAACTCCAAAACAAGTAACATCGCTCTCACGTCAAGATCATCACATAACCTGTACCTACAACTGTTGTTGTAGTAATCTATGAGCCACAGAGGACTCAGCAATCCCATTACCATGGATATCAAGACTAGCAAAGCTTAAAGGGTAAGGAAGGGGTAAAGTGGTGAGTTTGCAGCAGCGACTAAGCATGATATGGTGACTAACATACGCAAATAAGAGCGAGAAGAGAAGCAAAGGAACGGTCGTGAAGCTAGCAATGATCAAGAAGTGATCCTGAACTCCTACTTACGTCAAACATAACCCAAAAACCGTGTTCACTTCTCAGACACCGCCGAGAAGAGACCATCACGGCTACACACGCAGTTGATGCATTTAAATTCGGATCTGGTGTCAAGTTATCTACAACCGGACATTAACAAATTCCCATCTGCCACATAACCGCGGGCACGGCTCTCGAAAGTTTATACCCTGCAGGGGTGTCCCAATTTAGCCCATGATAAGCTCTCGCGATCAACGAAGGATATACCTTCTCCCAGGAAGACCCGATCAGACTCGGAATCCCGGTTTACAAGACATTTTGACAATGGTAAAACAAGACCATCAAAGCCGCCCGATGTGCCGACAAATCCCAATAGGAGCTGCACATATCTCGTTCTCAGGGCAACACCGGATGAGACTAGCTACGAGTACCACAAAATGGAGGAAACAGACTTGTGTTGGACCTCCTACGGTCGAAACATGGTCCTATTGATTGGGAGGCATGTGGCATACCGCAAAACGGAGGAAACGGACTTGTGTTGGAGCGCTACGGTCGAAACGGGGGTCCTGTTCATCGGGAGGGGTGTGGCGTACCGCAAAACGGGACTCCACGGGATACTGTTCATCTCCACCATGGACCTCCTCCAGCCTCCATGGGCTATTGTTCATCCACTGTCGACCTCCTCCAGCCTCCACCTGCGACTGTTCATCCAGCCTCCACCGCGCGCTGATAACCCGCAAGTATACAGGATAGTTGTAGCCTCTTTTGATAAGTAAGAGTGTCGAACCCAACGAGGAGCTAAAGGTAGAATAAATACTCTCTCAAGTCCTATCAGCCACTGATACGACTCTACGCACGCTTGACGTTCGCTTTACCTAGAACAAGTATGAAACTAGAGGTACTTTGTAGGTGTGATAGGATAGGTTTGCAAGATAATAAAGAACACGTAAATAAAAAGTAGGGATTGTTTAGATAAAAATGTAATAAAGTAAATATAGCGAGTGTGGAAAAGTGGTGATAGGAATTGTGAAATTGTCCCTAAGCAATTGACTATGTTACTAGACCGATAGCAAGTTTTATGTGGGAGAGGCATAAGCTAACATACTTTCTCTTCTTGGATCATATGCACTTATGATTGGAACTCTAGCAAGCATCCGCAACTACTAAAGATTCATTAAGGTAAAACCCAACCATAGCATTAAAGCATCAAGTCCCCTTTATCCCATACGCCACAACCCCATTACTCGGGTTTATGCTTCTGTCACTCAAGCAACCCACTATAAGTGAATCATGAACATATTGCAACACCCTACAGCGGTACTCCCTCACGCTTGAGCTACATGGAGGGAACAATAGGACAGCAATGTAACCACAAGCAAATTAAACCAATCATAGCAATTCATCAATCACCGGTAGGACAGCGAAAATCTACTCAGACATCATAGGATGGCAACACATCATTGGAAAATAATATGAAGCATAAAGCACCATGTTCAAGTAGAGGGTACAACGGGTTGCGGGAGAGTGGACCGCTGGATATAGATGGGGGAAGGTGATGGAGATGTTAGTGAAGATGGTGGAGGTGTTGGTGAAGATCGCGGTGATGATGATGGCCCCCGGCGGCGTTCCAGCGCCACCGGAAGCAAGGGGGAGAGAGAGAGCCCCCCTTCTTCTTCTTCTTACTTGACCTTCTCCCTAGATGGGAGAAGGGTTTCCCCTCTGGTCCTTGGTTCCCATGGCATTTGAGGGGCGAGAGCCCCTCCGAGATTGGATCTATCTCTCTGTTTCTGCGTTCTGTGATTGTGCCCCTTCACCATTTCCTTTATATCCGGAGATTCGTAACTCCGATTGGGGTGAATCTTTTGCCCAGATTTTTCTCGTAAAATTAGCTTTCTTGCGGCAAGAGAAGAGCGTCAACCCCCTTATGGGTGGCTCACGAGAGTGCCAGGCGCTCCCAGGGGGTGGGCACGCCCCCCTGTCTCGTGGCCACCTCGGGCACTGTTTCGCGTTGATTCTTCCTCCGGAAAATCCCAAATATTCCAAAATAATTCTCCGTCTGTTTTTAACCCGTTTGGATTCCGTTTATATTGGTTTTCTGCGAAACATAAAACATGCAACAAATAGGAACTAGCACTGGGCAGTGGATCAATATGTTAGTCCCAAAAATAGTATAAAAAGTTGCCAAAGGTATATGAAAGTTGAAGAATATTGGCATGGAACAATCAAAAATTATAGATACAACGGAGACCTATCAGCATCCCCAAGCTTACTTCCTACTTGTCCTCGAGTAGGTAAATGATAAAAAAGATAATTTTTGATGTGGAATGCTACCTAGCATAATCTTGATCATATGTCTAATCATGGCATGAATATTAAGACACGAGTGATTCAAAGCAATAGTCTATCATTTGACATAAAAACAATAATACTTCAAGCATACCATCCAAGCAATTATGTCTTATCGAAATAACATAGCCAAAGAAAGCTCATCCCTACAAAATCATATAGTCTGGTTATGCTCCATCTTCGTCACACAAAATGCTCCCATCATGCAAAACCCCGATGACGAGCCGAGCAATTGGTTCATACTTTTTAACGCGCTTCAGCCTTTTCAACTCTTAGGCAATACATGAGCACAAGCCATGGACATAGCACTATGGTGGTATATGGTGGTGGTTGTGTGGACAAAAAGGGAGAAGATAGTCTCACATCAAATAGGCGTATCAACGGGCTATGGAGATGCCCATCAATAGATATCAATGTGAGTGAGTAGGGATTGCCATGCAACGGATGCACTAAGAGCTATAAGTGTATGAAAGCTCAAACTGGAAACTAAGTGGGTGTCCATCCAACTTGCTTGCTCATGAAGACCTCGGGCTTTTGAGGAATCCCATCATCGGAATATACAAGCCAAGTTCTATAATGAAAATTCCCACTAGTATATGAAAGTGATAACTCAAGAAACTCTCTATATGAAGAACATGGTGCTACTCTGAAGCACAAGTGTGGTAAAAGGATAGTAACATTGCCCCTTCTCTCTTTTTCTCTCATTTTTTTCTTTTTATTTTTTATTTTTTTATTTTTTTCTTTCTTTTTGGTGGGCTTCTTTGGCCTCCTTTTTTTATTTGGGCTTCTTTGGCCTCTTTTATTTTTCATAAAGTCCGGAGTCTCATCCCGACTTGTGGGGGAATCATAGTCTCCTTCATCCTTTCTTCACTGGGGCAATGCTCTAATAATGATGATCATCACACTTTTATTTACTTACAACTCAATATTACAACTCGATATCTCGAACAAAGATATGACTCTATATGAATGCTTCCGGCGGTGTACCGAGATGTGCAATGATCTAGCATAGCAATGACATCAAAAACGGACAAGCCATAAAAACATCATGCTAGATATCTTACGATCATGCAAAGCAATATGACAATGAATGCTCAAGTCATGTATATGATGATGATGGAAGTTGCATGGCAATATATCTCGGAATGGCTATGGAAATGCCATAGGTAGGTATGGTGGCTGTTTTGAGGAAGGTAAATAATGGGTTCACGATACTGGCGAAAGTTGCGCGGCACAATGGAGGCTAGCAAAGTGGAAGGGTGAGTGTGCGTATATCCATGGACTCACATTAGTCATAAAGAACTCATATACTTATTGCAAAAGTCTACTTAGCCCTCGAAGCAAATTACTACTACGCATGCCCCTAGAGGGATAGATTGGTAGGAAAAGACCATCGCTCGTCCCCGATTGCCACTCATAAGGAAAGCAATCAAAGAGCACCTCATGCTCCAACTTCGTTACATAACGGTTCACCATACGTGCATGCTACGGGACTTGCAAACCTCAACACAAGTATTTCTCAATTTAACAATTACTCAACTAGCATGACTCTAATATCCCCACCTTTATATCGCAAAACTATTGCAAGGAATCAAACATCTCATATTCAGTGGTCTACAAGTTTATGTAGGATTTTATGACTAACCATGTGAATGACAAATTCCTGTCATCTCTCTAAATAGATATAAGTGTAGCGAGAGAGTTTAATTCTTTCTAAAAAAGCTATGCCCACGCTCTAAAAATTATAAGTGAATAAAAAGAGCATTCTACAAATGGCGGTTTCCTATGTGAAGAGAAACAGGCAATCCAAATTTCGAATGATATAAGTGAAGCACATGAAGCATTCTATAAAGCCATACTCAAAAGATTTAAGTGAAGTGCAATGAGCATTCTATAAATCAACCAAGGACTATCTCATACCAGCATGGTGCATAAAATAAAAGTGAAAACTAAATGCAAAATATGCTCCAAGACTTGCACATAATGCACGAACAAAACGAATACGAAAACATACCGATACTTTTTGAAGAAAGAGGGGATGCCTTCCGGGGCATCCCAAGCTTAGACGCTTGAGTCTCCTTGAATATTTACTTGGGGTGCCTCGGGCATCCCCAAGCTTGATCTCTTGCCTCTCTTCCGTTTCCTCATATCGAGACCTCCTCGCTTAGACACTTCATCCACACAAAACTTCAACAGAAAACTCGGTAAGATCCGTTAGTATAATAAAGCAAATAACTACTCTAAGTACTGTTGCAAACCAATTCATATTTTGTTTTTGCATTCAGTCTACTGTAATATAACTTTTTCATGGCTTAATCCACTGATATAAATTGATAGATTCATCAAAACAAGCAAACTATGCATCAAAAACAGAACAGTCTGTAGCAATCTGAACATCCACCATACTTCTGGTACCCCACAAATTCTACCAAAATTAGGAACAATAACAAAGTTTTACAGAAAGACAGTGCAAGAAGAATCAGAACCATTTGACATTCCAGTTAAAAATGTAAAATCGCGCACTACAGCCAAAGTTTCTGTCCTGTACCGTACAAACCAACAAGCATTGTAAATATCCTAAAGGCAAACCTTGGCACATTATTTTTATAATACAATGGAATTGTACAAGGGGGTAATTATTTTTCATGAAAATTTTCTGTAATCAAGATTCACAAAGTTTCCGTGAGCATGAACAAAGTTCAAGGAGCTCTCCCACTTCAACAATGCTTGTCTTTCTCACTTTCACTTTCCTTTTTGCAAAGTTTTAGGTTCCCCTCTTTATTTTTTTGTTTTTAAACTATATAAAAGCACTCAACAGAAATAAATGACTCTCTAAAACTTCCGGGTTGTCTCCCTGGCAGCGCTTTCTTTAAAGCCAATAAGCTAGGCATATAGTGCTCAAGTAATGGATCCACCCGGATCCCAAGGTATATCAAAGCCAATTTTAATTAACAATGATTTGTAATTTAGTAGTGAGCACAAAGTAACATATATCAAGCAACAACGAAGTCTAACTCTCTTCCTATGCATTGTCATGTCATAAAAGAACAATTCATGAACACCAAGTAAAGGCCAATGCATAGTATAAGCAGTTTCTTGCAATTCTATTGTATTGGAAACATAAAGAGACGGAGATGTAGTTCCTCTCTCATAATAATTGCAAGTAGGAGCAGCAAGCACATGCATATTACATTCATCAAAATAATCATGTGCAATGGTAAAAGGCAACCCATCAATATAATCCTTAATGAGCACAAACTTCTCCGATATAGTGTAGTTGGCAGAATTCAAAAAGATAATAGGACTATCATGCGTGGGTGCAATAGCAACAATTTCATGTTTAACATAAGGAACTATAGCAAGTTCATCTCCATAAGCATAATTCATATTGGCATCTTGGCCATAAGCATAGCAAGCATCATCAAAAAGGGATATTTCAAGAGAATCAATGGGATCATAGCAATCATCATAGCAATCATCCTTCGGTAAGCACGAAGGGAAATTAAACAATGTATGAGTTGAAGACTTACTCTCATTAGAAGGTGGGCACGGGTGATCAATCCGCTCTTCCTCCTTTTGTTCTTCGCTCTCCTCATCATCTTTTTCATCCAATGAGCTCACAGTTTCATCAATTTCTTCTTCCATAGCTTCCTGCAAAATATTAGTCTCTTCTTGGACAGCGGAGACTTTCTCAATAAATGCATTAATATTTTAATTGTATTCATAATTTTTATAACAATATTTAAGTATAGAAAAATTCTCAGATCTATCACCACAATCATAAAGATTTTCAAACTCTTTGAACATAGATTCAATTTCATAAGCACCCATAAAAGCAACGAACTCTTCTATTTGTTCCACATCATAGTAATCATAGATACCATTAGCATAAGAAGCTAAGGTTTTATTATCATTAAATTAGCATGAAAAGGGAAGGTGTGGATCCTTCATCCTAGAGAAACAAGTAATATCATATCTCATGCATACTTGCCTAGCATACCACTTCAATAAATAAATTTGATCCCATAATAGTTTCCCTTTTTGTGTCAAGCGATAATCCCTAAAGTATTCACGTTGATCCAACGTTACTCCCATTACATAGTTGAATGGGGTTTTCTCAGGATTATCAAAGTAGTACATAATATCTTGAACATAACGAGCATCGAGGGTTTTTGGAGGTTCCCCATCTCCATGAGTAGCAAGTACACCTAATTTTTTTGGTATTTTGTGTTCAATATGCATAACTAAAGATAGAAAACAACTAAGAACAGCAAATAAAAATTACTTAGTGATAAAGCAAACAAGCACACACGAGAATATTCACCCCACGCTATGACTCCCTGGCAACAGCGCCAGAAGAAGGTCTTGATAACCCGCAAGTATAGGGGATAGTTGGAGCCTCTTTCGATAAGTAAGAGTGTCGAACCCAATGAGGAGCTAAAGGTAGAACAAATACTCTCTCAAGTCCTATCATCCACTGATACGACTCTACGCACGCTTGACGTTAGCTTTACCTAGAACAAGTATGAAACTAGAGGTACTTTGTAGTTGTGATAGGATAGGTTTGCAAGATAATAAAGAACACGTAAATAAAAAGTAGGGTTGTTTAGATAAAGATGCAATAAAGTAAATATAGCGAGTGTGGAAAAGTGGTGATAGGAGTTGTGAAATTTCACCTAAGCAATTGACTACGTTACTAGACCGATAACAAGTTTTATGTGGGAGAGGCATAAGCTAACATACTTTCTCTTCTTGGATCATATGCACTTGTGATTGGAACTTTAGAAAGCATCCGCAACTACTAAAGATTCATTAAGGTAAAACCAACCATAGCATTAAAGCATCAAGTCCCCTTTATCCCATACGCCACAACCCCCTTACTCGGGTTTATGCTTCTGTCACTCAAGCAACCCACTATAAGTGAATCATGAACATATTGCAACACCCTATAGCGGTACTCCCTCACGCTTGCGCGACACAGAGGGCACAATAGGACAGAAACATAACCACAAGCAAATTAAACCAATCATATCAATTCATCAATCACCGGTAGGACGGCAAAAATCTACTCAGACATCATAGGATGGCAACACATCATTGGAAAATAATATGACGCATAAAGCACCATGTTCAAGTAGAGGGTGCAGAGGATTGCGGGAGAGTGGACCACTGGATATAGATGGGGGAAGGTGATGGAGATGTTGGTGAAGATGGCGGAGGTGTTGGTGAAGATCGCAGTGATGATGATGGCCGTCGGCGGCGTTCCGGCGCCACCGGAAGCAAGGGGGAGAGAGCCCCCCTTCTTATTATTCTTCCTTGACCTTCTACCTAGATGGGAGAAGTGTTTCCTCTCTGGTCCTTGGCTCCCATGGCGTGGGAGGGGCGAGAGCCCCTCCGAGATTGGATCTATCGCTCTGTTTCTGTGTTATGTGATTCTGCCCCTTCACCGTTTCCTTTATATCTGGAGATCCGTAACTCCGATTGGGGTGAATCTTTCGCCCAGATTTTTCTCGTAAAATTAGCTTTCTTGCGGCAAAAGAAGAGTGTCAATCGCCTTGCGGGTGGCCCACGAGTGTGCCAGGCACGCCCAGGGGGGTGGGCACGCCCCCCTGTCTCGTGGCCACCTCGGGTACTGTTTCACGTTGATACTTCCTCCGGAAAATCCCAAATATTCCAAAATAATTCTCTGTCCATTTTTAACCCATTTGGATTCCGTTTGATATTGGTTTTCTCCGAAACATAAAACATGCAACAAACAGGAACTAGCACTGGGCACTGGATCAATATGTTAGTCCCAAAAATATTATAAAAAGTTGCCAAAAGTATATGAAAGTTGAAGAATATTGGCATGGAACAATCAAAAATTATAGATACGATGGAGACGTATCACGCGCTACGCCACCGGCTACTGTTCAACCAGTCCTCTCCACGGGCTCCTGTTTAACCACCCCTCCACGGGCTACTGTTTATCCAGCCCTCCATTGTCTATTCTTCAACCAGCCCTCCACGGGGTCGTCCCCGTTCATCCAGCCCTCCATGGGGTCCTGTTCATCCTGCCCCAACTGGCTCGATCGATCGGGGTCATGTTCATCCAGAGGCAACACCACCGGGAACTGTTCATCCAAACCCCCCCAGCAACGCTCACTACTCATCCAGAGGCAGCATTGATCGGCTTCAGTTAGCAGCAGTAGCGACGAAATCGCTCGATCGCTCGGGTTCAGTAATGCGTAGCCTGCAGTGCAATCGCTCGGGTTTAGTAAGCCGATGCCTCGCTCGGGTTCAGTTAGAGCCCAACGCCTCGCACCCACGCGCGTATGGTACGAGAGAAATGTGCATCGCTCGGCCCCCGACCACCCACCGTAACCGGGAACTCCTCGAAATTTTCCTCGCCCTCGCTTCTACCACGGTTTTTTCCGTCATGGACGGCCCAAAGAATGTCATGTAGCTGCGTCTCCGGCCCGTCCAGGACGAAAAGCCTATTTTCTGTCATGATTTTTTGTCATAGAAGTAGGAGCCCACCACATCTATGATGATCCGTGATTTTGTCACAATTATCGTCATAGAAGTGTCATAAGTATGACAAAAAATGTATTTCGGCCCAAAATGTCACGGATGTGTCTTTTTTTGTAGTGATAATAGCAGAGAACTAACGAAGAGATTATTGTAGGGTACGAAATCACCTCAAAGTTATTCTTTCTGATCGATCTACTGGGCTATTCCTATAAGTGCCAAAAACAACGCTAGAGTTCGTACTAAAATAACACCTTAAGATACACATCAACCAAAACCCTAATGTCACCTAGATACTCCAATGTCACCACAAGTATCCACGGGTTTGATTATACGATATGCATCACACAATCTCTGATTCATCTATTCAAACCAACACAAAGAACTTCAAAGAGTTCCCCAAAGTTTCTACCGGAGAGTCAAGACGAAAACGTGTGCCAACCCCTATGCATAAGTTCACAAGGTCACAGAACCCGCAAGTTGATCACCAAAACATACATCAAGTGGATCACGTGAATATCCCATTATCACCATAGATAAGACCATGCAAGACATACATCAAGTGTTCTCGAATCCTTAAAGACTCAATCAGATAAGATAACTTCAAAGGGAAAACTCAATCCATTACAAGAAGGGAGAGGGGGAGAAACATCATAAGATCCAACTATAAAAGCAAAGCTTGTGGTACATCATGCCAAATCAAGAACACGAGAGAGAGAGAGAGAGAAAGAGAGATTAAACACATAGCTACTGGTACATACCCTCAGCCCCGAGGGTGAACTACTCCCTCCTCGTCATGGAGACTGCCGGGATGATGAAGATGGCCACCGGTGATGGTTTCCCCCTCCGGCAGGGTGCTGGAACGGGATCTCGATTTGTTTTTCATGGCCACACTGGCTTGCGATGGCGGAACTCCTAATATAGGTTTCTTTTCAGGGGTTTCTGCATTTATAGGAATTTTTGGCGTCGAGAACAAGTCAGGGAGGGTCAACAAGGAGCCCACAAGGACGGAGGGCGCGCCCAGGGGGTAGGGCGCCCCCTCCACCCTTCTGGAGGCCTCATGGCTCTTCTGGCCCAACTCTTTTGCTTCGGGGGCTTCTTCTGGTCCATAAAAAATCACCGTAAATTTTCAGCTCATTTGGACTCCGTTTGATATGCCTTTTCTGCAAAACTCAAAAACAAGGAAAAAACAAAACCTAGCACTGGGCTCTAGGTTAATAGGTTAGTCCCAAAAATCATATAAAATAACATATAAATGCATATAAAACATCCAAGATGGATAATATAATAGCATGGAACAATCAAAAATTATAGATATGTTGGAGACGTATCAGCGAGCATCCAGTTTCTACCACATCTACACGCAATTCTCACGATGCTGCTCGAACCCATGACACCACATGTCCCCCGACCTGCGTCTCACCCCTCTCGGCCCCACCGCCCCGCTGCCTTCGGGAGCATGACATGTGGACCAGCCACCTATCGGGTCCACATGTCATTGACTCGAAGGCAGGTGTAGTAAGATGCTGAAGCTCAGTCCCGTGGGCCTCGAGAGGGAAATGTAACTCCTTCGTCAGGCCTTGTGGTGCTATCGCTACACGAACTCGTGACAAACTCGAGATTTGTGTCTTACTAGCAAGATGCCCGTGCGTTCCATGGAACATCAAGATGCATTTGTATGAGTAGTTTATCTTGTGGGAGAAAAGTATGAACGAGGGAAGGCCTTGTTTGCAAATGTGGAGAGGGGTGTGGGAATCTTTTTGCAAAATTGCCATAGTTTCCTTCCATGGACATCTACGCCTCATAACGCCCCGACGTCCAGCTGTGGCAGCCTCGGCACGGCCAGGCCACCACTGGCCGGTTCAACTCGAACGAGTGAGTCGCGAACACCGCCGCGACAACGGACAACTGGGCATCTCGAACCACACCGATGCCGCTTCCCTGTAGCTGACCTACGCTGGCACATGGCCGCACGCCATTGAGCCACGCATCAACGTACGACGGCAGGAACGCCTATAGGCTCACTAGCTTAACTACGTCGAGTACATCAAGTTCGTAAACCGATATCCGTTGAGCAGGTTGCTCCCTCCCATGAGCACACGCCTATACGTATCTAGCATTCTAGCCTTGTCACTGAGTGGTACATCCTTGAGACAGTGCAAGTGGTCGGAATCTCGAGCCCAAGTCGAGCTATGTGCCCCGGGTAGATCACTGGCTCCCGCACAAGCTCCCACCTGGCCGTCATTGCCGTTGCACCACTGACGATGGGGAGCAGCACCCTGCCGCTCATCCGTAGCGCGAGCTAGTATATGTCGTGCGGCACATCACAATAGTCAAGCACCTCGACATGCGTCGGCCGGGCAAAGACTTTTCTTGGCCACAAGCTCCATGGTATCGTCCAAGATCAGTGTGGTACTACAGTCAAACATGCGAGTAAAATACTACGGGAGCACCTGCATGTGCATGGCCCAGATGCGGATGTTGGCGTGGAGGAGGTGGTACTCACTGGTGCAGCGTCATGCTACATGGCTTAGGCAGGCACCTGTTGCGACGCTCTGGCGTTTCCATCGGCATTATCAACGCAGCTGATGATCCCGAGGAGGACGAGCAGGAAAGGAAAGGGTCTTACATGCGTGTACAGATTCATGCAGAAAATTATTTCCTGGAAATACGACCTTTGTTTACCTTTCTTTGAGGCTATAGATGACCCACACGGGGAAATCCATTATGACCGTTGGATGAAAATTAGTGGTGCGGGAGTACGGATCAGAGCATGGGAGGGAAGCAGGCAAGCCTCGTCCGCCGACCTATGCCTCGCCCCTCTCGGTCCCACTGCCACTCTGCTTTCATGAGAATGACATGTGGGCCATCTGCATTTAAGGTCCACATGTTGTTGACTCATAGGCCGGTGCACTAAGCCACTGAAGCTAGGCCCCGTGGGCCTCGAGAGGGAAATGTAACTCATGCGCCAGGCCTTGTGGTGCTCCCGCAGTATGAACTCTAGCCAAACCCGTAATTTGTTTCTTACTACTACCAATGTGCCGGCCCGTGCGTTGCAATGGATCTAAAGTATCTATTTAGTGGAGTGCACTTTAAACACATTATCTATTTATTTTTCTCTAGCCTTTCCTAGCCATGCAACCAAGCCACATAAGCTTCATGGGTGGTCCCCACATCATATTATTCATGCTATGTTGACTAGAAAAAAGATAAATCACTCAAAACAAGATCTTCCCATTTTTTGTTCCTACGATGGTGTGCCACGCACGTACCTAGTTGTATAGTGGTAGTACTAGTTGTAGTACAAACTTCGTACTAGTAGGAGTAGTAGTACGGAGTGCTCCTACTCTATCAACGAGCTCCATCTGACACCAAATTTCTTGGCTTCCATGCTACAACTAGATCTTCCCCTCCTTGTTTCTATTTTCCAATGCGGCGGGCGGGGTGCGGGGTGCTCAACTGTTGTCCCACATGAAAGTGAAAATGCTAGGCAACACGCCTTCCCTACCTATGTGGCATGCTGGACGGGCCATTGAGTACTCCTGATTCCCAGGCGTGTGGTGGTGCGACACGAACGCGGCAAGCCTTTTCCTTTTACCAGCAATGTGCCCATGCTTTGCAATGGATCCAAAGTAGAAGAGTACTTGTTCACAAACCATAAAGAAAACACTCTTCTTTTCATATACATATATACCACTACAAATATATTACTTTTCACACAAAATATATTTCTCAGGCTGTTTTCATGAGGTGACAGAGGGATGTGGTTGCTTTCGAGATAATAAGGGGTTTTCTGCACATTGGAGCAGAGAAGTGGTCTATTGTTGCAAAATGCCACAACTTACCTCACAACCGTTAGATGCAGATCTAATGGTCAGAAATGACAGATGCCAGACACACCACCATCACCAACTGAGTCTTTTATGGGAGTAGAAAACATGTATAAATTGTAACATTTGGTTCTGCTCCTTGGCACAATAAGCAGGGTAGTAGCTAGGTTGGCGCATCGTCGGTTTGGTCACATTGCGGTCCCACATGTTGTAGTGACATAAAGCCCAGCTAATGCGCATTGACCGGGGGGTGGAACGACTGTGTGATATGCGATGGGGAAGGGACATGCTTCATATGCGTGTTCTAGTTTCTCGTTTTCAACTTGCAAACGTGACAGGCGTGCTGCACGAGTAATTTTGAATTTATAGGTTTGGTATCAGTTTTTGAATTTGGGAGTAGTTCATAGGTCGGGTCAAGCATGGAACGTAAATTACGAAGTTGATGGAAAAGGTAAGCACAACTTATAAACTGACGGATGGAGTACTAGCTACAGCGATGCATATAATTAAGCAAAGGGATCACGCATGTCTGTATTGATTGGAACGAGGATGCAATAGCATAATAAGAATTAAGGCCACGATGATGTGATCACAGTGGTGGTTGTAGGAGGCAAGAACAAAGATGCATCCATCAACGTACGACCTCCTCCTCCTCAACTCGGTGCACCGGGCCACCGACTAATGGCTAAGGAGCGGCGGCTTTTGTGGCGAGGTCAAGGTGCTTCTCAGCAAAGGCATCCAAGGCTTCCAGCTGGTTGAGGAAGGCCAACATCGTAGCGTCCTCACTGGCCTCGTAGATACCTATGTACACGACTTGCTCATATACGTGGATGTGTAGGTCGACGAATTCTCATGGAGGGAGAGAAAGACGTATCGAGAGTGTGCACGCGGTAAGCATAGAGGCACAACTAGCGAGTGTGTGTGTGTATGTGTGTGTGTGTGTGCGTTTGAGAGAGAAGCCAGTAGATAGATAAGTATCAAGATCAAGGTGTCACCCTACTCCTTCGGTGTCAGGAAGTGTGTGTGGGGGGGGGGGGCAGTGACACTTAGATATAGGGAGAAGGGGTTTGTGCGACATATATCCATATTAAGGGATAGGTAGATAGCATGTGTGCGAGGCATACTTAAAGCATCACGGAGGTAAACAAGCGGTGTGCATGCAAGTGCCGAAAAAAAACTGAAGAGAGAAACAATGTCTACGCGCGTGCACGCGCGCGCGTGTGTGTGTGTGAGACAGAGAGTGAAATCTCAAAACAAAAGGTGCTCTGCTGGAATCCCATTGTACAATTCATTCACGTATCATTATATAGCGATCGTGGACGTGCATCGCTTGAACATAAATCAGTATCTATTTCGTATTGTGGCCAAAGATACAATATCAATTCAACGCTATAAAGATTGGACACTCACATATCACATTTTTTCTTCTAAATAATCCTTTGCAATTGTGCATGCCAAAGTTACAGTGATGTTTCTTCAAGCAACCAATGTAGCTATCATGTACATGCACCATTGTTAGTCTTGCATTCAAATTCATTAGTCTTGGATGATTTAAGGTTCTATTACGGAGTAATATATGTAATATTTATATATGAATTCGATGGGTACACAATTAATGAAATGGAGGCTATGTAATCATATGAGGTAACACTTTTAAGTAGCGGACTACAATATCCATTTCTTTTGTAGGACTACAATATCCATTCTTTTTGTGCGCCTCTACAATAACACATCAATGCATTATGTTTAAAGTAAATAACCAATGGCACTAAATTATCTATTTACATGAGAAATACATAGGTTGAGCATTTGATCCTTTTTTTGTGAACACGCCTCTACACCCATACGACTGGTCGCGCCTGTGTGAACGTACAAGTTATCGGTGCATCACCCCAAGTTATTATCTTTTTTCTGGGGTGGACTTCACACCAGTTATGAAATGCTGACGTGTGCCCGTGTACACAGTCTGGCATGACCTTCCCACTAGCACTGTCCAAAATTAGTTGAAACTCGATACGAACGATCCCACGGGCGGCAAAATCCCGCCTCCTTCTAAAATTTCTGCCACCTAGTCTTTAGCATGCGTAATTCCCATTTTGTCCTTGGTGTACGGAGAACAACAGCTACAATAGGGCCCTCATTTACATAATAGGTCGGGTCTGCTTTGGTAACTTTCGGTTCCGCCCACCACACGGCACCCCCATTTCCTCTCCCCCTCCCGCAAAAATGACTAACTCCACAGCACCAGAGCATCTTACATCACGTCATCCGTACTTCATTGTCCTTTCTACCCCTCCCCTCTCAAAACCATAGATTGCTCATCCACCGGTGTACCAAAGCCCATTCACTGCCAGCGGCGTCCACCTCGTCGGATCTGCTTCTACGGCCACATCTACCCCTCCCACCTCCCCTAGAAATAAGTAGACTACTCATCCACCACTGTACCACAACCCATCAGTGTCGGCCTTGTCCACGGTGCCGGATCTGCTTTGCCGGTACTCTCGTCAATCGCAGCGCATCTGCAGCATCTCCTTTGTACTCCTCTGTCACGCCCAATATGCGACCCTATCCAAAAGGAACTCGAAGGTCCCACCAAGGATAGACCTGCATATTGAGACGCTTTTGCAAGGTGGATATCATTACATCAACATTACATAATAGATGGGGATACATACATAAGGCATACAATGCCACACATATACAACATCATCATACATAAGAGCATCATCCGGCTACGGATGAAACACAAACAGAAACTCAAACGACATCCACCCTGCTAGCCCAGGCTGCCGACCTGGAACCTATCCCCTGATCGAAGAAGAAGCAGAAGAAGAACTCCAATACAAGCAAACATCGCTCTCGCGTCAGGAGCATCGCAAAACCTGTACCTGCAACTGTTGTTGTAGTAATCTGTGAGCCACGAGGACTCAGCAATCCCATTACCATGGGTATCAAGACTAGCAAAGCTTAATAGGAAAGGAAGGGGTAAAGTGGTGAGGCTGCAGCAGCGACTAAGCATATATGGTGGCTAACATACGCAAATAAGAGCGAGAAGAGAGTAAGCAGAACGGTCGTCAACTAGTAATGATCAAGAAGTGATCCTGAACTCCTACTTACGTCAAACATAACCCAGAAACCGTGTTCACTTCCCGGACTCCGCCGAGAAGAGACCATCACGGCTACACACGCGGTTGATGTGTTTTAGTTCGGATCTGGTGTCAAGTTATCTACAACCGGACATTAACAAATTCCCATCTGCCTATAACCGCAGGCACGGGTTTCGAAAGATTATACCCTGCAGGGGTGTCCCAACTTAGCCCATGACAAGCTCTCGCGATCAACGAAGGAATAGACCTTCTCCCAGGAAGACCCGATCAGACTCGGAATCCCGGTTTACAAGACATTTCGACAATGGTAAAACAAGACCAGCAAAGCCTCCCGCTGTGCCGACAAATCCCGATAGGAGCTGCACATATCTCGTTCTCAGGGCACACCGGATGAGCCAGACGTCGGGTTGGCATAGACCCTGGTTGCCTAGGGGGCGCCGGACATCGCTCAGTTTGGACCAACACTTAGACAAGCACTGGCCCGGGGGGGTAAAATAAAGATGACCCTCGGGATGTGCGACTCCCAAGGGAAAAAGGGCTAGGTGAGGCAAATGGTAAAACCAATGTTGGGCCTTGCTGGAGGAGTTTTATTCAAAGCGAACTGTCAAGGGGGTCCCATAAATCACCCGACCGCGTAAGGAACGCAAAATCTGGGAAGGTATGACGGAAACTAGGGCGGCAAGAGTGGAACAAAACACTAGGCAAAAGGCCAAGTCTTCCACCCTTTACCAAGTATATAGATGCATTAATAATATAAGAGACATTGTGATATCCCAACCAAAATCCTGTTCACCATGGAGAAATCTTCAACTTCACCTGCAACTAGCAACGCTATAAGAGGGGCTGAGCAAAAGCGGTAACATAGCCAAACAACAGTTTGCATAGGAAAGGTGTCAAAGGTTAGAGGTTCATGGCAATTTGGGATGGCTTGATAAACAGGTAATATGTAGCACAGCATAGCGATAGAACGAAGCAACTAGCATAGCAATGATAGTAGTGAGATCCAGGGTAACGGTCATCTTGCCTGAAATCCCGCAAGGAAGAAGAACGAGTCCATGAAGAAGACGAACGGATGAAGCCGAACCAAGCGTAGACGAACGAGTCCTCACGATCGCAACGAAACAGGAACTATCGAGAAGAAGCACACAACATGGTAAACACACCACACATGAACATGACATTGTGCAAAAACAAGCATGATGCATGACAAAGCTACATGAAGCTACTCATGGCAAGAGATGATGCAAATAAGAGCAACACATCAAGGCAAGTTTAAATGAGGCCGGGAACAACATATAACAATTCCGGTAAGTCCTCATATGCATATTTCGAAATTGGTCCAGATCTGAATAAATCTTATGTTCAAGTTGTTAAACATCAAGTTAAGAAGCACAAAGATGATCTACACGAGATTCTAGTCAAGTTACATATAAAGTTCATTTAGTTCGGAGCTACGGCCTGGAAGATATGAACAAAACAAGTTAAACATGGCATTGATGCAAAATGCATTCAAACATCTAGAAAACACCTTAAAACATGGATGCAACATGATAATATGGAACTACATGCAAAATCAAGCAAGTTTCATATAGAGCGCACTCAAAACGGAGCAACGGTTCAACACATGCACACTATACAAGTTAAAGGACAAGCTGTCCAAAACAGCGACTAGGCATATTGCAAGCATCAAAACAACATGCTGCAGCACCCAAACATCATAAAAAAAGGCATGGGCATGATGTACAGGTAAAGCACAACAAAACATGAACACTGAGCTATATCTAGAAATCACTACAACATGCTCAAACACACATGGTAAGATTGCAAGTTATAACAATTTCAGACTTTGCAGAAAATAACATCACGATGCAATGTTTAGAGCTATCAAACAACATGTTACAGGAACTTATCATGGCAAACAAAGGCATGGCATGAATCTACTAATTGCATAGATCAAAAGACCCTTACTGACCATAAGCCAAAAAGGATCAGAAAATATGATGGCACTCACGTAAACATGGCAAGTTATTAAACAGATTCAAACATGGCAGGAACATAATTATGAAGGCATGTAAATGAGCTTGTGCGACTTTGCTACAGGTCAATACATGGCATGGCAAGGCAACCAACAGTAAGAAGACATGTTTGTGAAGCTAAGCATGGCAAGGTCAAGGTCATAGGGTGCATGGATCACTAGCAAAACACATGGTAACAACTGAACTTAATGTAAACAGGCTGACAACAACATTTTCAAGCAACTTTGGAGCAAGGAAACGACAAGCTACAGCAACCTATAAATGCAACTAGGGGCATGGGTGGATAGAGGATGACATGTAGATCAAAACATGTTTATAGAACATCTCAAGATTATGCATAGAATGATTAGTAGCAACATGTTTATATAGCATCATGAAATAACAGATTCAGCCTAGCAAAACTGCAACATCATGAACCCTACTTAACAAGCTCGATTCACTCACCACAAGTCATTGCATGACAAGATAAGCATAGCATCATCAAGAAGACATGTTTGTGTAACAAACCAAGTCAAGAACAAGTCCATAGCATGCAAGGATCAACTACAACAAGCTTGGCCAAATTGAATAACACGTAAACAATCTGCCAGGAAACATTTTGAAGCAAAAGTAGAGCACGATAATGACAGGCTAGACTACTCCATAATTGCAACCGAGACCATGGATGGATATATAATAACCTATTGTTCAAAACACCCTTACTGAAGTATCTCAAAATATGCATGGATCTCTCTGTAGCATCAAGTTTACATGGCATCAAAATAACAGCAGAACAGGAACTAAAATCAGCAACATCACGATGCCTAGTTTGCATGCTTGTGCTAGTCACCACATTGATCACAAAAATACATGGTAAGCACCTCTGTAAAGAAGACATGGCATAGTTCAAAACACATGAAGACATCAACCTCATAGGATGCACACATCAATCATGACAAAAATGACAAAAGAGCTCGTTCTGTTAACAGACAGCAGAAAACATCATGAAGCACTCTTACAACGATGATTCAGGCATCTAGATTACCTCAAATGAATATAATGCAATGGAACTAAATGATGTACTCGTCGAGGCGAACAATTTCACATATTACACGCACGAAACGGAGCTACGGATGCAGAGATACAGTAGGTCAAACATGGCATGAAAATTACTGAAACTGGGGACTGAGACGAAATTCCAGATCTGAAAACTGAGCGTAGAATAACTAAAAGACGCCTGGGTGGGGAATAGAGGGACTGCTCACCCTGGGCTTCGGCCCAAATCGAAGAAGAGGCCTGGCAGGGCTGCCGGGCCGGCGGGGAGGCTGCAGGCTGGGCCGCGGCTGGAGATGGGCCTGGGGGGCTGCAGGGCCCATGCGGGGGTCGTCCCCTTCCCGATCCTGCCTGGATCGGGCAGGCAGGAGGCGGCGGGCGGTGGCCGACATAGCGCGGCGGCGCGAGGCCGGGAGTGGCCGGGGCGAGGCGGCGGCGGCGAGATCCGGCCGGCCGGCACCGGATCCGGGCGGCGTGGGCGGCGTGGATAGCCGGAAGGCGCGGACGGGCACCCTGGGCGTCGAGCTTGGAGCTCCGGCGGCGGTGGCGCGCGCCGGAGGACGGGCGGCGGCTCTGGCGAAGCGGGGACGTCCGGCGGGGCGCGGGGCGGAGCCCGGCGACGGTGGCGAGGGCCGGGCCCTCACGGGCGGCGGTGGGAGACAGACGGGCGGCGCGCGCGGGCGGCGGCCGCGCGGCCGGGCGGCGACGGCGACCGGGCCCCGTGGGCCTACAGCGGGCCGCGCGGGCCGGCGGCGGGGTGGAGAGAGAGCGGGGGAGGCGCGCGGGTGAGGTGGCGGCCGCTGGTTGGCTACGGGCGGCGGCGGGGTTGATGTGGCGACTTGGGATTAGACGAAGCGACGTGGAGGCTGGACGTGTCCGGCGCGGGCAGACGCGTCCGGCGGCGCGAGGAGGAAAACTGCTAGGGTTCATCTGCGAATTTGGACGGGAGGGGCTTATTTATAGGTAGAGGGAGCTAGGAGAGTCCAAATGAGGCACGGTTTTCGGCCACGCGATCGTGATCGAACGACCGAGAGCATGGAGGGGAGTTAGATGGGTTTTGGGCCAGTTTGGAAGGGGTGTTGGGCTGCAAAGAGGAGGCTTTTACGGTTACCCGGTTAACCGTTGGAGTACCAAACGAACTCCAAATGGCACAAAACTTGACAGGCGGTCTACCGGTGCTCTACCAAGGCCGCTTGGCAAACCTCGACCATTCCGAGAAAGTTTAATACCCGCACACCACGAGAGACGAAAGGGGAACGCCGAAGAGCACAGGAGCGCCGGATTGCAAAACGGACAACGGGGAAAAGGCTCGAATGCATGAGACGAACACGTATGCAAAATGAAATGCACATGATGACATGATAAAATGCATCACGCAAGAAAATGACATGGCAACTATGGCGAATAATTGGCAGACACCTGGCGCATCGGATCCGGGGCGTTACAACACTCCACCACTACGAGAGGATCTCGTCCCGAGATCTAGGATGGCACCGGAGAGAAACGGAAGAGGAAGAGAAGAGGTAAAACTAAGTTGCTTCTTTGACGAATGAGTGAAACCATGAACCTTGAGAGGTTGAGAAATATGAAAGAAAGAAAATAACAAAGATGAACAAGATTGCAAACAATCTGTTAGAAAAGAGGAATAAGGAACATTACGAGAACCTTGTAGGTTTAGTGATGAGATAGATATTGAAACCACTCCTGTTAAAACTAGATGGAGAAGGAATAAGATTGATATAATTTGGGCAGTACTCCGGTTGAGGAAGGAGGCAAAACTTGATAAGATGAACGAACTTGAATGAGACTACAACACTCCGGTTAAATGGATAAGCATGAAAAGAACACGATCCTCAATTCGAGAAGATGAGTGAAGAGAGAAACATCACAAAGCCTCCAGAAGAAATGTATGAACGGAACTGAATGAACGGAGGAAAACTTGATCTTGAAAGAGCACGCTTACAGGAAATGCTAGAATGGAGTTGTTGGATTAACAACAACGGAAGGATAAGCTTGATGTGGACTTATGGATAACCTCTCAAAATTATGAGCTGATCGCCGACCACAAGCGGAAAAGATTAAATAGTTGAGAAGAACGAAGAAATGAAAAACTCCACTTCAAAAGGATATGGAGAATTAATTGCACTTTGAGATGCAAGAAGGAAAGATACTAGAACTCCTTGAACAAGAATCTTGATGAACACTTGGGAGAATGAATTAAATCATGAAGAACCACCAAGAAGAACTCCGTTGACAAAAGGATGATGAGATAGAATGAAAGGATGAAAGAATAAGATGAGCCTTGCGATGATTCCGATGGAGGTTCCGACGAAATGACCGAGGAAACTGAACTCCGAGAAAAGAATAGATGAAAAGACTCGGAACTAGAATTTATTCACCAAGAACAAACTCCGAAGGAAGGGATTACTCACTTGGGTGAAATAAGAATAAGATTTATTGTATGCTTATCCTTCATCAAATTAAATTGATGACAAGCAATGGATTTTTCATACTACTTATTCTTCTTAAAAATGATTGAGAAGTGACATATCGCAAACTTGAGAAGGTCTTCATGAACCACCGGTAGGATGGGAAAGAACGAGTGAATTAAAATGATAACCAAAGAAAAAGAATCTTGAACGAACCACCATAAGAATTCAAAAATGATTGATGAAAGAGAATGCATCACCGGGAAGAATCAATATGTTTGAGGGGGATTTAGATGCAAAAGAACAAATAGATCATGATCTAATTAAAGAACACTTGAACGAAGCACCAGGAAAAATAGAGAACAATAACTGGAATGATGGCCTTCGGTGAAAAGAAACGGGAAAGCAACTTCTGACATACTCCGGATGGATAAGACAAGGATATCTGACAAACTGAAATAATTCGGGAGGATAATATGCAGCTAGAACCACGAATCTTCAAATGACGATGAGAAACAACACCAAAATTACTGAGATACTCCGAGAGAATGAAAAGCAAAGAGGTTGAGCCAACAATGAAATGAATTGAAATCGATCTTGGAAAAACATTTGACTGATGAAATTCATCCTTACGTCAAACTTGAAAAGAATTGAGAATAACTCCGGAGAAATTAGAAGAGTCAGGTAAGATCCTGGGAAAAGACATGTGGGTTAGGGCCCACTAAAAGAAACACCATTGAAAAGGATTGTTGAACAGATAGATGAAGCACCGGAACAATTGAAATATTTGAACGAGGTGACAACCTCGAATTAATTCGAACACCGACAAATCTCCTGAGATGTCTTCCAAACTCCGGAATGATAAACTGGCGAGAGGCGAATGAGCAAGGAGAACATTTCGAGGAAAAGAATATGATCAACCCGAAAAACTAGAATTCGGATCCACCGGAAAGAAAAAGAGATGAAGAATGTCCACCGAGATGAGAATTCACTGGTTGAAATAATTGATGAAAGACTGAAGAGGCTCCACACGAATGAAATTGATGGTCGAGAGAGAGTCAGACTCCGGGAAGAAAAAGGGTGGGAGGGCGGGAAAATCAAAGGCAACTTTGAAGGGGAAATCGACGAATAACTTGAAGAGAAAACACCGGTTGAAAGAAAACAAAGGCTTCACACGAGTAGGATGGATACTCGATTACGGACTCCGGTTCCGAGAAGAATAATGGTGGGCGGGTGGGAAAGAAAACAACTGAGGATTGAACTCAAAGATGAAGAGGCTCGAGTCAACTTGACGAGAAATGCACTGGATGAAAAGAGCTGAGAGCCAACGTTCGGAAAACCAACTACGTGATCCTAAAGAAAATTTGAAAGGGAAGAGGAGTAATTCAAAACACCTACGTCAAGATTCCTTACCAGAGCGACGAAAGGGGCTGAGGAGTAAAAAGAATTCCTACTCTCCGATATAACTAGACTCTCAAAAATAGTTTATTCTAGACTCAACATCGGCCAAACTACACAGTCAATCAAGGGGGGTTCCTAGGGTTGGTCGAGGCTCTGATACCAACTTGTCACGCCCAATATACGACCCTATCCAAAAGGAACTCGGAGGTCCCACCAAGGATAGACCCGCATATTGAGACGCTTTTGCAAGGTGGATATCATTACATCAACATTACATAATAGATGGGGATACATACATAAGGCATACAATGCCACACATATACAACATCATCATACATAAGAGCATCATCCGGCTACGGATGAAACACAAACAGAAACTCAAACGACATCCACCCTGCTAGCCCAGGCTGCCGACCTGGAACCTATCCCCTGATCGAAGAAGAAGCAGAAGAAGAACTCCAATACAAACAAACATCGCTCTCGCGTCAGGAGCATCGCAAAACCTGTACCTGCAACTGTTGTTGTAGTAATCTGTGACCCATGAGGACTCAGCAATCCCATTACCATGGGTATCAAGACTAGCAAAGCTTAATAGGAAAGGAAGGGGTAAAGTGGTGAGGCTGCAGCAGCGACTAAGCATATATGGTGGCTAACATACGCAAATAAGAGCGAGAAGAGAGCAAGAAGAACGGTCGTCAACTAGTAATGATCAAGAAGTGATCCTGAACTCCTACTTACGTCAAACATTACCCAGAAACCGTGTTCACTTCCCGGACTCCGCCGAGAAGAGACCATCACGGCTACACACGCGGTTGATGTGTTTTAGTTCAGATCTGGTGTCAAGTTATCTACAACCGGACATTAACAAATTCCCATCTGCCTATAACCGCAGGCACGGCTTTCGAAAGATTATACCCTGCAGGGGTGTCCCAACTTAGCCCATGACAAGCTCTCGCGATCAACGAAGGAATAGACCTTCTCCCAGGAAGACCCGATCAGACTCGGAATCCCGGTTTACAAGACATTTCGACAATGGTAAAACAAGACCAGCAAAGCCTCCCGCTGTGCTGACAAATCCCGATAGGAGCTGCACATATCTGGTTCTCAGGGCACACCGGATGAGCCAGACGTCGGGTTGGCATAGACCCTGGTTGCCCAGGGGGCGCCGGACATCTCTCAGTTTGGACCAACACTTAGACAAGCACTGGCCCGGGGGGGGGGGTAAAATAAAGATGACCCTCGGGATGCGCGACTTCCAAGGGAAAAAGGGCTAGGTGAGGCAAATGGTAAAACCAATGTTGGGCCTTGCTGGAGGAGTTTTATTCAAAGCGAACTGTCAAGAGGGTCCCATAAATCACCCGACCGCGTAAGGAACGTAAAATCCGGGAACATAACACCGGTATGACGGAAACTAGGGCGGCAAGAGTGGAACAAAACACTAGGCAAAAGGCCAAGTCTTCCACCCTTTACTAAGTATATAGATGCATTAATAATATAAGAGATATTGTGATATCCCAACCAAAATCCTGTCCACCATGGAGAATTCTTGAACTTCACCTACAACTAGCAATGCTATAAGAGGGGCTGAGCAAAAGCGGTAACATAGCCAAACAACGGTTTGCATAGGAAAGGTGTCAAAGGTTAAAGGTTCATGGCAATTTGGGATGGCTTGATAAACAGGTAATAGGTAGCGCAGCATAGCGATAGAACGAAGCAACTAGCATAGCAATGATAGTAGTGAGATCCAGGGTAACGGTCATCTTGCCTGAAATCCCGCAAGGAAGAAGAACGAGTCCATGAAGAAGACGAACCGATGAAGCCGAACCAAGCGTAGACGAACGAGTCCTCACGATCGCAACGAAATAGGAACTATCGAGAAGAAGCACACAACATGGTAAACACACCACACGTGAACATGACATGATGCACAAACAAGCATGATGCATGACAAAGCTACATGAAGCTACTCATGGCACGATATGATGCAAACAAGAGTAACACATCAAGGCAAGTTCAAATGAGGCCGGGAACAACATATAACAATTCCGGTAAGTCCTCATATGCATATTTCGAAATTGGTCCAGATCTGAATAAACCTTATGTTCAAGTTGTTAAACATCAAGTTAAGATGCACAAAGATGATCTACACGAGATTCTAGTCAAGTTACATATAAAGTTCATTTAGTTCGGAGCTACGGCCTAGAAGATATGAACGAAACAAGTTAAACATGGCATTGATGCAAAATGCATTCAAACATCAAGCAAACACCTTAAAACATGGATGCAACATGATAATATGGAACTACATGCAAAATCAAGCAAGTTTCATATAGAGCGCACTCAAAACGGAACAACGGTTCAACACATGCACACTATACAAGTTAAAGGACAAGCTGTCCAAAACAGCGAATAGGCATATTGCCAGCATCAAAACGACATGCTACAGCACCCAAACATCATAACAAAAGGCATGGGCATGATGTACAGGTAAAGCACAACAAAACATGAACACTGAGCTATATCTAGAAATCAGTAGAACATGCTCAAACACACATGGTAAGCTTGCAAGTTATAACAATTTCAGACTTTGCAGAAAATAACATCACGATGCAATGTTTAGAGCTATCAAACAACATGTTACAGGAACTTATCATGGCAAACAAAGGCATGGCATGAATCTACTAATTGCATAGATCAAAAGACCCTTACTGACCATAAGCCAAAAAGGATCAGAAAATATGATGGCACTCACGTAAACATGGCAAGTTATTAAACAGATTCAAACATGGCAGGAACATAATTATGAAGGCATGTAAATGAGCTTGTGCGACTCGCTACAGGTCAATACATGGCATGAAAAGGCAACCAACAGTAAGAAGACATGTTTGTGAAGCTAAGGATGGCAAGGTCAAGGTCGTAGGGTGCATGATCACTAGCAAAACACATGGTAACAACTAAACTTAATGTAAACAGGCTGACAACAACATTTTCAAGCAAATTTGGAGCAAGGAAACAACAAGCTACAGCAACCTATAAATGCAACCAGGGGCATGGGTGGATAGAGGATGACATGTAGATCAAAACATGTTTATAGAACATCTCCAGATTATGCATAGAATGATTAGTAGCAACATGTTTATATAGCATCATGAAATAACAGATTCAGCCTAGCAAAACAGCAACATCATGAACCCTACTTAACAAGCTCGATTCACTCACCACAAGTCATTGCATGAAAAGATAAGCATAGCATCATCAAGAAGACATGTTTGTGTAACAAACCAAGTCAAGAGCAAGTCCATAGCATGCAAGGATCAACTACAACAAGCTTGGCCAAATTGAATAACACGTAAACAATCTGCCAGGAAATATTTTGAAGCAAAAGTAGAGCACGAAAATGACAGGCTAGACTACTCCATAATTGCAACCAAGACCATGGATGGATATACAATAACCTATTGTTCAAAACACCCTTACTGAAGTATCTCAAAATATGCATGGATCTCTCTGTAGCATCAAGTTTACATGGCATCAAAATAACAGCAGAACAGGAACTAAAATCAGCAACATCACGATGCCTAGTTTGTATGCTTGTGCTAGTCACCACATTGATCACGCATATTACAGCAGGTCAAACATGAAACGGAGCTACGGATGCAGAGATACAGCAGGTCAAACATGGCATGAAAATTACTGAAACTGGGGACTTAGACGAAATTCCAGATCTAAAAACTGAGCGTAGAATAAATAAAAGACGCCTGGGTGGGGAATAGAGGGACTGCTCACCCTGGGCTTCTGCCCAAATCAAAGAAGAGGCCTGGCAGGGCTGCTGGGCCGGCGGGGAGGCTGCAGGCTGGGCCGCGGCTGGAGATGGGCATGGGGGGATGCGGGGCCCACGCGGGGGTCGTCCCCTTCCCGATCCCGCCTAGATCGGGGAGGCAGGAGGCGGCGGGCGGTGGCCGGCGTAGCGCGGAGGCGCGAGGCCGGGAGTGGCCGGGCGAGGCGGCGGCGGCGCGATCCGGCCGGCCGGCACCGGATCCGGGCGGCGTGGATAGCCGGAAGGCGCGGACGGGCACCTGGGGCGTCGAGCTTGGAGCTCCGGCGGCGGTGGCGCGCGCCGGAGGACAGGCGGCGGCTCTGGCGAAGCGGGGACGTCCGGCGGGGCGCGGGGCGGAGCCCGGTGACGGCGGCGAGGGTCGGGCCCTCACGGGCGGCGGCGGGAGACAGACGGGCGGCGCGCGCGGGCGGCGGCCGCTCGGCCGGGCTGCGGCAGCGACCGGGCCCCAAGGGCCTACAGCGGGCCGCGCGGGCCGGCGGCGGGGTGGAGAGAGAGAGGGGGAGGCGCGCGGGTGAGGTGGCGGCCGCTGGTTGGCTGCGGGGGGCGGCGGGGCTGATATGGAGACTTGGGATTGGACGAAGCGACGTGGAGGCTGGACGTGTCCGGCGCGGGCAGACGTGTCCGGCGACGCGAGGAGGAAAACTGCTAGGGTTCATCTGCGAATTTGGACGGGAGGGGCTTATTTGTATGTAGAGCTAGGAGAGTCCAAATGAGGCACGGTTTTCGGCCACGCGATCGTGATCGAACGACCGAGAGCATGGAGGGGAGTTAGATGGGTTTTGGGCCAGTTTGGAAGGGGTGTTGGGCTGCAAAGAGAAGGAGGCTTTTACGGTTTCCCGGTTAACCGTTGGAGTACCAAACGAACTCCAAATGGCACGAAACTTGACAGGCGGTCTACCGATGCTATACCAAGGCCTCTTGGCAAACCTCGGGCCATTCCGAGAAAGTTTAATACCCGCACACCACGAGAGACAAGAGGGGAACGCCGGAGAGCACAGGAGCGCCGGGTTGCAAAACGGACAACGAGAAAAGGCTCGGATGCATGAGACGAACACGTATGCAAAATGAAATGCACATGATGACATGATAAAATGCAACACGCAAGCAAATGACATGGCAACTACGGCGAATAACTGGCAGACACCTGACGCATCGGATCCGGGGCGTTACATCCTCACCGGAGACGCTTCATCCAAACCCCCCGGAGCCGCACCACTGACGCCCCCGTCGACGGCATCTGATCTTCTTTGTCGATACCTTCCTCAACCCTACGGAGCCGCTTCACCGACACCATCGTCAACCCTACCGGAGTAGCTTCGCCAATACCATTATGAACCCTACCGGGGCCGCTTTGCTAACACACAAGTCCACGGCCTCAGATCCGCTTCGTCGCACCCTCGTCCAACCTACCGGAGCAGATTCTGACGCCCCATCCAGGGCTGTAGATCCGCATCCTCGACACCATCCTAAACCCAACCACCGGAGCAGCTTCACCGACGCCCTCGTCCACGGCCTCAGATCCGCTTCACCCACACCATAGTCCACCCTACCAGAGCCACTCCACAAACACCCTACTCGACGGTTCTAGATCTCCTTACCAGACCCCGACAGCCAGCACAGCGTCATCATCCTTGACATTTCTAACCTGATTCCCACCGTCTGGCAAGATGCCAAGCACCCGCCACGGCGAATACGTCTCCGACGTATCTACTTTTCCTAATGCTTTTCCTCTTGTTTTGGACTCTAATTTGCATGATTTGAATGAAACAAACCCGAACTGACGCTGCTTTCAGTAGAACTACCATGGTGTTGTTTTTGTGCAGAAATAAAAGTTCTCGAAATGGAACGAATCTTTGCTAGGATTTTTTATATAATAAAAGAGAATTTCTTGAGCTAAGAACCACCGGAGGGGGGCACCTGGGTGGGCACAACCCACCAGGGCGCGCCCCCCTCTAGGCACGCCCAAGTGGGTTGTCCCCACCTGGTGGCCCCGCAGACCCTGAAACTGACGCTATAAAATACTATTCCAGAAAAAGTTTAGGAAGAAAGAATTATTGCGTTCTACGAGATGCAGCCACCGCCGTCTCCTGTTCTTCATTGGAAGGCCAAATCTGGAGTCTGTTTGGGGCTCCGGAGAGGGGGATCTTCGATCTTCGTCATCACCAACCCTTTTCCATTGCCAATTCCATGATGCTCCCCACCGGGAGTGAGTAATTCCTTCGTAGGCTCGCTAGTTGCTACGTCTTGAGCTTGCGTTGGTTTTCCTTGAAGAGGAAAGGGTGATGCATCAATAGTAGCATAAGTATTTCCCTCAGTTTTGGAGAACCAAGGTGTCAATCTAGTAGGAGGATCCTCAAAAGTCCCACGCACCTACACAGACAAACAAAGAACTCGCAACCAACGCAATAAAGGGGTTGTCAATCCCTTCACGGCCACTTGCGAAAGTGAGATCTGATAGAGATAGAATGATAAGATAAATATATTTTTGGTATTTTATAATATAGATGCAAAAAGTAAAGATGCAAATAAAAGTAGATTGAAAGATAATATGATAAAAGATAGACCCGGGGGCCATAGGTTTCACTAGTGGCTTCTCTCAAGATAGCATAAGTACTACGATGGGTGAACAAATTACTGTCGAGCAATTGATACAAAAGGAATAATTATGAGATTATCTAGGCATGATCATGTATATAGACATCACGTCCGTGACAAGTAGACCGACTCCTGCCTGCATCTACTACTATTACTCCAGACATCGACAGCTATCCAACATGCATCTAGACTATTAAGTTCATAAGAACAGAGTAACGCATTAAGAAAGGTGACATGATGTAGAGGGATAAACTCAAGCAATATGATATAAACCCCATCTTTTTATCCTCGATGGCAACAATACAATATGTGCCTTGCAACCCTTTCTGTCACTGGGTAAGGACACCACAAGATTGAACCCAAAGCTAAGCACTTCTCCCATGGCAAGAAAGATCAATCTAGTAGGCCAAAGCAAACTGATAATTCGAAGAGACTTGCAAACATAACTCAATCATACATGAAAGAATTGAAAGACGATTCAAATATTTCTCATAGATAAACTTGATCATAAACCCACAATTCATCGGATCTCGACAAACACACCGCAAAAAGAGTTTACATCGAATAGATCTCCACAAGAGAGGGGGAGAACATTGTATTGAGATCCAAAAAGAGAGAAGAAGCGAACTAGCTAATAACTATGTACCCGAAGGTCTGTGGTAAACTACCCGCAACTCATCGGAGGGGCTATGGTGTTGATGTAGAAGCCCTCCATGGTCGATTCCCCCTCCAGCGGAGCGCCGACGAAGGCTCCAAGATGGGATCTCGCGGATACAGAAGGTTACGGCGGTGGAAACTGTGTTTCGGTTGCTCCCCGGATGTTTTTGGGGTACATAGGTATACATATGAGGAAGAAGTACGTCGGTGGCCACTCGAGGGGCCCAGGAGATAGGGGCGCGCCCAGGAGGGGTGGGCGCGCCCTCCTATCTCCGGGACGCCTCGTTTGTTGCTTGACTTGCACTCCAAGTTCTCCGGATCATGTTCGTTCCAAAAATCACGCTCCCGAAGCTTTCATTCCGTTTGGACTCCGTTTGATATTCCTTTTCTTCCAAATATTGAAATAGGCAAAAAAACAGCAATACGGGCTTGGCCTTTCGTTAGTAGGTTAGTCCCAAAAAATGATATAAATGTGTAAAATAAATCCCATAAACATCCAAAAGGGGTAATATAATAGCATGGAACAATCAAAAATTATAGATACGTTGGAGATGTATCACTAGTCGGTGAGGAGTTAGATTAGATTCATCATGTAATCTAGTTAGTTTTGTTAGGGCTTGATCCCTAGTATCCACTATGTTCTGAGATTGATCTTGCTATGACTTTGCCATGCTTAATGCTTTGTTCTTTGGGCCCGGGTGCCATGATTTTAGATCTGAACTGTTTATGTTATCACCATTATATCTATGTTCTAGATACGATCTTGCAAGTTATAGTCACCTACTACATGCTATGATCCGGCAACCCCGGAGTGACAATAGTCGGGACCACTCCCGGTGGTGGCCGTAGTTTGAGGAGTTCATGTATTCACCGTGTGTTAATGCTTTGTTCCGATTCTCTATTAAAAGGGGGCCTTAATATCCCTTAGTTTCCAATAGGACCCCGCTGCCATGGGAAGATAGGACAAAAGATGTCATGCAAGTTCTTTCCATAAGCACATATGACTATTTACGGAATACATGCCTACATTATATTTATGAAGTGGAGCTAGTGCCATATTGCCCTAGGTTATAACTAGCATATGATGAATATCATCCAACAAATCATCGATTCAATGCCCATGATTCTCCTACCTATTGATCTTGCTAAGTTACTACTGCTAACTGTTGCACTTGCTACAAAATCACTGCTATCACTGTTACCGTTACTATTGTTGCTGCTACTATTATCAAAACTATCATACTACTTTGCTACTGATCACTATGCTGCAGATAATTAATCTCCAAGTGTGGTTGAATTGACAACTCAGCTGCTAATAGTTACAAATATACTTTGGCTCCCCTTGTGCCTAATCTATAAATTTGGGTTGAATACTCTACCCTCAAAAACTATTGTGATCCCCTATACTTGTGAGCTAGCTGAAGAATTATTGAATAACATATTGAGAAATTATGATGATTGGACTCTCCCTAAACCATCGCTTAAACCCACTCCGAAAAAGAGGGGTATTTTATATCTTAGTCCTGAAGATATGCAAGAGGCAAAGAAATCTATGAAGGAAAAAGGTATTAAAGCCGAGGATGTTAAAAATGTACATCCTATTGAAGAAATACATGGGCTTGATCACCACCACTGCCTAAGGTGGTAGAGGTAAATTCTCTAATGAAATTCAGTGATAATGATAATCCTCACAATATGCACCCTAGCCAATGCCTTTATGAGTTTGAAAATTACATTAGAAAACAAGATCACCTCAATGCAAATGTTATGAAACAACTAAAATACATTTCTTATATGATTGCTCGCTTGAGTGACTTGTTATTTAGAATCTCAAATGATGTTAGACGTGTGAGGAAGCATGCTTCTATGGTTCAAACTTAGTTAGAACAAGTTGCTAAATCTCAAAGAGAGTTGCTTGATGAAATGAATAATAATATCAATGATCATGCTGTTAAAGTAATGACTAGAGGAGGTAGGATGACTCACGAACCACTTTATCCTGAGGGACACCCAAAAAGAATTGAACAAGACTCCCAAAGGCTTAATACTGATGCATGTAGTCTATCTAAAAAGAAAAATCAATAGAAAAACGATAGGACTTTGCATGCCTCTAGTGAACCTGAAGTAGAAAAACCTCCTGATAATGAAGTTTCTATCTCTGATGCTGAAACTCAATCTGGTAGTGAACACTCCCCTTCTGATAATGAAAAAGATAATGATGAGGTTCATGAAGACACTCAAATATATAATAAGAACCAGACAATGATGTTGAGATAGAACCAGTAGTTGATCTTGATAACCCACAACCTAAGAATAAAATATATGATAAAAGAGACTTTGTTTCTAGAAAACATGGAAAGGAAATAGAACATGGGTTCCAAAACCTATGACCTTTCCACCTAAGTCAACTAAAAAGAAAGATGATGAAGAATTTGAAAGCTTTGCTGAAATGCTGCGGCTACTCTTTTCGCGTACTCGCTTGACTGATATCATTAAAATGCCTCCTTATGCAAAGTACATGAAAGACATCATCACCAATAAGAGAAAAATACCGGAAGCTGAAATCTCCACCATGTTTGCTAATTATAATTTTAAGGATGGAGTTCCTAAAAAACTTGGAGATCCGGGAATACCAACTATACCTTGCTCCAAGAAAATAAATCATGTGAAAACTGCTTTATGTGATTTGGGAGTTGGTGTTAGTGTTATGCCTTTCTCTTTATATAGAAGACTTCATTTGAATAACCCACTGAAATATCTTTACAAATGGCTGATAAGTCAACTGCCATACCTATCGGTATTTGTGAGGATGTGCCCGTTTTTGTTGCTGATGTTACCATTTTGACTGACTTTGTTATACTTGAGATGCTCGAGAATGACAACATGTCGATTATCCTGGGTAGACCCTTCTTGAATACTGCAGGGGTTGTTATTGATTGCAATAAAAGCAATGTGACTTTTCATATCAATAGTAATGAACATATGGTGCACTTTCCGAAGAAACAATTCCAAGTGAATGGTATTAATGTTATTGAAAAATCTCCGACCATCACTATTGGAAGTTTTCAACTACCTCTACCTACTGTTAAAAAGAAATATGAAATGCTTATTGTTGGGGACATTCATATCCCTGTTGAGGTAACTTAGTGATTTATGAAAGTTCATCGGTTTCATGCTAATCGAAATTGGTTGTTAATAAGACTTGATCACCTTATTAATGGATCATTTTTGAGAGGTATGAAGTTGACGAATTTAGTAAGCACTACCTTCCGTCCCTACCTTTTGTTTTCTGTTTTATTAGTTAAATAAAATAAAGTGCCATGTGTTGACTGCTTTATGAATCTCCGTGCAATAAAAAAAGATGACCCAAAAATAAAAGTTCTCAGAATGCTCTGAAAATTTAATATGTTTTTTCTGAATATTTAAGAATTTTTGGTGCAAATAATATCATAGGGAGGTGCACCAGGTGGGCACAGCCCACATGGGCACGCTAGGTCCCCCAAGCGTGCCCTGGTGGGTTGTGGTCCCCACATGGGCCCCCTCACTTATCTCTTCATCCCACATCACCACCTACCTCCAAAAAATCACCATTGCTCTCTCTCTCTCTCTCTCTCTCTCTCTCTCTCTCTCTCTCTCTCTCTCTCTCTCTCGTGTTCTTGCTCTCAAACCCGCGGATTTTGATCTCTTTGTTCAAAGCTCTGTTTCTGAAACTGTTTTGGGGGATTGTTGCTTGGTATGTGACTCCTCCATTTGTTCAATTAGTTTTTGCTTTAGTGGTTTATATTTTGAATAATTAGTTGCTCTTGGTGCTGCTATAGATGAGCTTGCATGTGGAATTCTTAGAGTTCTAAGTAGTTTGAATGCTTGCTATGGCCTCTATGCATACCTATGAGTAGTTGCTATAAGTCTTGTGAAGTTTAGTTGAGAAAATTTTGTGGACTAAAAATTTCTGAATTTTTTTCATAGGTAAAAAATGTGTATCTTTAGGAAGTTTGCTTCCAAGAAGAACTCCAAGGGAGTGATTGGGGAGTCATCTGACAGTGATCTCCATACCCGGAGAATGGCGGAGGTATGGCCGTGCGAATGGCCGCATAATTCGTTCATGGAAGGGGCCGGAATCCTTCAAGAGTTTGCACAATATGCTGCTAATGCCGACCTCACCGACTTCATCGTAGCTGAATGTGAATAGTATCATCTCCTACAAATTCCTTTGTGCAAAGTTTTAATTTCCTTCCTAGGAATAATCCCCTTGAGGTGCAGTTTAATTTTTATGCTACCCCATTAGATACCGCTTACTGAATTTTGTGACATATGCTTGCTCCCTTCTGATGGTGGTTTAGTAGAGCCTAGGCCCGCAGAGTTTGATGGTTTTTACCATAATCTGACAGTGGGGGATGAGAGAGGCGTGTCGAGTGTCACTGCCGCTGGCTTGCATTTTCCTGCTGTGCAATATTTTGCTCTATTTATTGCAGAGTGTTTACTTGCTAGAGAGAAGGTAGGCCCACTCAGTGCTCCAAATTTTGCTGTTTTACTCGTGCACTCCACGGTGACAACACTTATAGCTTGGGAGCTATTATGGCCTGTTGCCTTCACATTAATAAGTCCAAGGGTAAAATACATGGTGGTACTTACGCTACTCGTTTGGCTGCTCGCTTTAACGTTCAGATATGGATGCTTGCATGATTATCCTTTACCCAAGTTTTACCTAGATCACGCGGCCATGCAATGCCACCAGTTTATTGCAAGTGATTACCCTAACATTCCTATTCCTTATAACCTAGTTTTTACTGAAAACACTCGTGATATTATTCCATTGCCTGCACCTGCTTTGTTTGATCCTATTGCCAGGGGTGGATACAGGATTATGCCTGCGGACATTGTCGCCTACCGAAACAACCTAGCCGTGGCAGAGGAGGAGCCACAGCAGTGGGATCCTCACACTACTAGGAAAAGGGCTATAGATAGGATTGATACTAATGGCGCACCAGGTAAGTAGTGCGCCACTACTATATACTAATGGCGCACCGGTTGGTGATGCGCCATTAGTGTGGAAGACACTAATGGCGCACCATACACTCGGTGCGCCACTAGTAATTTTTTTCCCATTTTTCCATACATACTAATGGCGCATCAGGTCGAAGTGCGCCATTACTAGTTCTAACTAGTAATGGTGCACCGGGCAGACAGTGCGCCATTAGTATATTTTTTTTTTACTTTTTTGCAAAACTACTAATGGCGCACCGTGTCACAGTGCGCCATTACTAGTTTAAACTACTAATGGCGCACTTTTTCACAGTGCGCCATTAGTATATATATATATATATATATATATATATATATATATATATATATATATATATAACTTTTCTGCAAAACTACTAATGGCGCACCACCTGTAGGTGCGCCATTAGTAACCAGGGTTACTAATGGCGCATTTGTTGCTGGTGCGCCATTAGTAACCTGAGACCCCAACAAGATATTTTGGACAGCCACATACCTACCCACTCACTTTCCTCACTTCATTCCCTCCACCTCCTTCTCCAAGCTTTCGGCTGCCTCCTCCTCCTCACCTCATTTCCACCATAGATTCATCAAAATTAAGTGGTGAAATTACCTTTTTTTTGATAGGTAAGTAAGGGGAAAGCTATCTTCATGATATAGATCTACTTTTTTTCTCCCTAGCTCGCTCAAACAACGTGCACATGCACTTTTTGTGGCCTAGCTAGATCTATGTATGTTTGTGGTGTTGCATGTGTTTGTGGTGTTGCATATATGTTTGTGTTTGTAGGTATCGGTATTTGAAATGCGATAGTTACCAATATTTTGTCGGAATGGTGATTCATTTCCATTTCGGCGAGAATTTTGGCACTATGCATTCTTTTTGGTCCTATTTTTAGGGAAGGTCATGCCAAATTTTTTCTTGGTTCTAAAATATCGTTTTGCTCTACCCCGCAGGCCACCATGGTCCGCACGATGACCGAAGGCGTCGTGAATAGGTTTTTGAGCTCCGCGAAGGCCAAGATGCTTCAAAAGAACGAGACGGAGATAAGATGTCTGTGTCGAAGATGCAAGCCGAAGAGCCTTATTGCGGACCCGGATTCCGGGCAGGTGCGGGACCACCTGCTCTTGCGTGGTTTCATGGATGGCTATCGGTGGCAAGGTTATGAAGATGACTATGAAGTCGTCCATAGGGGCCGGGCAAGAAATGAGGAAGGGCAACAAGACAAGTACCACCGCGGCGAGGGCAGGCGAGAAGACGAAGAATCTCCAGGACATGATCACGGCGGTGATGCTATACACAGTCATCATGTAGAAGATGTCGTACATGATGATGAGGAAGATCAAGACGAAGGGCATGATCATGAAGATGAAGATGCCAGAGCAGATGACGATGGAGGCTGGGTGCAGGACCCTCATATTCAAGAGCTGCTTCTCAAGCAGACGGATAACGCAAGAGCTGCCGCCCGAGAGAAAGCCAAGCTGGATCAACTGGAGATAGACGCAGTTACTCCATTGTATGAAGGATGCAGGCCCGAGGATACCCGCCTGAAAGTAACGCTCATGGCTCTGGAGATGAAGGTAAAACACAAAATGACCGACGCATGCTTTGACGAGAACATGTCATTCTGGCACGAACGTCTTCCCAAGGGGAACAAGTGCCCGACCAGTTTCGAGGAGGCGAAGAAAATCGTGTGTCCTCTGGATTTACCGCACGTGAAATACCATGTGTGCATGAACAATTGCATCATTTATCGGGACGAGCACGCGGAGTCTACCATATGTCCGGTGTGCGGCGTCACTCGATACAATAAGAGGAAGAAAGCTCCTCGAAAATCGGTGTGGTACTTTTTGATCACTCCTCGTCTGCAGCGGTATTTCACGGACCCTAAGGTAGCAAAGCTCTTGCGTTGGCACGCGGATAGGGAGGAGAAGAAGCGGGAAGATGACGGAAATGATCCGGAGATAAATAAAAAAGACAAGATGATGAGTCACCCTAAGGATGCGAGCTAGTGGCAAGCGTTGAACTTCGAATACCCAGAATTTGGGAAGGATCCAAGGAACATTGTGCTGGGCGCGAGCACCGATGGAGTCAATCCGTTTGGCAGCCAGAGAAGCACACATAGAACCTGGCCTATGTTTGTGTGGACGTACAACCTTCCCCACTGGTTGTACATGAAGAGGAAGTACATTCACAGGAGTATGCTAATTGAAGGGCCGAAACAACCAGGGAACGACATCAATCTGTATCTGGGGCTGCTGAAGGAGGAGCTAGACACGCTGTGGAAAACGCCAGCCAATACGTGGGACGCCGCAGAGAAAGAATATTTCCCTATGAGAGCCGCACTACTCACGACGGTGCACGACTATCTCGGTTACGGATATCTCGCGGGGCAGGTAGTCCACGGATTTTCTGGATGCGTAAGGTGCTTGGATGACACAACGTATCGCCAGCTAGATAGAGATCCCGGGTCTTTGAAAACCGTGTTCATGGGACATCGAAGGTGGCTTCGCGACAATGACCCATGGAGGAAACGCAAGGATCTGTTCGATGGTGAAACCGAACCCCGAAAACGCCCGTGTACGAGGAGCGGCGAGGAAATAGACGAGCTGTTGAAAAATTGGAAAGAATGCCCACTGCCGGGAAAGAAGCAAAAGGCACCAGAGTCGGGAAAGAAGCGAAAGGCGCCAGAGCCGCTGCTGAAGGTATGGAAAACGAGGTCTGTTTTCTGGGACTTGCCGTACTGGAAGATCCACCATGTGCCTCACAGCCTTGATGTCATGCATATCACGAAGAACGTGTGCGAGAGTTTGCTTGGTACCCTGCTCAACATGCCAGAGAGGACCAAAGATGGGCCGAAAGCAAGTGCAGACTTGAAATCAATGGGCATCAGGCAGGAGCTTCACGCTAATGATGATGATGATGATGATGATAATGAGGCGAAGCGGGACACAGAAAGTCGTCGCAAAGGCAAAAAGGCCAAGAAGACCGGAAATGACTACATTCCCGCGTGCTTCACTCTAAGTCAGGAGGAGATCGAGCAGTTTTTCACCTGCCTCCTAGGAGTAAAACTTCCTTATGGTTACACGGGGAAGATAAGCAGATACCTAGACCAAGCAAAGCAGAAGTTCAGCGGGATGAAGTCTCACGACTGTCACGTGCTGATGATGCAGATACTTCCAGTTGCAATCCGTGGGATCATGGATGCGCACGTCCGTGAAACGCTATTTGGCCTATGCAACTTTTTCGATGTCATCTCTCGGAAGTCGATTGGCGTGAGGCAACTCAAAAGGCTACAGGAAGAGATCGTGGTGATACTATGCGAGCTTGAGATGTACTTCCCGCCCGCATTCTTCGATGTTATGGTGCATCTGCTGGTCCATATCATGGAGGATATCATCCAACTCGGGCCGACGTTCCTGCACAGCATGATGCCGTTCGAAAGGATGAATGGTGTCATCAAAGGATACATTCGCAACATGTCACATCCAGAGGGAAGTATAGCCAGGGGCTTTCTGACCGAAGAGTGCATCTCCTACTGCACGAATTATCTAGGCATCGAGAACCCCGTTGGTCTGCCCGTCAACAGGCACCTCGGCAGGCTCGCTGGATGGGGTCACCGTGAGGGTCGCCGCGAAATGCATGTCGACTTTGAGGGTCGACTCGCCGACTTTGAAAGAGCAAACATAGTCGTGCTACAACACATAGATGTGGTCGATCCTTGGGTGGTAGAGCACAAAACCTTTATTGAGAAGACGTACAATGACCGAGGCCAACAGAGGACGGACGGAGATATAATCAAAGAGCACAACTCATGTTTCGCGCGTTGGTTCAAGAAGAAGCTTCTGTCGTACCCTTTACATGAGGATTCTTCCGCGGAAGAACAACTCATATTCGCCTTGTCACAGGGCGCCGAGCACAGCCTGATGACCTATGAGGCGTACGATATCAACGGCTACACATTCTACACCGAGATCAAGGACATGAAGAGCGATGGTTATCAGAACTTTGGGGTAACGATGGAATCCTACACCGGCAACGAAAAGGACAGATACTACGAAAGGATCGAGGAGATCTGGGAGCTGAGCTACGCTGGAGAGAAGGTCCTGATGTTCCGTGTCAGATGGGCCAAGAGCGTCCTAAAAGAAGACCGGTATTTCACCACCATGGTTATACCCGAAGCCAAATCCAAGACCGCGGGCGAAAACGTCACCGCGAAAAATGAGCCATGGGTACTGGCTTCCCAAGTGGACCAATGCTTCTTCATTACCGACCCGTCAAAGCCCAATCGTGTTGTCGTGAGGAGAGGCAAAAGGAAGATCATCGGAATGGATGGAGTAGCCAATGAGCAAGACTTCGACAAGTATGGCGACCCGAAGATCGAACATGACGACGACGATGAAGTAGCAGCACACACCACAAGAAGAAGCAGGACCACCCTACCTAAAGGACGTCCGTTCCACAGAAGAACTCCATTTGCGAAAAAGAAGGGCAAGAAGATTGTGAACAGATAGCTAGCTAAGATCGATTGTATTTAAATCGTAGTCTTCATTTCTCAATTGTATTTCGACATTTTGAAATGATATTTCTTCTGTTCTAGTCCTCATGAATATTGAATTATGTTTATTATGGTATTGAATTTCTAACTCACAAAAGTATTGAATTTGTTAATATTTTGTGAACTCATTAATATTTTTAAATTTTTATGATATTTTTTCAAATTTTTCAAATAACAAATTTGATGATATTTTTTAATATTCATAAATAATTTCAAATAAGAAATTTGATGATATTTTTTCACATTCATAAATGTTTTCAGATTTGATTTGTCATTTTCTAAAAAAATATTAGAAAAATAATTTTTATCAATAAAAAATAAAAAATAATTTTTATCAATAAAAAATAAAAATAATGAATAATAAATAATTTTTATCAATAAATAATTAGATTTGATTTGCACCCTCCCTCCCTCCTCTACTCATCTCCTGTATATAGTGTAATAATTTTTATCAATAATAAAAAAAAGTTACTAATGGCTCACCAGGAGAGGGTGCGCCATTGTTATCAATAAAAAAATTACTTATGGTGCACCCCTCGGTGGTGTGCCATTGCTATGGATGTACTTATGGCGCACCCCTGGGTGGTGCGCCATTGCTATCCCTTTCCCCCCTCTATCCCTTTCCCCCTCGCCCCCCGCGCCAGATCAAATCCCTAGCCCCCGGCCCTCGCCCCCCGCGCCAGATCCCTTTCCCCCTCGCCGCCGCCGGCCCCTTTCCAATGCTAGCCAGTTATTGCACATGTTGTACTCCACAATACATGCGGCTGGGTCCAAACTGGAAGGATCGTTCACAGGGCCTGGGTTGGGTGCAATAGATTCTGGAGGATATGGTCTGTGCGGTGCAAATCTTTCAAGTACAATGTGCCAGCTCGGTAGGTTTGTCTGGATGACTTCCATCAATGCCACTAGACACTAGTGACTCGGTAGGTTTCTTTCTTCCTTGCCTGGTTCAAGCAAGCTACTTACTTGGAAGCTACGGCGAAAGCAGTGTGGCTGCTGGTAGTGGTGCCAGGATGGTATACAGTATACTCATGTTTACTAGTAATGCTGCTATTATTGAATTATTATTAGGGCAAAGAGTCTATATAAGATTCTCATGCTTGTGCGTGTTCTAGGAAAAGATTCTCGTGCATTGCTGATTAGTAGGAACTGAGCTGTACATGGATTCGCACTTTAAGCATGCTCTAGGTGGATTCAGGCCTATGCTGGAAACACTACAGTATGTTAGGTACACAGCTACACACTCAAGCTAAGATGAGCTTACCTGATAAAGGACCTGATAGTCTGCATGATTTGGAGATATAACTGTATGTTGTAGGTGCCGTCAATCGTCATGGCTCCTACTGCCATTCTCTAGTGGTAAAAAAATCGAGGGTGAGATAGATAAGAAGTTTTACAATTTAAAAAAATACAATAATGCTAAAACAGACACATACGTGATCTGGTGATCATTAAAGGGAATGAAGATGCATGTATGAAAGAGTATAAATTTTTCTAGAGCATGTATGAAAGAGTATAAATTTTTCTGCATATTACACGATGCAGCTAGCAATATCCAACGATTTTTCTGTAGTTGAATGTTGAAAAGATTTAAGAGCAGGATGTTGAAAATGCTGAACAAATATATGATAATACTTTTATCTCCATCAAAAGTGCCGAAAGCCATTGACTCGTTTGAATCATAATGTATCACAATTTTGGCCTATGCGCGCGGCATAATTAGTTTAACCAAGTATGCACACCATGCATAGCTATTATCATGATTGTGGTATAAACCATATCTAACTATCAGGAGTATACCAATAGGTATGACGAATTTGATTTTGTATCGTAGTCACAAAAAGAAAAGGAAGAAATAGAAGCAAGATCCTATATTAATATTCATCTGAAACACAGAAAGCATGGCATCACCTTGAAACCAGAATAGCTGATAAAGGGTCCCACCTTCTTTGATAACTTTAAGGCTGAAAAGGAAAGAGAGATATGCGTGTTCCTGTGTCATACATAAGATTGTGAAGGTGACTAACAATAGAATAGTTGCAAGTTTTGGATAACCGACCAAGCTGCTAAACTGATCCATCCAATGCCTTCCTAGACAGTTCCTTACAGAAGGTTGACATCACCACATATAAGAAGATGAGAATATCTTATAATATATACTATATATAAAAAACGATGGCTACAGGTAACACACGGACCTACCATTGCAAGAATATATAGAAAAATGATCATGTTCTATGAGTTTAACATCAACGTTGACAGCCCTAGCTCATATAAACCATCAGTGATGCAAGTAGCAAACACAACCAAAGAAAAAGGCACCTAACTCAGTAAGCACTGAGGCTTCAGTGCACCTAAAATTTTCCGTGAATTTTAGCATGACTTTGCTAAAAATAGGACATATGGGGTACTTGCTACTAATGCATGGGCCGGGGTATCTTAGTACTTAATTAAGTAGGATCAACTGCCCCTTTATTCTTGCTGCATTAAACCATAGGTGGAAATAGAGCCAAGCGATTAGGCCCAACTTAGAATTCTCCTTAGCATCGATAAACCCTAGATGATAAACCCAACATAGGTGGCAATAGAGCCAAGTGATTAGTGCCAAGTGATTAGGCCCAACCTAGGGTGCCTCGGCATCGATAAACCCTAAATGATGAAAACTTAACTTGGCTGCCCCGGATGCCTCAGTGTCGATGATAACCTAAATGATGTACGCTTAGGCTTTTAGGGTGCCTCGGCGTCGACAAACCCTAAATGATGAAAGCTTAGGCTTTTAGGGTGCCTCAGCGTCGACAAACCCTAAATGATGAGACCATGATCTTGTTCCTTGACAATAACCAACTTTTTGACCAAACTTTTTTCCTATTTAGAGCGAAACATGGCCCACAACGATGAGGTCGGTGGTTCGGGCGGCAAGCAATTCTGGGAGCTGTCCCAAGAGATGGAGGAACAACCTCACCACTATGAAGACACCGCGGAAGACACCAATCCTGACTACACAACCCCTAGTGGCGTCAGGGATGACACCACTGATGGTGCCGCCGAGGATGCCACCACTGATGATGGCGGCGCACACACAGATGGCAGCCAACCGAAGAAGCAAAGGAAGGACCGGCGCCCGAATGAGCTCCGCACCCTCAAGGAGGAATTTACTCAAGTGGACTCCGACGGGCATCCAACGGAGCCCAAACATATAGTCAAGGGGTACTCGCTTCAGCTCGGGTGCATTCTCCGGAGCACCGTCTCGATCAACACCGAGAACCTTAGGCATAAGGACCACGGGAATTTGCGCAACCTCCTCTTCACGAAGCTGCACGAATGATACAAGTTCCCCGCCGAATATGAAAACACACGCCTCTCAGGGAATAAAATGAATAGTGCCGCCCTCACGAGGATGAGCACGATCCTGTCTACTTGGAGAAGCGCGGTGAAGAGAATGATTGATAAAGGTGATAGTTATGAGAAGATCAAGGCGAAAAATCCTTCGATCAGCGAAGATGACTACAAGGAGTTCAAGATCAAGTGCGAGAGCAGCGCAACCTCCGAATCAAGTCAGTGGGGGAAAGAAATGCGGGAGTTGAACTTAGGGGAACACAAACTCGGTCCCGGCGGTTACAGAGTGGCGAAGCCTATATGGGACAAGGAGGATGCGGAGCGTGCCGAGCAAGGCCTACCGCCCCGCTTCGAGAAATACAGCGGTGACAAGCAGACCAGGAACTTTGTCAGGGCCCGATACAAGGAGGACCCGATAACAAAGGAGCTTACCACGGATCCGAAGACCAGGGCGCTTGAGCTTGTTCTGGTAAGGAATACACCCCCGCGTAATTAGCTCCATATGGTTGCACTCTAATTGATCCCCAATATTTCTAAATGGTTCACGTTGCTTCCGCAGGAAACTGAAAGCAGTAGCGCGGGGTCGTCTCAGAGCTTCCCTTTCGACACCCCTTTAAATAGGGCGTTGAACATAATGAAAAAGAAGGATAAGCTCACTAAGCCGACGTCAGCTGGTCATGTGGCCGGCAAAGGCTTGTCCACAAAATGGGGGTCATACTATACCGCTGGTGTGCGGAAGGAGAAAAAGACCAGCTCAGAAAGCCAGACGCGCGAGGTTGAAGCACTCAAGGCACAAGTGGCGCAGATTCCGGAGCTTGTCCAAGAGCAAGTGGAACAACAACTAGGAATGAAGCTTAACGCCATGGTGCCTACGTTGATTCATGGGCTGATGACGTGGATTGCGGGCGGCCAACAGGGGCCTCCACCGGTTCCCAGCTTCACGGCCAGCAACTCGCACAGCACGCAGGTAGCACCATTGGTGTCTTCGGCGGCGCCATTGGTGTCTCCGGCGGCGGCGCCATTGGTGTCTCCGGCGGAGGCAGTATTCGTGTCTCTGGCGCCGGCACGGGCATTGGAGCTTAATGCACCCGGGTGTACGCCGGTCGGCACCTCGCCAGCAAGCGCCCCCTCCGCCAGTTGCACGCCCGCCGTTGGCGGTGCCTCGACATTAGCCGAGCTCGATGGCATCACGATAACTAAGCCTCTTGGCCGATGACTTCATCTCCTTGCCTTTGACTGGGCATCCCTGACGCCCTGTACATGTTTTCGCAGGGCGCCGCCGACGTTCCTTGCACTCTTCTGCACTTCATGGGCGCCGAGTTGGTCGATGTCGCCAAGGGCAGAATCGTTCAACCGGGCAACACCATGTTCCACGGTAATCCGATGCCACCCACAGTGTATAGGGTTGAAGTGGTTCGGGTGCTGCCAGGCTGCGACGAGCTGTTACCTCCGATTCGACCCGATGGGGCCGACGAAGAAGATGAGATGACCCTCAGCGCCTGCGTAAACTGGCCCCTGCTTTGGCCGAAGAGCCAGATTCGTTTGGGGGCGGGGGACACCACCCCACGGACAAGACCGCTAGTCGTGCCGGCGCCAAGCCATGGCAAGAATGCCGCAATGCTACCGGACCTGCCGGACATCCCTGTGTCGGACATCCCTATGGCACAGGATACGGACATCCCTATGGCACAGGATCCGGACGACGACGACAATGACGACGGTACATTTACCAAAGTTGATAAGTACTTTGCTGAACATGGGTACGATGATGAGTTCTACGGGCCTCTTTCTCAAGAACCCAACCAAGACGACCGCAATCTAGCTGGTACGGCGGAGAAATCCAATTGCAACAGGCGTCGTCTAGCGTTTGGTTCTCTGGAGACGCCTCCAGCTCCCGCCTTCACCGAGCCTCAGATAGCTGAGGTGCAAAATATTATCAGCCCCAACACGCTCAAGAAGGCGGTCTGTGAGCAGAACTCGGTCCCATTACAGGAGATCAAGAAGAAGGGACGGAAATGAAAGACTAACAAGGGTGCCGGTGCGAGCCAGCCGGCACTGAGCTCGATCCGTGCTCAGGACGGGCCACCTTCACCTAAGGATATCTCGAGGAGGGTGCATGTGGCGGGTAGGGCGATGCTACCGCCAAATATGCTCAATGCTGCAACCGGTGCTATGCAGAGTCTGCACGATAGTGTTCTTTCTTTGGAGAAGCGACGTCTCAGAGATAATGATGTGGCATACCCGATTTTCGTGGCCAAGGTGTCAGAGGGCAAGGGCTTTGTGGATGGCGACATCGGGGGTATGATCGTCCTGCGGTTTGATGACATCTTTTCTATGTTTAACCTTCATCCGCTGCACTACACCTTCGTTCAGTTGTTTTTGCTGAGTATGGAGATGCGGATCATTAGAGACAAGACCCCGGACATCGTGATAGTCGACCCCTTCTACATGCGTGCCAAGCACTTGAGCAGCGCTGGGGACCGCCAAGTTGCGAGTTCACACCTCGAAGGCGTCATTCTAGCAAACCCAGATAAGGATAACTTCCTTGTGGCTTACTTTCCCGAGTAAGTCATCCCTTAACTGCCCCGTAACATATGATATCTTAGATTTCGATCGTTCTTTTTTTTCTAACATTCCGTGTTCTGTGCAGTGACACACATTGCACACTCATCCTCTTAAGCCCGAAATATTTCATGGCCACGTATTTCGACCCGAACCGTAACTCCAAGATAGACTACACAAATGTCAAGAAAGTTCTTGATGATGTTCTCCCCGGCTATGCCAAATCTGGAGGCACCTTCACCAGGGCAGTTCGTAAGTACGGCAATCACATCTTCTCACACAATACGAATTTCTGCTGCGTCAAGCAGCCGCCTGGCGGTCAGAAGGATGCCTACTACGCCCTCCATCACATGCGGGCGATCGTAAGGGACCATCATCACCTTCTGCTACCAGATAGTCTCAAAGATTGGGCCGCGAGGTTGTCGGCAACCCAGGACGCGGACCTCAGACCAGAATTCTTTCGCATCCAGTCGGAGTTTGCGGACATCATCCATCAAGATGCCCTTCATACCTCGGGGCAGTTCTACGTCAGATATCAACCGTCCAACAATTAGATAGATGGAACGCTACAAATGCAGGGTGACAACGACCGCGATTTCATGACCATCACGACAGACGACAGCTTCATCCATGCTCCTGTCTGATGAGTCGAGTCGAAAGTAGTGATGTGTAGTTCTAAAACATTGATTGGCTCATGTTGTAATTAAACTTTAATGAATTCGTATGTCTCTTTGGTTTGGACAGTCATTCAACTTAGATGTAATCGATGCTATTTATTAGTAGGATCATGAATCATGCTATTAATGTCTTGCTTTTCTCTTCTGATCCTTTTGTTGCATACTTACATATTGCTTATGTATTGTCTGTTGTCTGTTGTTTGGCTTGTGCATAGAGATGTCGTCATATGTCGTGTACAAGGGTAAGGTTCCCGGAGTCTACGACGACTGGGAGGAGTGTCGGAGACAGGTTCACCATTTCAGCGGTAACAGTTACAAAGGGTACACCACTAGGGCGGAGGCCGAATCTAGATACGCCCGCTATCTAGCGAGAGAGAGGAGGGAGCATTGGAGGAACTGGATGAAGACCAGTTTGATCGTGATGATGCTGATCGTGATGACTGCAGCTCTCTTTTATGTGATGGTAGTTTAGATGATCGATATCGACTTGTAATGTGAAGACAAACTCGATACTCGCGGTCTTGAGACTTGTAATGTTTTATCTTTGTTCGGTCTTTTGAATTCGGAGACTAATATGATGAATTGTATTCGGAGACTAATCTTCTATTGTATTCGATGAATCTGCTGTTGCTGTGTGCTGTTGTCTATATTCTGTCCAACACTATATTTTGTAACCTGTGCAAAAATCCGAAAAGCAAAAAAATCAAATATTCATACTAATGGCGCATCACCACAAGATGCGCCATTAGTATGCCAAAGGATACTAATGGCGCATCAAGGCAGAGTGCGCCATTAGTATGACAAAGCACATGGTTACATATGGCCCCCCGGGAGGCATACTAATGGCGCATGGTGTTACATACTAATGGTGCACTGCTTGGTGCGCCATTAGTACACCAGATACTAATGGCGCACCAGTGGTGTGCCATTAGTAAAAGATACTAGTGGTGTGGTACTAATGGCGCACCGGTAGTGCGCCATTAGTAGGCAAAACCGGTGCGCCATTAGTAGGCCTTTTCCTAGTAGTGTCAGATACCCGCGCCATAGCATGTTGACATAGGACCCCATGGTTTCTTCGACTACTCATTACCAAGTTAGGCCAAAAGCCTAAGCCTGGGGGAGTACGTATTTCCACCGACATTACATTCATGTTCACACATTTCATTTCAGTTGTCGGTGTCCACACTTTTTCATTGTATTATCCATGTGAAATTTATTTTCTCGTTTTCTTCTTGTGTGTTTGAAAAACTTTGAGAAAATACAAAAATATTTCCTTCTTCTTTTTGATTTTTCTTTCTAGAGTAGTTAGCTATAGCACTAAAATGAAAACCCAAAAAGATTTCCTTGTTCTTCTTTTTGTTTGTTGGGAGCTTTTCCGTGTAAATAGTTTTTCTCATTTTTGCTTTTCCCTTTTTATTTGCTTGATCAATAAAAACCAAAAACTCTAAACATATTTTAGTGTGTTTGTATGAATTTCTCTTCTTTTTATTGAATCATACCGAGAAGAAGACCACGATGAAAATGTTGAGTGGCTCTCTGATACGTCTCCAACATATCTATAATCTTTTATTGTTCCATGCTATTATATTATCTATTTTGGATGTTTAATGGGCTTTAATAAGCTATTTTATATTATTTTTTGGACTAACCTATTAACCGAGGGCCCAGTGCCAGTTTCTAATTTTTTTGCCTATTTTTAGAGTTCTACAGAAAAGGAATACCAAATGCAGTATAAGCGAAATTAAACCTTCACGATATTTCCTGGACCAAAAGCAAACCAGAAGACTTGGAGATGAAGTCAGAGAGGCAACGAGGCGCCCACGAGGCAGGAGGGCGCGCCCAGGGGGGTAGGCGCGCCCCCACCCTCGTGGGCCCCTCGTAGCTCCACCAACCTTGTTCTTTCACCTATATATACTCTTATACCTTAAAAACACCGGGGAGGAGCCACGAAACCACTTTTCCACTACACCAACCTTATGTACCCATGAAATCCCATCTTGGGGCCTTTTCCGGCGTCCTGCCGGAGGGGGATTCGATCACGGGGTGCTTCTACATCAACACCAGTACCTCTCCCATGAAGCGTGAGTAGTTTACCATAGATCTTCGGGTTCATAGTCATTAGCTAGATCGCTTCTTCTCTCTCTCTTTGATTCTCAATACCAAGTTCTCCTTAATGTTCTTGGAGATCTATTCGATGTAATATTCTTTTGCGGTGTGTTTGATGAGATCTAATGAATTGTGGATTTATGAACAAGATTATCTATGAATATTATTTGGTTCTTCTCTGAATTCTTATATGCATGATTTGATATCTTTGCAAGTCTCTTTGAATTATCGGTTTAGTTTGGCCTACTAGATTGATCTTTCTTGCAGTGGGAGAAGTGCTTAGCATTGGGTTCAATCTTGCGGTGTCCTTTCCCAGTGATAGTAGGGGCAGCAAGGCACGTATTGTATTGTTGCCATCGTGGATAACAAAATGGGGTTTTCATCATATTGCTTGAGTTAATTCCTCTACATCATGTCATCTTGCTTAATGCGTTACTCCATTCTTTATGATCTTAATACTCTAGATGCATGCTGGATAGCGGTTGATGTGTGGAGTAATAGTAGTAGATGCAGGCAGGAGTCGGTCTACTTGACACAAACGTGATGCCTATGTTCATGATCATTGCCTTAGATGTCATCATAATTATGTGCTTTTCTATCAATTGCTCGGCAGTAATTTGTTCACCCACCGTAATATATGCTATCTCGAGAGAAGCCACTAGCAAAACCTATGGCCCCCAGGTCTCTTTTCTATGTTATTGAACCTTGTTTACATCTTGCTAGTTTCCGATCTACTATTTTGCAATCTTTACTTTCCAATCTATACAACCAAAAATACCAAAAATATTTACTTTACCGTTTATCTATCTCTATCAGATCTCACTTTTGCAAGTGACCGTGAAGGGATTGACAACCCCTTTATCGCGTTGATTGCAAGTTCTTGATTGTTTGTGCAGGTATTCGGTGACTTGTGTGTCGTCTCCTACAGGATTGATACCTTGGTTCTCAAAACTAAGGGAAATACGTACGCTACTTTGCTGCATCACCCTTTCCTCTTCAAGGGAAAACCAATGCAAGCTCAAGAGGTAACAAGAAGGATTTCTGGTGCCGTTGCCAGGGAGATCTATGCCAAGTCAAGCCATACCAAGTACCCATCATAAACTCTTCTCCCTTGCATTACATTATTCGCAATTCGCCTCTCATTTTCCTCTCCCCCACTTCTAAAACGATTTTCGAAAACCTTTGCCTTTTCTTCAACTTCTTCCCGTATGTCTTTTTGTTTGTGTTTCCATGTGCCTTCTATTTGCTTGCATCTTTGATTGCTAAAAATCTATTGATATGGATCCACTTAAAGTGTTCTACTTGGATGATCTTCGATCTATATGTGCTCGTGCTGAAACCTCAACTAGTTTAGTTGAGGGAAAATCTTTAGATGAGCATGCTCATTCCGTGCGTCATCATTTGTCTGAAAAAGGGAAGCTCTTATGGTATCAAATAAATAGTTTGCTATGCTATGCTTGGAATCTTTGTGAAATTTATGATTTTTTTGTTGCTCTAAGAACCCTAAAAAACACCTTCCTTTCCTATGTGAGTTTAATGATAATGAAATCTTATCTTCTTATGCAAAGGGTGTTTATATTTACTATGATATCGAGCAAATTGAAGAATTTGTTGCTTTTAAGGGTGCTTATGAAGTTGCTTCTTTGATTGAAATGTGTGATATTACTCCCTACAAATCTGAAAGTTTTGACATACTTAAATATTGCTATGAAAACTATACTCATAATGTCTATGTCAAAGAATTTATCGAAAGAATGACCATTGCTTTGGAAGAAAATAATGATATACATGAATCTATAGATAATTATGATTCTGATGATTTGATTGAAATATCCCTTGATGAACATGATGCTTGCTATTCTTGTGGCCATGATGCCAATATTTGAAGATGAATTTGCTATAGTTCCTTATGTTAAACATGAAGTCGTTGCTATTTCACCCATACTTGATAGTTCCTTCGATGAAAAGCATGATTGCAATGATGTTATTGTAAATTCTCTTAATGTCAATTGTTCTAAGGATATGCAAAACCTCAAGCTTGGGTATGCTAGTTTTGCTATGACTACTATTTGTTGCAATGATCATGATTGGGGTGATTCTTCTTATGATCTTGAAAATTTATTTAAGCCCCATGATGAATATGAGATCGATAATACTGTTTTCAATATTATTGAAAGTTGGTTTGGAAGCGTGTCAACTTTAGATCCCACATACTTGGAGAATTTTCAATCTTATGAATTTTTTGATAAAAGTGGGTTTGGAGAGGTCATGACTTTAGTTAATGTTAATCCCACTATTTTGGAAGAGTGTCAACCATGCATGTGGATCATGTTGAAAATATTTTATGTGATAGCTATTTTGTTGAATTTGCTTATGATCCCCCATGTAATTATTATGAGAGAGGAAAATATGGTTGTAGAAATTTTTCATGTTACTAAATTACCTCCCGTTATGTTGAGATTGCTATTGTTTCTTTCCGCTTCCTTGCATATGCTAGTTTTTGCTTGCTATGATAATTTGTTTGCCTATAAGATGCCTATGCATAGGAAGTATGTTAGACTTAGATGTGCTTGTCACATGTTTTATGATGCTCTATTTGTGCTTCAATTCTTTTCTTTCATGTGGTCATCATTTAAATCTCAATGCCTAGTTAGGGGCGTTAAACGATAGCGCTTGTTGGGAGGCAACCCAATTTTAGTTTTGTTCTTTACTTTTTGGCTCCTGTTTAGTAATAAATATTTCATCTAGCCTCTGGTTAGATGTGTTTTTATGTTTTAATTAGTGCTTGTGCCAAGTAAAACCTTTGGGAAGACTTGGGTGAAGTCAATGCGATCTTGCTGTAGAAAACAGAAACTTTTGCACTCACGAGAATAGCGGTCATGTTTTACAGAAGAGTGCTTTTAGGTTGATTATTTTCGCAAAAGATTAATAGACCAATTTATTTCAGAATTGTTGGAGTTACAGAAGTATTCGAAAGTTACAGATTACTACAGATTGTTCTGTTTTTACCAGATTCTGTTTTTTGTGTGTTGTTTGCTTATTTTGATGAATCTATGAGTAGTATTGGGGGGTATGAACCATAGTGTAACGCCCAGATAATTAAGCTACAGTGAAACTCTGCTAATGATGCCACGTCACCTTCGTTACTGTTGCTAATCTTTCATTAGTTCAAAACCGGTCCAAAAGTCAAATTCAAAATATGACAAACAACAAAAAGTTTCAAACATCAAAACAAAAATGTTCGGGCAGTGCCAAATATGGCATAGGTAATTATGGTGTAGAAGAAACAATTTTATAAAATACTTAATTGCCCTAAAATAAATAGAACAGAAAACAAAACAAAAAAGAGAAGAGGAAATGAAAAAGAAGAAACCCCCTTCCCCCTGGGCCAAAGGGCCCAACTATCCAACAGCCAGCCCGACCGGCCCAGCCGGCCTGGCCCACCTCCCTCGGTCGCTCCCTCCCCTTCCCTGTTCCCCGACCAGGGTCGGCACTGGGGCGCGTCGCCACCGAACCCCCTCGCCGGCGTCGAGGAGGGGATAAGGTCGCCACGCCCCCGCCTCCTCGATCCCGCCTCCCACTCGCCCCCACTCTCGCCCTCGGTCCCTGCGCCTCTACCTCTCCTCTCAGATCCACCCCGCTCTCCTCCTCTCCCATCGCATCCGAGCGCCGCCATGGACTCACCTCCGTGAAACGCGCGGCCACAGCCACCACCTCACCTTGCCAGCGTGTCTGTCATCTCCGCCATCGTCTTCCTCGTCGACCGGTGGCCGTAGCTGGAGCTCGGAGGCGCTGCTGCGACGGTCCCCTTCTTCCAAATCTCGGGTCGCCGCCGTTCTTCACCAACTCCGGCGACGCCTTCTGCAACTACTAAGCCACCAAAGGCCACCGTGCGTGCCGCTAGGTGAGCTGCCTCCCTCCTCTGCCTTCTAGCTTCCCTAGCTCACGCCCTAGCTAGCTCATCGTCGTGCCCAGGCTCTGGTCTCCGCGGTGTACCTCTCTGCCATGGCCACAGCCGCCGTCACGCTCGCCCGAACTCACCGTTGTACTCATGGGGTTCCTAGGAGCCCAACGCGCCTGCGCACGCTCCCTCCCGTGCCTCCTAACGTCGTCCCCGTTGAGCGCCCGAACACACTGCCGCCTGCGCTCGTCACCGGCGTGCCTCCGATGATCAAATGGTCACGGGCCAGCGCCCGTTGCGTTCACCGCCTCGCGTACGACTCGCCTGGCCTCTCCTTTCATTCGCTAACATGATGCATCGTCGTTTCCTCTCGCGCCCGACTCCGACCGTCTGCCAATGAGCTCGTCGTGCTTGATTCCGGCCACCACTACCCGCGTAACCACCACCAACCGTCGTGTCGTCGTCTTGCCATTCTAATGCGCCCGGCTGCGACCAAAATGGTGCCCTGTGGGCGATTTCCGATGATGCTCGAGGACGCGCCGCCGCGAACAAGCTCGCCGACGTGATTCCGATGAGTCGCCGGCCGTCGCTAATCTGGCCTGACCCGTGGGCCCCCTTGTGTCGCTGACGGGTGGGCCCTATTGAACCCTTGACCCGGTCAACTGCTGACTGGGCCGCCCGTGTCTCAGTGACCTACAGGCCCCACCTCAATAAACAAAATAAATAAAAAGAATAATTAGTTAATTAAATAGTTTAGCTAATTAAAACCCTAATCTCTCACTAACTACTAGCCCCCACTTGCTAATTAGGTTAGTTAGGTTAAAATAACTCTGTTAGTTAGCACTATCACTGACATGTGGGTCCCAATGGCCCCACCTGTTTGGTTTGACTACTCAACCACATTGTTGACTGCTGACATCACACCTATGTCATGCTGACGTCATCCCATACTGTTTTGGATATTGTTGGATTTAAATAATTAATTAAAATCAACAAATGATTAAAACTTTAAAAAATCATATAAAATAATCGGTAACTCGGATGAAAATACTTTCTACATGAAAGTTGTTCAGAACGATGAGACGAATCCGGATACGCAGACTGTTCGTCCGCCACACATCCCTAACATATCAAACACGCAACTTTCCCCCTCCGGTTCACCTATCCGAAAATGCGAAACACCGGGGATACTTTCCCGGATGTTTCCCCCCTTCACCGGTATCACCTCCTACTGCGTTAGGGCACACCTGGCACCGTTACTTGTCATGTCATGCATCGTCATGCATCTGTTTGCATTGTATTAATTGTTTCTTCCCCCTCTTCTTTCCGGTAGACTACGAGACCGACGCTTCTGCTGCCCAGTTTGACTATGGAGTTGACGACCCCTCCTTCTTGCTAGAGCAACCAGGCAAGCCCCCCCTGATCACCAGATATCGCCTATTCTCCTCTATACTGCTTGCATTAGAGTAGTGTAGCATGTTACTGATTTTCGTTAATCCTATTCTAATGCATAGCCTGACATTGTTGCTACCTCTGTTGATACCTTACCTGCAATCCTAAATACTTAGTATAGGATGCTAGTTTATCATTTGTGGCCCTACATTCTTGTCAGTCTGCCTTGCTATACTATCGGGTCGTGATCACTCGGGAGGTGATCACGGGTATATACTATACATACATACTATACAGATGGACTAAAGTTGGGTTGGCTCGTTGAGTACCCGCGGTTGATTCACGAATTGGGGGCTGAAAGGACATACTTTCCCGACGGCCCTCTGTGTGGATCTTTGTGGCGAAGCGACAGGGCAGGTTGAGGCCACCTAGGAGAGAGGTGGACCTGGCCCTGGTCGGTGTTCGTGGTTGCTTCATAATAACACGCTTAACGAGATCTTGGTATTTGATCTGAGTCTGGCCACTGGCCTATACACACTAACCAACTATGCGGGAAAGATATGGGCACTCGACGCCGTGGTATCAGCCGAAGCCTTCTAGATGTCAGCGACGGAGCGGCGCGCGCCGGGTTGGACTAGAACGCCTGTCCTTTTATAAGGGAGGCTAGGTTTGCTCATCGGCCGCATATGCAACGTGCAGGTGTGCAATGGGTGATGGGCCCAGACCCCTGCGCGCATAGGATTTAGACCGGCATGCTGACCTCTCTTTTAGGCCTAGGTGTGGATGCGACGTGTTGATCTTCCGAGGCCGGGCATGAACCAGGAAAGTGTGTCCGGCCAAATGGGATCAAGCGTGTTGGGTTATGTGGTGCACCCCTGCAGGGAAGTTAATCTATTCGAATAGTCGTATCCCTCCTTAAAAGGACGACTCGGAGTTGTACCTTGACCTTATGACAACTACAACCGGACACTTAATAAAACACACCCAGACAAGTTCCACTGAGAACCCGGTGATCGCTTTTCCACAGGGCGACGAGGGGAGGATCGCCGGATAGGATTATGCTATGCGATGCTACTTGGAGGACTTCACTCTACTCTCTTCTACATGCTGCAAGACAGAGGCTCCCCGAAGCATAGTCTTCGATAGGACTAGCTTTCCCCCACTTATTTTTGCACTCTGCAGTTCAGTCCAATCATATTCCCTCCTTACACATATACCCATGCATATGTAGTGTAGCTCCTTGCTTGCGAGTACTTTGGATGAGTACTCACGGTTGCTTTGCTCCCTCTTTTCCCCTGTTTTCCTCTTCTTCTCGGATGCCGCAACCAGAGTTGGATCCCAGGATCCAGACGCCACCGTCGACAACGACTACTACTCTGGAGGTGCCTACTGCTACGTGTAGGCCGCCGACGATGACCAGGAGTAGTTTAGGAGAATCCCAGGCAGGAGGCATGCGCCTCTTTCGATCTGTATCTAGTTTGTGCTAGCCATCTTATGGCAACTTGTTTACTTATGTCTGTACTCAGATATTTTTGCTTCCACTGACTCGTCTATGATCGAGCACTTGTATTCGAGCCCTCGAGGCCCCTGGCTTGTATTATGATGCTTGTATGACTTATTTATGTTTTAGAGTTGTGTTGTGATATCTTCCCGTGAGTCCCTGATCTTGATCGTACACGTTTGCGTGCATGATTAGTGTAGGATTGAATCGGGGGCGTCACAAGTTGGTATCAGAGCCGACTGCCTGTAGGAATCCCCCTTCCACACTCCTTGGCCGAAGTGGAGTCTAGTCACTACAAAACTTTTACTAACTTGGTTGTGTGCCTTACGGGCCCACGTCGCCATTGGGTGGTATTAGGATCTTTTACTCCTCGACCTTTACTCTGGGGCTCTGAACTCTCTCCTACTCGGGTTAAACGAATTTACTAACTCTAACCTTAGGATAACATTACCATGTTCACCCCAAATTTGGATAAGCCATAGTTGTTCTGTAGGATAGTGTTTTGAATAATACCCACATTGTCATTTGACTCCATTGAAACATCTTTGTTTTCAGATGGAACCCACGAGGCAAGTCGTGCGCCACACGGCGGCCATTGGTGCCTCAGGATCACCTGCTGTGCTAGCTGAGATGATGACCTATCTGGGTTATCGCTGGCACCCTGAGTACACCGTCTACGAGGAGTACCAAGACTTTAACCAGGAGCAGTACCATGCCATCGTCCACCTCTACTCTCGGGAGTATGAGTCCACTACTGTGCTGCACACCGCTCATGGTGTTGGAGTGACCATCGAGATGGCAGTCCATGATGCTGCTCATGCTGCTCTGACACATCTTCATGGAGAGTATCGGGCGTTGGACACTTCCCCTTTCAAGCACATTCCTATCGCATGTGACGTTGGTGCGGAGGGATACTATACTGCTGCCTACTCCACCGTCACCCAAGAGCCCTTCCACCATCAGAACCTGGTTATGCATGCTGATGGGCTGGACCGAGCTACAGAGCTCTTCGCCATGAGTTGTACACCACTCCTCAGCACCTTTACAGGGCTCTAACGTTGTTGCACCCCTTTGTCCGATCTGGACAGCTACCGCGTTCTACGATCTACCCAGCCAGGACCGTGATGCCCCACGGTTTCGGTTGGCCAGAGGTGGGAGGCTACTCTCCCGCACTTGGTCCTCTTCTGCCACCTGAGCGTCGGGTTCTACACCAGAGTATCCGCGGCCCCTAGGCCAATGACGTGGAGGACTATCCGTTGCCTCACTACCAGCTGTCAGGCTATGACTACCTTCACAGTACCTCCCAGGACTGATGTAGTCTTGCTTATTAGTATTAGATGCATTCCTCGCGAGCCTGTGTGCCGCCTATGATGACTTAGTCTATGTACTGAACTCTGTGTATTGAACTCTATGTCCGACACCTTTTGTAAGTTATGCCGACTACTATGTAGTATCTGTCGTGCTGCTTTCATTATGCATGTTTCATCATGAATGATTCTTGTCTATGCCAATTTCTCAATGCTGAACTACCCCTGTTATATATTAGCAGGATGGTTAGACCAGGTGGTCGTGGTCGTGGCGGCAACGCCCCACCACCGCCTGAGTGCATGGCTGGTATGGTCCAACAGCTCGAGATGAATCGCCAGTTCATGGAGAATATGATGGCTCAGTTCCCTCGCCCCAATATGAACCAGCAGCCAGCCCAAGTGACTCTGCAGGATTTCATGCGACTCAACCCAACCGTGTACCGCAGCTCAACTCAGCCGCTGGATGCTGATGACTGGCTCCGTGACATCACCTATGAGATGGAGTCTGCTGATGTAGCCCCTGCCCGCTACGTCACCTTTGCTTCCTTCTTCCTGAAGGGACCTGCTGCTCAATGGTGGGACAGCCACAGGCGTACTCAGCCAGCTGGAACAATCATCTCCTGGCCAGACTTTCAAACTGTCTGTCGTGCCTGCTTCATTCCTCAGGGGATCATGGACACAAAGAAGGATGAGTTCTGCAACCTCACCCAAGGCAAAAAAAACTGTGGAAGCTTATCAGCGGGAGTTTCTGGACTTATCCCGCTATGCTGAAGAAGACATTGCAACTGATGCTCGCAGACATGAGAAGTTCCGTGACGGCCTTCAAGCTGACATCAAGCTCGCACTTCTAGTGCATGACTTTGCCGATTTCGCCACCTTGGTGAACAAGGCCATCAATGTCGAAACTGGTCTGCAGGAACACTAGAGCTCTCACAGGCGCAACTGTGACACAGGCTCATCTTCGCGCCTGCCCTCGCAAAAGCGTAAGATCTGGATTCCCAACAGCATGTACCATCAAACTGCACCTGCTCCAAGGCAGTCCTATGTTGCACCTCCTCTGCCGACACCATGAACTAAGCAGCCAAGGCTTCCAGCTCCACCTCCCCGAGCTCCTGTTCCCACTCCCAATAATGGTCTGTGCTTCATGTGTGGGCAGCTAGGACACCGTGCTAGGGAATGCAACCAGAACCAGAATCAACTGGCCCTTCCAGCAGCTGGTCGTGGAAACAACCAGCCTCGCAACAACAATGCCAAGTCTTATGGCCGTGTTCATGCCAACCACGTTGACATCAATGAAGCTCAAGACCAGCCTGCTACTGTGATGGGTACACTCCTTGTAAATTTAGTATCAGTATCCGTTTTATTTGATACTGGTGCATCGCATTCATTCATGTCAGAAGATTTTGCATACAAGCACGACCTTAAATGTGAGGTCATAAACACTCCACTAGTGGTAAAAAACCCCGTCGGCGAGTGTCAAACCTCTATGGTTAGTCACAACGTTCCCGTTGAAATCGAAGGGTTGAAATTCTATGCCTCTCCCATTATCCTAAAGTCGTCTAACATTGACCTCATTCTGGGTATGGATTGGTTGAAAGCGCATACTGCTTCTATAGTTTGCGCCACTAAGACCGTCCATCTGCTACACCCTTCTGATGAAATAATTAGCTACAATGCTCGTCTGGTTCAAAATGCCAAGGCAAGGCTATGCCTTGAACGCCTTGAACGCTGCACCCCTCAAGGGCATTGAAAACATTCCTGTCGTTCGCGAATTCCAAGACGTCTTTCCTGAAGAACTTCCAGGGATTCCCCCTGCTAGAGCTGTCGAATTCATCATCGACTTGAAACCAAGCACCACTCCTATAGCCAAACGACCTTACAAGATGCTGCCGCATGAACTCATTGAACTTAAGGAGGAAATTGACAAATCTCTTTGCAAAGGTTTCATTCGCCCAAGTTGCTCTCCCATGGGAGCACCTTCTCTCTTTGTGAAGAAGAAGGATGGGACAAACCGATTGGTCCAAGACTACCGCCCTATTAACCAGGCTACCATTCAGAACAAATATCCTCTTCCTCGGATCAATGATCTATATGATCAACTGGCTGGTTCGTTAGTGTTCTCTAAACTCGACTTGAGGTTGGGTTACCACCAGATCCGTGTTTGTAAAGAGGATATCCCAAAGACCGCATTTGTGACTCGCTATGGATCATACGAGTACACCATCATGTCTTTTGGATTAACCAATGCTCCAGCCACCTTCTCTCGTCTGATGAACTATATATTCATGGATTACCTCGACAAGTTTGTCATGGTTTATCTAGATGACGTCCTGGTATTTTCCAAGAATGAAGAAGAACACGTTGAACATCTTCGTCTTATTCTGGAAAAGTTGAGAGAGCATCAACTCTATGCCAAGTTCTCCAAGTGTGAATTCTGGCTACCCGAAGTAACCTATCTTGGGCATGTCATCTCTAACGATGGTATTGCCGTCAACCCTGAACAAGTTTAGGCTATTCTCGATTGGACTCCTTCGAAGAATGTCAAGCAAGTCAGAAGTTTTCTCGGACTCGCCAGCTATTGTCATCGATTCGTCGAGAACTTCTCCAAGATCGCTAGACCTCTGACTAACCTGCTTCATAAGGGCGTCAAGTTTCAGTGGACAGAAAAGTGTCAGGAAAGTTTCCAGGAGCTCAAAGACAAGTTGACTTCTGCCCCAGTGCTTGCTCCTCCAGATATTAAGGACTTATTCATTTATTGTGATGCTTCACGTTAAGGCTTAGGCGCTGTCCTAATGCAAGAGTGCAAAGTGATTGCTTATGCCTCTCGTCAATTGCACCCTCACGAAGAGAACTATCCAGTTCACGACCTCGACCTTGCTGCTGTTATCCATGCACTGAAATAGTGGCGACATTACCTTCTCGGTAATCGTTGCGAGATCTTCACCGACCACCAAAGTCTGAAGTATCTGTTTACTCAACCAGACTTGAACCTCCGTCAGCAGAGATGGATGAAGATTGTTGCAGATTTTAACTTGGGTATTTCATATACCCCAGGCAAGGCTAATGTAATGGCTGATGCCTTGAGCCGCAAGTCATATTGCAACCACCTCCAGGTTCACAAAGTTCAGCCCTCGCTTGTTGAAGAATTCAGGAAGCTGAACCTCCATATTGTTCCTCCTGGTGCTCTCACTCCCCCTCCTCCTAAGAGCCGCAAAATGAACCTCCATGTTGTTTCCCAGGGTTCTCTCAATACCTTGGTTGCTATACCAGATCTCATGGAAAGCATCAAGACGCTGCAGAAGTATGACTCTCAAGCCCACAAGATTAAACGCTAACTTGAAGAAGGAAAGCCCTCGTTCTTCACTGTTGATGATACTGGCACTTTGTTCTTTAAAGGTCGCCTAGTGGTCCCTTCAAAAGATAACCTGGATATGACTCGGGAGGTTATGAAAGAAGCTCATGATACACCTTTGTCTATTAATCCCGGTAGCACCAAGATGTACCAAGACATTCGCCAGAGATTCTGGTGGTCTAATATGAAGCAAGACATTGCTCGTTATGTTGCTGAGTGTGACGTTTATCGTCATATCAAAGCAGAGCATTAACGGCCTACTGGAACTCTGCAACCTATCTCTATTCCTGAATGGAAATGGGACCATGTTGAAATGGACTTCGTCACTGGATTTCCCAAATCGCAGAAAGGTAATGATGCTATTCTTGTCGTCATTGACCGACTTTCCAAAGTTGCGCATTTTCTGGTTGTCAAAGAAACTATCACTGCTAGTGAGCTGGCAACCCTCTACATGTCCACAATTGTCTCATTTCACGGTATTCCTTTGGTAATCAGTTCAGACCGTGGCAGTTTATTCACTTCAAGATTCTGGGCAAGTTTCCAAGAAGCTATGGGGACTCATCTGTCTTTCAGCACTGCTTTTCGTCCTTAGTCGCAAGGGCAAGTTGAACGTGTCAACCAAGTTCTCGAAGACATGCTTCGAGCTTGTGTTATTTCCTTCAGCAAGAAATGGGAGGAATCTCTCCCGTATGCTGAGTTCTCTTATAATAATAGCTATAAAGCTAGTCTGAAGATGGCCCCCTTCGAAGTGTTATATGGACGAAAGTGTCGAACCCCTCTGAACTAGTCTGAAATTGGGGAACGTCCACTCTTCGGTCCGGATATTATCCAACATGCCGAAGAACAAGTTCGCATTATTCGTGAGAATCTCAAGACTGCTCAGTCACGTTAGAAGAGTCAGTATGACCGTCATCATAAAGACATGGTCTATCAACCTGGCGAAAAGGCCTATCTTCGAGTCACACCAATGAAGGGTGCTCACCGCTTCGGGATCAAGGGCAAACTAGCTCCTCGCTATATTGGCCCATTCACTATTCTGGAAAGGCGTGGAAAAGTGGCATATCAACTGGAAACTTCCGCCGAACCTTTCTCAGGTTCACGATGTGTTCCACGCGTCACAACTCCGCCGCTGCTTCAAGGACCCAATCCAAGAAGTGGATCATGATGTGCTCGAATTGCAACAGGACCTCTTCAAGGACCCATGGTCCACATTCTCGACCAAGATGAACGCCGCACACGTCAGAAGGTGATCAAGTTCCTCAAAGTCCACTGGTCGCACTATTCTAAAGATGAAGCCACTTGGGAACACGAGGATAGCCTGCGTGATGAATACCCCGTGCTGTTTCTTTCTACCTCCTAAATCTCGGGACGAGATTTCTTGTAGTGGAGGAGATTTGTAATGCCTGGATAATTAAGCTACAGTGAAACTCTGCTAATGATGCCACGTCACCTTCGTTACTGTTGCTCATCTTTCATTAGTTCAAAACCGGTCCAAAAATCAAATTCAAAATATGACAAACAACAAAAGTTTTCAAACATCAAAACAAATATGTTCGGGCAGTGCCAAATATGGCATAGGTAATTATGGTGTAGAAGAAACAATTTTATAAAATACTTAATTTCCCTAAAATAAATAGAACAGAAAACAAAACAAAAAAAGAGAAAAGAAAAAGAAAAAGAAGAAACCCCCTTCCCCTGGGCCAAAGGGCCCAACTATCCAACAGCCAGCCCGACCGACCCAGCCGGCCTGGCCCACCTCCCTCGGTCGCTCCCTCCCCTTCCCTGTTCCCCCGACCAGGGTCGGCACAGGGGCGCGTCGCCACCGAACCCCCTCACTGGAGTCGAGGAGGGGATAAGGTCGCCACGCCCCCGCCTCCTCGATCCCGCCTCCCACTCGCCCCCACTCTCGCCCTTGGTCCCTGCGCCTCTCCCTCTCCCCTCAGATCCACCCAACTCTCCTCCTCTCCCGTCGCATCCGAGCGCCGCCATGGACCCGCCGCCGTGAAACGCGCAGCCACAGCCACCACCTCACCTCGCCAGCGTGTCCGTCGTCTCCTCCATCGTCTTCCTTGTCGACTGGTGGCCGCAGCTGGAGCTCGGAGGCGCTGCTGCGACGGTCCCCTTCTTCCACATCTCCGGTCGCCGCCGTTCTTCACCAACTCCGACGACGCCTTCTACAACTACTAAGCCACCAAAGGACACCGTGCGTGCCACTAGATGAACTGCCTCCCTCCTCTTCCCTCTAGCTCCTCTAGCTCATGCCCTAGCTAGCTCGTCGTCGTGCCCAGGCTCTGGTCGCCGCTGTGTACCTCGCCGCCATGGCCACAGCCGCCGTCACGCTCGCCCGAACTCACTGTTGTACTCATGGGGTTCCTAGGAGCCCAACGCGCCTGCGCACGCTCTCTCCCGTGCCTCCTAACGCCGTCCCCGTTGAGCGCCCGAACGCGCTGCCGCCTGCGCTCGTCGCCGGCGTGCCTCCGGTGATCAAATGGTCACGGGCCAGCGCCCATTGTGTTCGCCGCCTCGCGTACGACTCGCCTGGCCTCTCCTTTCATTCGCTAACATGATGCGTCGTCGTTTCCTCTCGCGCCCGACTCCGGCCGTCCGCCGATGAGCTCGCCGTGCTTGATTCCGGCCACCACTACCCGCGTAACCACCACCAACCGTCGTGTCGTCGTCTTGCCATTCTAACGCGCCCGGCCGCGACCAAAATGGTGCCGTGTGGGCGATTTCCGATGATGCCCGAGGACACGCCGCCGCGAACAAGCTCGCCGACGTGATTCCGATGAGTCGCAGGCCATCGCAGATCTGGCCTAACGTGTGGGCCCCCTTGTGTCACTGACGGGTGGACCCAATCTAACCCTTGACCCGGTCTACTGCTGACTGGGCCGCCCGTGTCTCAGTGGCCTACAGGCCCCACCTCAATAAACAAAATAAATAAAAAGAATAATTAGTTAATTAATCTAATTAAAACCCTAATATCTCACTAACTAGTGGCCCCCACTTGCTAATTAGGTTAGTTAGGTTAAAATAACTCTGTTAGTTAGCACTATCACTGACATGTGGGTCCCAATGGCCCCACCTGTCTGGTTTGACTAGTCAACCACACTATTGACTACTGACATCACACCTACGTCATGCTGACATCAGCCCATACTGTTCTGGATAATGTTGGATTTAAATAATTAATTAAAATCAACAAATCATTAAAACTTTAAAAAATCATATAAAATAATCCGTAACTCGGATGAAAATACTTTCTACATGAAAGTTGCTCAGAACGACGACACAAATCCGGATACGCAGCCCGTTCGTCCGCCACACATCCCTAACATATCAAACATGCAACTTTCCCCCTCCGGTTCACCTATCCGAAAACGCGAAACACCGGGGATACTTTCCCGGATGTTTCCCCCCTTCACCGGTGTCACCTCCTACTGCGTTAGGGCACACCTGTCACCGTTACTTGTCATGCCATGCATCATATGCATCTATTTGCATTGTATTCATTGTTTCTTCCCCCTCTTCTTTTCGGTAGACTACGAGACCGACGCTGCTGCTGCCCAGTTCGACTATGGAGTTGACGACCCCTCCTTCTTGCCAGAGCAACCAGGCAAGCCCCCCTTTGATCACCAGATATTGCCTATTCTCCTCTATACTGCTTGCATTAGAGTAGTGTAGCATGTTAATGCTTTCCGTTAATCCTATTATGATGCATAGCCTAACATTGTTGCTATCTCTGTTGATACCTTACCTGCAATCCTAAATACTTAGTATAGGATGCTAGTTTATCATTTGTGGCCCTACATTCTTGTCAGTCTGCCTTGCTATACAATCGGGCCGTGATCACTCGGGAGGTGATCACGGGTATATACTATACATACATACTATACAGATGGTGACTAAAGTCGGGTTGGCTCGTTGAGTACCCGGGGTTAATCCACGAATTGGGGGCTGAAAGGACATACTTTCCCAGCGGCCCTCTGTGTGGATCTTTGTGGCGAAGCAACAGCGCAGGTTGGGCCCACCTAGGAGAGAGGTGGGCCTGGGCCTAGTTCGGCGTTCACGGTTGCTTCATAATAACACGCTTAACGAGATCTTGGTATTTGATCTGAGTCTGGCCACTGGCCTATATGCACTAACCAACTACGCGGGAAAGATATGGGCACTCGACGTTGTGGTATCAGCCGAAGCCGTCTAGACGTCAGTGATGGAGCGGTGCGCGCCGGGTTGGACTGGAACGCCTGTCCTTGTATAAGGAAGGCTAGGTCTGCTCATCGGCCGCGTACGCAATGTGCAAGTGTGCAATGGGCGTTGGGCCCAGACCCCTGCGCGCATAGGATTTAGACCGGCATGCTGACCTCTCTATTAGGCCTAGGTGGGCTGCGACGTGTTGATCTTCCGAGGCCGAGCATGACCCAGGAAAGTGTGTCCGACCAAATGGGATCGAGTGTGTTGGGTTATGTGGTGCACCCCTGCAGGGAAGTTAATCTATTCGAATAGTCGTGTCCCTTGGGAAAAGGACGACCTGGGGTTGTACCTTGACCTTATGACAACTAGAACCGGACACTTAATAAAACACACCCAGACAAGTTCCACAGACAACCCGGTGATTGCTTTTCCACAGGGCGACGAGGGGAGGATCATCGGGTAGGATTATTCTATACGATGCTACTTGGAGGACTTCACTCTACTCTCTTCTACATGTTGCAAGATGGAGGCTCCCAGAAGCGTAGTCTTCGATAGGACTAGCTATCCCCCTCTTATTCTGGCATTCTGCAGTTCAGTCCACTCATATTGCCTCCTTACACATATACCCATGCATATGTAGTGTAGCTCCTTGCTTGCGAGAACTTTGGATGAGTACTCACGGTTGCTTTGCTCCCTCTTTTCCCCTGTTTTCCTCTTCTTCTCGGATGCTGCAACCAGACGTTGGAGCCCAGGATCCAGACGCCACCGTCGATGACGACTACTACTCTGGAGGTGCCTACTACTACGTGCAGGCCGCTGACGACGACCAGGAGTAGTTTAGGAGGATCCCAGGCAGGAGGTCTGTGCCTCTTTCGATCTGTATCCAGTTTGTGCTAGCCATCTTATGGCAACTTGTTTACTTATGTTTGTACTGAGATATTGTTGCTTCCGCTGACTCGTCTATGATCGAGCACTTGTATTCGAGCCCTCGAGGCCCCTGGCTTGTATTATGATGCTTGTATGACTTATTTATGTTTTAGAGTCGTGTTGTGATATCTTCCTGTGAGTCCCTGATCTTGATCGTACACGTTTGCATGTATGATTAGTGTACGATTGAATCGGGGGCGTCACACATCGATAAGTTGGAATACAGTAGGTTTTACACCAATATAAATAAAGAATGAGTTCATGATAGTACCTAGAAGTGGTGATTTATTTTCTTATACTAACGGAGCTCATGAGATTTTCTGTTGAAGTTTTGTGTTGTGAAGTTTTCATGTTTTGGGTAAGGATTTGATGGATTTTGGAATAAGGAGTGGCAAGAGACTAAGATTGGGGATGCCCAAGGCACCCCAATGTAAAATTCAAGGACAACCAAAAGCCTAAGCTTGGGGATGCCCCGGAAGGCATCCCCTCTTTCGTCTTCATCTATCGGTAACTTTACTTGAGGCTATATTTTTATTCACCACATGGTATGTGTTTGCTTGGAGCGTCTTGTATGATTTGAGTCTTTTCTTTTTAGTTTACCACAATCATCCTTGCTGTACACACCTTTTGGGAGAGACACGCATGAATCATGATTTATTAGAATACTCTATGTGCTTCACTTATATCCTTTGAGCTAGACAATATTGCTCTAGTGATTCACTTATATATTTTTAGAGCACGACAGTGGTTTTATTTAATAAAAATTGTTGATCTCTCATGCTTCACTTATATTATTTTGAGAGTCTTTTAGAATGGCATGGTAATTTTCTTTGGTTATAAAATTAGTCCTAATATGATGGGCATCCAAGATGGGTATAATAAAAACTTTCATATAAAGTGCATTGAATACTATGAGAAGTTTGATTCTTTATGATTGTTTTGGGATATGAATATGGTGATATTAAAGTCATGCTAGTAGAGTAGTTGTGAATTTGAGAGATACTTTTGTTAAAGTTTGTGATCCCCGTAGCATGCACGTATGGTGAACCGTTATGTGATGAAGTTGGAGAATGATATTTATTGATTGTCTTCCTTATGAGTGGCGGTCGGGGACGAGCGATGGTCTTTTCCTACCAATCTATCCCCCTAGGAGCATGCGCGTAGTACTTTGTTTCAATAACTAATAAATTTTTGCAATAAGTATGTGAGTTCTTTATGACTAATGTTGAGTCCATGGATTATACGCACTCTCACCCTTCCACCATTGCTAGCCTCTCTAGTACCGCACAACTTTTGCTGGTACCATGCACCCACCATATACCTTCCTCAAAACAGCCACCATACCTACCTATTATGGCATTTACATTGCTATTCCGAGATATATTGCCATGCAAATTTCCACCGTTCCGTTTATTATGACACGCTCCATCATTGTCATACTGCTTTGCATGATCATGTAGTTGACATCGTATTTGTGGCAAAGCCACCTTTCATAATTCTTTCATAAATGTTACTCTTGATTTGTTGCACATCCCGGTACACCACCAGAGGCATTCACATAGAGTCATATTTTGGTATAAGTATTGAGTTGTAATTCTTGAGTTGTAAGTAAAAAAAGTGTGATGATCGTCATTATTAGAGCATTGTCCCATGTGAGGAAAGGATGATGGAGACTATGATTCCCCCACAAGTCGGATGAGACTCCGGACGAAAAAAAGAGGCCATAAAAAAAGAGAGGAAAGGCCCAAATAAAAAAATAATGAGAGAAAAAGAGAGAAGGGGTAATGCTACTATCATTTTTCCGCACTTGTGCTTCAAAGTAGCACCACGATTTTCATGATAGAGAGTCTCCTATGTTGTCACTTTCATATACTAGTGGGAATTATTCATTATAGAACTTGGCTTGTATATTCCAATGATGGTCTTCCTGAAAGTACACTAGGTCTTCGTGAGCAAGCAAGTTGGATGCACACCCACTTATTTTATTTTTGAGCTTTCATACACTTATAGCTCTAGTGAATCCGTTGCATGGCAATCAGTACTCACTCACGTTGATATCTATTGATGGGCATCTCCATAGCCCGTTGATACGCCTAGTTGATGTGAGACTATATTCCTCTTTTTTGTCTTCTCCACAATCACCCTTCTACTCCACCTAGTGATATGTCCATGCCTCACGCTCATGTATTGCGTGAAGATTGAAGAAGTTTGGAGAACATCAAAAGTATGAAACAATTGCTTGGATTATCATCGGGGTTGTGCATGATTAAATACTTTGTGTGATGAAGATAGAGCATAGCCAGACTATATGATTTTGTAGGGATAGCTTTCTTTGGCCATGTTATTTTGAGAAGACATCATTGCTTTGTTAGTATGCTAGAAGTATTATTATTTTTATGTTAATATTAAACTTTTGTCTTGAATCTTTCAGATCTGAACATTCATGCCACAATAGAAGAAAATTACATGAATAAATATGCTAGGTAGCATTCCACATCAAAAATTCTGTTTTTATCATTTACCTACTCGAGGACAAGCATGAATTAAGCTTGGGGATGCTTGATACGTCTCCAACGTATCTATAACTTTTTTGATTGTTCCATGCTATTATATTATCTGTTTTGGATGTTTAATGGGCTTTAATAAGTTATTTTATATTATTTTTGGTACTAACCTATTAACCGAGGGGCCAGTGCCAGTTTCTGTTCTTTTTCCTATTTTAGAGTTTTGCAGAAAAGGAATACCAAACGGAGTCCAGACGGAATGAAACCTTCGCGATGATCTTTCTTGGACCGAAAGCAAACCAGAAGACTTGGAGATGAAGTCGGAAAGGCAACGAGGCAGCCACGAGACAGGAGGGCGCGCCCCCACCCTTATGGGCCCCTCGTAGCTCCACCGACCTAGTTCTTTCGCCTATATATACTCTTATACCCTAAAAATATCAGGGGGAGCCACGAAACCACTTTTCCACCACCACAACCTTCTATACCTGTGAGATCCCATCTTGGGGCCTTTTCCGGTGTCCTGCCGGAGGGGGATTCGGTCACGGAGGGCTTCTACATCAACACCACGACCTCTCCGATGAAGCATGAGTAGTTTACCACAGACCTTCGGGTCCATAGTTATTAGCTAGATGGCTTCTTCTCTCTCTTTGATTCTCAATACCAAGTTCTCCTCGATATTCTTGGAGATCTATTCGATGTAATGTTCTTTTGCGGTGTGTTTTCCTAGATCCGATGAATTGTGGATTTATGAACAAGATTATCTATGAATATTATTTGGTTCTTCTCCGAATTCTTATATGCATGATTTGATATCTTTGCAAGTCTCTTCGAATTATCGGTTTAGTTTGGCCTACTAGATTGATCTTTCTTGCAATGGAAGAAGTGCTTAGCTTTGGGTTCAATCTTGTGGTGACCTTTACCAATGACAGTAGGGGCAGCAAGGCATGTATTGTATTGTTTCCATCGAGGATAACAAGATGGGGTTTTCATCATATTGCTTAAGTTAATTCCTCTACATCATGTCATCTTGCTTAATGCGTTACTCTATTCTTTATGATTTTAATACTCTAGGTGCATGCTAGATAGCAGTCGGTGTGTGGAGTAATATTAGTAGATGCATGCAGGAGTCGGTCTACTTGACACGGACGTGATGCCTATGTTCATGATCATTGCCTTGGATGTCATCATAATTATGCGCTTTTCTATCAATTGCTTGGCAGTAATTTGTTCACCCACCGTAATATATGCTATATCGAAAGAAGCCACTAGTGAAACCTATGGCCCCTGGGTCTTTTTTCTTTATTATTGAATCTCGTTTACATCTTTCTAGTTTCCGATCTACTATTTTGCAATCTTTACTTTCCAATCTATACAACTAAAAATACCAAAAATACTTACTTTACCATTTATCTAGCTCTATCAGATCTCACTTTTGCGAGTGACCGTGAAGGGATTGACAACCCCTTTATCGCGTTGGTTGCAAGTTCTTGATTGTTTGTGCAGGTGTTCGGTGACTTGTTCATCGTCTCCTACTGGATTGATACCTTGGTTCTCAAAACCGAGGGAAATACTTACGCTACTTGGCTGCATCACCCTTTCCTCTTCAAGGGAAAACCAACGCAAGCTCAACAGGTAGCACTCTCATATGCATTATTGTTGATCTAACAAAGAGCCATTTTACATTGTCTTCTCCCACTACTAGGGAAAACCCTAGCAGTAGCGCTGGTTTTGTGCTCACTAGTAGCGTGGGTAGGCGCGCTACTAATAAGGCGCTACAGCTATTGATTACCAGTAACGCGTGCCGGCGCACGCTACTGCTAGGACAAATAGCTGTAGCGTTTGTTCATCCCCACGCTACTGCTAATGAAACTAGTGGCAGCGCGTTTTCTGTCCCTCGCTACTAGTATTCATTTTTTATTTTTTTATTTTTAGTGTATTTATGTGGTTTTCTCTCCATCGTACAAATATTGGTACAATACCAGTTATGAGGTTTACATCATTATGTCTAGTGTGTCAAATTAAGGTGGATTAGGTTCAAGTGGAGGCAATATGTGGTGCATGTCAAAAGTATACTACTAATACAAACTTGATCTAGTTTGGACTAGTAGTACTTTCGATGTGCACCACATGTTGCCTCCACTTGAATCTAATCCGCCAGCACAAGCTATTTAATCATCATCATAGTAATTACCACCAACATTATTTATTTAATCACCACTAACACTAGCTAATAATAATCATCATAGTCCTTACCACCAACACTAGCTATTTTATCATCATAGTAAATGTGTAGCACATCATCATCCTCAAACTCATTTCTAGCTAGCTTATCACTCCTGCTTCTCTCTCTTAGGTAAAATAACATAAAACATGTGTAGCTCTCCTTCTTGATCAAGTTGGAGCATGCAGATGAACATGTCTCCTAATCGTGGGATGCGCTTCTGTTTGCTGCCCCCTAGTACTTCTTTGCGCTCCCCCATTACATATTTGGTCCAGTCTTGCACTATTAAGCATCCGTCGCTAATCTTGAATGCACTACATTAATCTGTAGGATATATTGGCCGTAAGCTAATAATACTCATGGTACCTTTAGTCTCCATCCCATAAGGCACAACATTCATCGGGACTCCCTGTTGAAGAACATCGTATGATAACATACTTAGCAATGAAGTTTAGCTTCAAAAATAATGTATGGAAAAGATGCACTGAGGACAAATATTAAAAATCTTACCATCCTTCCTAAATAGATGGACCGTAGTTCAGTACGAACACTATTGGTCGCACGTTTTCAGTACTAACATTTCTAAATCCAGGAAGAAAATTTGTCTTGACAGTATCAAGATCCGCAAGCCATGAAACATAATGACTAAGCTCCTCGCAGTTGAGTTCAGCCCCGGCATAGTATACGGTCCTGTCTACCAAGCGCTGGACATGTTTGCTTGCACCGAAATAAGCTATCAATAGAAATTAATTGTCAACTCTTTTTGAATAAACAATATCAAAGACATAAATATGATTGAGAAACTCACATTTTGGTATAACTGGAGGCGTCTGCACATCGACCCAGATGTCGGTATTACCTTCAATATCATCTTCCGGACGAATATCAAAGGTGATAACCATATCAGGCTCAAAGCATAAGTGTTGCATAGTGCTCGCCATGTTTTGCATCCAAAATAGGTGTAGTCGTCTGAATTGTATAATTTTGTGTGGAAAATATAACCATGCTCGGTCTTCAAGTAAAATTTCTTTACCTCCATAGTACGACTGCAACCTATCTTATCCAATACAAAAACTCTTGCATGGCAGGGGATACGCTAGCAGAATAGTAAAAACAAATTATAAGTTGAAGCAAATGAAGCATATGTCATGCTTAATTACGAAAAAAGACTTGTCATTGTGACTTACTGTATCCACTACGAAGTTCTCGTCAAGCTTGATGCTGAAGCGCCTATCATCATCTAGGAAGATTCCGTCGCATAGGCCGCGCTCGTATTCGCAGTATTTGCAAATACCGAAATCCTTTTCATCGTCAGACATTTCCTATGTTCATCGTTGAAACATTAATTGAAAATCGGTCGAAGACAAGTACCAGGATACTCAACACACAAATCCGGGGCACTAGATATTTCCTACATATTCTGGCACAAGTCATGCCAAAATTCACGGAAAAATCCGGCATGACCTTTGCTAAAATAGGACATATCGAGCACCTGAAATTTGCCGGAACATAAATGAATGAACACTCCGGCAAAACATAGGCCACTCGGAGGTGTAACCTGCAAACATGACCGGCCACTTGGGCAAGCACATATCATATTTGAGCAACACAAGATATACTTTTCAAAATATCTTATAGGACTCAAATTAGCATGCATTGAATAAGAAAAAGTAAATCATCTCATGCGTGTTCGTACATCGTCGAATATTATCACTAATACATCCCGAATAGTGTCATACATATAACATCACTAATACAACTAAAACCCTAGCACACGACGCGTATCGGCGCGGGCGGTGGACACCCACAGAGAAGGAACCATCACGGAATCATAGCTCCAGTGAGATCCCTGGAGAACCTGCCAGGTATTGGAGAGCCTGTGCTCCAACGCAAACAAGTAGCAACGGACGTGCGCATCCTCCTCACTGACACGGTGAGGCACCACCTCCGCGGGGTCCTCGAGCCTGTGGACCGTCACTGGCCCACGCGACCACCACCAAAAAAGGTTCGGGTCAACAACAGGCTGGCTCCTCACCAACCTGCGCCCCCCGGTAGGTAGCGCCTCCCAGTACCACCCCGGCGGAGCCTAGTCCCGGACATGTCCCATCTGGTCAAGCAGGTGTCGTCCTCCACCGACTCGACGGCGAAGATGCGGGATAGGAATCGTCCACGTCGATGCGAGAAAATTTGCTTTAACTAAAAAAATAGCAACAAGTTCTTACTAACATGTTCTATTAATTCAATTAGTTCTTATTGAAAATAAACTTACTGTAAATAAAAATAAACTAGTACCTAGCTAATTAGTACCTAGTTCTTACTAACTAACTAGTACCTAGGAACTACTGCTAAGGGTTCATACTAACTAACTAACTAACACTAAATTAACTAACTAACACTAAAAATAGCCTAGGGTTCATAATAACTAGCACTAAATAGCTAGGGTTATACTAAGCAAATTAACAAGAGGGGTCGGAAGGGGAGAGTGTTTACAGAGGGAGGGGAGAGAGATGGGGTCGGGGGAGACAGCGGCGAGGCGGGCTCGGGGGAGACGGCGGCGAGGCGGGGTCAGGGAGATGGCGGCGAGGCGGGGTCGGGGGAGACGGCGGCGAGGCGGATTGAGGGAGACGGCGGCGAGGCAGGGCCGGGGGAGATGGCGGCGAGGCGGGGTCGGGGGAGACGGCCGCGAGGCGGGGTCGGGGGAGATGGCGGCAAGGCAGAGGCGACGAGGGGGAGAAGAGAGAGTGGTGAATTGGGGGACGAAGAGGAGGGAATCAGGCCACGCGGGGGGTTAGGTGAGAATAGATATAACCGTAGCGTGCGAGGGGAAAACGCGCTGCTGCTAAAATCGGTAGTAGTAGTGCCATTTCTAGAAGGGCGCTACTACTATACCTAGCACGTCGGGAACGGTGTGGCAATTATAGTAGTAGCGCGTTCATTCCTGCCGCGCTACTGCTAAGGGGGTAATAGTAGCGCGGTTTTGGTAGACGCGCTACTGCTAATTAGCAGTAGCGCCTCATTTTAACATGCGCTACTGGTAAGATTCTGTGTATAAGGTTTTACCTAGTAGTGTCCTGTTGACTAAAATGCTTGCAGATTCCAGCTTAGTCCATGGTACTCTTGCACTATTATCATTTTCATATCATTTGGTTGTGAAAGTGAAAGGCAATAATGACGACATTTGGTGAATTGGCCGTGGCAGAGAGAAATAGGTATGCACTCGACTTGTTTTGTTTGTGTAAATATGTTTAACCTAGTATCCATGATTTAGCTCATTATGATTAAACATGTTTGCAATGACAGTTAGATATTATAGTTTCTCATGCCATGCTTAAGTAGCTAGGAGTGGATAATGATTTATCTTGGATCTCAACATTGCATTAAAATGATTGTGATCTAGTATGATGATATGGTATCCTCCTCCGAATGTTTGAGTGTCTTGACTTGGCACATGTTCATGCATGTAGCTGAATCAAAACCAACATAGCCTCTATGATATTTATGTTCATGGTGTTCATATCCTACTCATGCTAGTGTCCAATGTTACTTATGCATAATGCATGTTCATGACCGTTGTTGCTCTCTAGCTGGCCGCTTCTCAACCTATTTGCTAGCCTTCGCCTGTACTAAGTGGGAATTCTGCATGTGCATCAAAAACCTTGAACCCAAGTTATTCCAGATGAGTCCAGCATACCTACCTATATGCGGCATTACCCTGCCATCCTAAGTAAATTTGCATGTGACATCTCTGAAAACATCAAATAAATATCTTTTTTGTGTGTCTAGATTGTTCATGGAACGACAGGAGTTAGTCGGTACCTTCCATGCTAAGCGGATTATTCTCGGGACATGTGTTTATTCAATCGCCATTGCACGAGAAAGGGGAGGTAATAGGGATTCCCAGTCCCAAACTGCAAACAGAAAAGAGCTTACAAATAATCAAATAAAAACTCCTATAGAGACATAACCTTTACTTTATCGCTTGGGAACCGCTACTAGTGTTTTTAGCATGGAAGATATTGATAACTGATGGTCGCGAAGTAAACAAGAAGGGTGCATTTCTCACAATATCATTTACGTCTGTTTTAAAAACTTGAGCTCTGGCACCGCTGCAAATCACTGCTTCCCTCTGTGAAGGGACTATCTATTTACTTTTATGTTGTGTCATCACCTTCTAAAATAAGCGCCAGAACCTAAGAGCACTGCTGTCATGCTTATGCATCGTATGCAGCTAATGTTGGGTGCATCATGACTGGATCTTTTCTACCATGAATTACAATGTTTAGTCGCTGCTTGAACTTTGGAGGTGCTCTGCATTTATATTTTGCGGTCTCGGAAAGGGCTAGCAAGATACCACTATTATCATATTATATCATGGTTGTTTTGATAACGTTATGATGTTTGAGATATCTTATTATTGCTCGCTAGCTGATTACGTCATTGATTTGAGTTAATATAATTTTTAAGAGTTATTGTCGACATGGTTAGTTATAATATTGGCTGAAACCCTGGATGCTGTTTAAGCTTATTTATGCAAACAAGAGCAAAAGAGTTCGTAAATTTTTCTCTTTTTCACTTTCAGTTTATCAACTGAATTGCTTGAGGACAAGCAAAGGTTTAAGCTTTGGGGAGTTGAAACGTCTCCGACGTATCTACTTTTCCTAACACTTTTCCTCTTGTGTTGGACTCTAATTTGCATGATTTGAATGAAACTAACCAGGCTGACGCTGTTTTCAGTAGAACTATCATGGTGTTGTTTTTGTGCAGAAATAAATGTTCTTGGAATGGAACGAAACTTTGTGAGGTTTTTTAATATAATAAAAGAGAATTTCTGGAGCCAAGAACCATCGGAGGGGGCACCATGGTGGGCACAACCCACCAGGGTGCACCCCCCCCCCCTCCAGGCGCGCCCAAGTGGGTTGTCCCCACCTGGTAGGCCCGCAGACCCTGAAATCGACGCTACAAAATCCTATTTTTCCAGAAAAAATCAGGGAGAAAGAATTATTACGTTCTATAAGACGGAGCTGCCGCCGTCTCCTATTCTTCATCGGGAGGCCATATCTAGAGTCCGTTTGGGGCTCCGGAGAGGGGGTCTTTGATCTTCGTCATCACCAACCCTTCCCCATCACCAATTCCATGATGCTCCCCACCGAGAGTGAGTAATTCCTTCGTAGGCTCTCTGGTCGGTGAGGAGTTCGATGAGATTCATCATGTAATCTAGTTAGTTTTGTTAGGGCTTGATCCCTAGTATCCACTATGTTCTGAGATTGATGTTGCTAGGACTTTGCCATGCTTAATGCTTGTCACTTTGGGCCTGAGTGCCATGATATCAGATCTGAACTGTTTATGTTATCACCATTATATCTATGTTCTAGATCCGATCTTGCAAGTTATTGTCACCTACTATGTGTTATGATCCGGCAACCCTGGAGTGAAAATAGTCGGGACCACTCCCGGTGATGACCGTAGTTTGAGGAGTTCATGTATTCACCATGTGTTAATGCTTTGTTTTGGTTCTCTATTAAAAGGAGGCCTTAATATCCCTTAGTTTCCAATAGGACCCCGCTGCCACAAGAGGGTAGGACAAAAGATGTCATGCAAGTTCTTTCCTTAACTGTCACATGATGAATATCATCCAACAAATCATCGATCCAATGCCTACGATTCTCCTACATATTGATCTTGCTAAGCTACTACTGCTAACTGTTGCACTTGCTACAAAATCACTGCTATCACTGTTACTGTTACTATTGTTGTTGCTACTATTATCAAAACTATCATACTACTTTGCTACTGATCACTTTGCTGCATATAAGTAATCTCCAGGTGTGGTTGAATTGACAACTTAGCTGCTAATACTTACAAATATTCTTTGGCTCCCCTTGTGTCGAATCTATAAATTTGGGTTGAATACTCTACCCGAAAACTGTTGCGATCCCCTATACTTGTGGGTTATCAACGACCTAGGTGCTTGTCACTTTTAAACCCGTCCAGCATCACCTGCCCGATGTACTTCAAATATACTAACAAGTCGCTGTTACATGTTATGCAGCTGGCAAAAACTACAAGGACGATGTTTCTTTTGGATCTAACAGCTTGGCCAACCAAGATCCTGGACTGAGGCATTACTATGATCTTGTATGTGCGTCTCTCTCTCTTGTATTGTTGTGTGCCTGCCAGCGTGCTTTGCTAGGATTTTCAACTAGTAATCCCTTTGTGTAGACAATGATTTCTACTAATGGCTGCTAAATTAGCTATGTAGATGTCATACATGATACTCCCTCCGTTCCTAAATATAAGTCTTTCTAGAGATTCCACTCTAGGCTACATACAGAGCGAAATTGGTGAATCTACACTCGAAAATGCATCTATATACATTTGTATGTGGTCCATACTGGAATCTCTACAAAGACATATATTTAGGAACATAGGTAGTACATTACGCAAAATCGTAGGTGGCATGTAGTTATTCCAGTGCACTACATTAGGCTCCCTTAGAGTGCCTGCTACTCCAACACACAGAGTCATGGCTAGTTTATGCTACGCACACAATCGTTAATTGGTGGTGTAAATATGCGCAAGGGATATGCAATGTATTATCATGCAGAGATGTCTGAAATTAGCCGTGTCAACTTGCATATAGGGTTACGCAATGAAAAAGTACAAGATGTATGTGGAAATTTCATGGAACATCGCAAAAAAGGAGAGGCAACGATGAGCCAATATAGTGTGCTATAGTGGGTCACTCCGGCCCACTTCTTTTGAAGAATTCTCCTAGAATCTGTGACACTCCAAAAATTTGTTGTTTTTGTTTACAGCAAAGGCCTTGCTTGGTTTGAAGAAGGTCATTTAAACCCTTCTTAAAAACCTCTCTTCTTAGTTTTCTTCTCAAAAGCATTTCTTGGATTTAATTTCTTCTAAAAAGAAACCTTTTTGGTTTTGGGCTATTCTTTGGTTTTGATCCATTCTTGTTTTTACCATGCCTCTTGTGGTAAAATTCTCCCAAAACCCCTCCTCCCACCTTGGGGAAACCCAAACATTTTGTCCCAATGAGTTAGATCCATTTTTGGACTTTTATCCATTTAAATTCCTCCCCAAAACAATTCTGCCATTATTTCGAAGCCTAGATGCTCTACAAAGGAAGTGCCTAATTTCCTTTGAGTTTTGATCTCAAACCAACTCCTCTGGATAGTCCTTAGTACCCACAACCTAGAACCATCAAGATCCACTCTTCCTCTTTTCAAAATTTTCAAAATTCAACCTCTGCAAGTTTGGACCAGATACATCATTTTTGGTGAAATTCATATCTCCTCTTCCCCAAAAATTCTACCAAAATTCAGGCAGCCCTCAGATGCAATGAGAGACCACCACACCAAAGATCAGCTCAAGAAAAATTCCCCACATGCCAAAATCATTTCGTCGAACACTTGGCCGGCACTGTTCCTGTGCACTTTCAAAAAGTTCAGAGTTGCAGTGTTGTTTTCGTCAGAGTGTTGGCACTGATCGCCCGTGCACCCTGGCGCTTTGCGCACGGCCCCTTCCCCCTGGCCAGAGCACCGCACACCCGCTTGGACGGACGCATGCGTTGGTGGCGGCGAGCATCTTCAACGCCGGCAGCCTCTGCGGTGGCAGAGCCACCCGTGGCGGCCAAACGGAGCCTGCTCCGGCTCACAACGCCGTTCTGCGCCACCCATTGCTCCCTAGCCCTCCGCGTGGCCTCATGCATGCCAGCGCACCCCCGCAGCACCGTCGCCGTGGCCCGGCAAGCACAGGGCGCGCCCTCTGCCGCCGACGGGCCCGCGCCGCCCCTTTCCGTCGAATCCACCCAGGACTCCTAATCCAAGCTTGTTTAGCGTCGAAACGGAACCAGTGGAACTCCATGTTGACGCCCAACTCCCTAAACCTCCCCGACCAAGCTCTGCATCGCCGTAACCATCGCCGGAGAACTCCGTTCACGGCCACCGCCTCGGATCGCCTATAAAAAGGAGCCCCGAGCTCGCTCTCGTGCACGCACCACCACTGCACCTCACCAACACTCCACCAAGCCACTAGGAGGACCTCGAGGAGGTCTCCTCCCCCAACTCCGGCCGCCCCGATCCGCCTCGGCCTCCAGCTCGATTCACTCCGGTGAGGCCATCCCCGAAGCCCAAACCCCGTCAGTAGCCACCTCGAGCAACCAGTGAGCTAACCAAAGCTTCGATTTGACCTTCGCAGCCCTCCCCGATGACATCCATCTCCACCCGAGCAGCCGTCCGCCGGAGCAAGGGCCGCCGTCAACGTGGTGCTCGCCGGCGACCAACACCACCACCCCCCGACACGGAAGGACACGCTGATCACTCTGGTACCACCCGATCCCCCTGCCTCGCAGTGCATCGCCGCCGGCGACCACCGCAGCTCTCGGGCGTCAGCAGACTCTGTTCTTCCCAGTTCAAAAATTTAAACCTGATGGGTGGGACCCCCTCGTCAGTGTTTTCTCTTTTTCTGAATTGTTTTCTGTTTTATTCAGTTGACCCCTGGAAACTTTCTGTTTCATTACAGATGGGTCCCTGGTCTTAAAACCTTTATAACTTTTAAACTGAAAATGGTTTTTGATTGATTCTTTTTCTGTCATCTTTATTTTTCTGTCTAGTTTTTTATCGTATTTATTTGAAATATATTTGGAACACTTTTCTGTGCACTCGCGGTATTTACGTTACGTATGTTTTTTTCTTATACCGTAGATACCGGAGGAGGTGACGGAGCCGCGAACTTCACCCAGTTAGACTCTGACTACTCCGAACCAGGCAAGCATGTTTGAACTCTTGATATGATGAGTGGTTGTTGCATGTGTGCATTTAGTAGTATCATGGCATGTTTATGAACATTTCGTTGAATGTTATATTTCATGCAAAGATAAGGCAAGTGAGTTTCGGAAATCCATATGTTGTTGGATATAAGTTTGCATGGCCATGTGATGGCATGAGAATGGGTAAGATGGCAGTGTTGTGGCATGCCAGTCTTACACCAGACTATTTGACTTCCTTGTCGACGTGAATCAAGTCACATTCCCATTCATTTCCTTTCCGGTACTACCACATGTTTTCCGCAAGGAATATGGCTTAGTAAGTTGCAAACCACTTTCCTGGTACACACCAAATAGAGAGGCCAGGATGAGGGTTCCATGGCCCTGGATTAAAGCCCGTCATCCGGTCTGGGGGCATGGGTGTTTCTGATTGGGACCGAGAGGGGGGCACCGCTTAGAGCGCGCGTATAGAAATATGATCCCATGCTATTTGAGGTTGTGACCTCCCCGTCTCAAAGTTTTTCTTGGACGTTGTCTAGGGTGATTCCTGGCATCGTGAGGTGGAATGGGTGTGTACTGGTTAGATGTGTTTCTACCGAAATACCGTAAACGGAACTAGTCATTCGTGACTACGGAAATCCATTGGCTGTGGGCAGTTAGTACAAACTCTGCAGAGTCAAAAATCCCTTGAACCATCTTGTACATGTCCATGTACTGTGTTGATCTTATCTGGTCAAATGTCAGTCTCAGTGACAAAACTCCGGTGAACTACATGAGTGTTAAGTCCGGTTAAAAGTTTCTTTTTATGGATGGACTAACCTGTTATTTACTTTCTATATAAGCCCTTTCGGTGATGTCGCTTAGACGTATAGCCCTTTCTGTGATGTCGCTTAGACGTCCGACTGTGGCATGCTTGTTATTTACTTTTGATAAAAGCCCTTTCTGTGATGTCACTTAGACGTCCGACTGTGGCATGCTTGTTATTTATTTTCAATAAAAGCCCATTATGTGATGTCCCTTAGACGTTTGACTGTGGCACGCTTGTTATTTATTTTCAATAAAAGCCCTTTCTGTGATGTCGCTTAGACATCCGACTGTGGCACGCTTGTTATTTATTTTCAATAAAAGCCCTTTCTGTGATGTCGCTTAGACGTCCGACTGTGGCACGCTTGTTATTTATTTTCAATAAAAGCCCTCTCTGTGATGTCACCCAGACGTCCGACTGTGGCACGCTTGTCTTTTACTTTTCAATATAAGCCCTTTATGTGGTGTCGCTTAGACGCCCGACTGCGGCATGATTTTTATTTGTTTACCTTTCGAGGCGTCGCTCCAGACACCCGATCGGTTTTCAGTTATTTGTTTTACTTATCATGCCGTACAAATTTTTATTAATGGTATGAGCATTCTTATTTTGTTCACGACGCATTCATGCATACATTTGTTATATATTTTGTCTGAACTGTCTTGCGAGTACTTTCAAAGTACTCACCTGGCTTGTTGATTTGGCCAGATGTTGATGAAGGCGATCTCATGGATGAAGAGTTCGATAGCGAGTCCGACGCCTAGAGGAGTCCCAGTCAGTCCCGTGCGATCTTGGATTTGGTCACTGTATTATATCCGCTTCCGCTACCCCAGAAATAAATTCATCGGGCCTCACCTCGACGCTCGATGAGCTGCCAGTTTAGGAGTCAAATTATCCACCACCACTTTTATCTCGAGCTAGTAGCATGTCACCACACCCCTGTGTCATAACCGCCCTTATGTACAATATTTGCGTGTTTGTAATAAATTGTTGAGCATCCTCAGCTCAACCCTGTAATATATTTGATTCTACTGGTCTTCTGTATTCAAGTATTTGTCTACCAGTAAGGATGACTCTTCCTATACTGGAATCAAGAGATCGATTTCTCAATAAGTATTTTATTGAAAAACCGGTCGTGACAAACTTGGTACCAGAGCCAGGCTGACTGTAGGAAGCCACTAGGTGCGATCGCTAATTGATTATTAGCATGATAGAGTTTATCCATGTTTTTGCAAATGTCGTCATTTTTCTGACAGTCAGCATAAAATTTATGATCTGATCGTTCAGAATTTTTGCCTACTTTTGTAGATGGCTGGCAATGACTGTGAGTCACAGATGTTCGCCAACGTGCCTGAGGGGTTCGTCAAGCTCCTCTCCTTCGTCGTTCAGGTTGCGATGGGGCCGTCAGTGCGCCCAGTCTTCACACTCTACCCACACAAGATCAACGACAGTCTAACCATGCACCAGGCCGCGGTTCAATTCAAGGGAGGGCGTGCTGAGATACGCTGCTTCCGGTTCTTGGGGAGAGCCATGCCTATAGAGAGGCGTGCTATGCAGATGGCTGCCCGTGAGGCGATAACTCGTCTCCGGGATGTTCTTCCTGCAATGAAGACCCGTCGCTACCGCTACCTTCCATGCCACGTACCATACACATGTCACTACTCATTCGCTTTCCCCAGAGGAGAGCGAGACGAGGCCTTTGAGATGCTTGTCGGGTACCTCCGAGCTCTGAAGGCAGCCTTCGATAGCATGGTGGACGACCTTGTAGTTGCCCGCATGGACTCAATCCATGGCTGTGCCGCCAACAGGAGGGAACTCCTACACACCGCTCCACCGCTGACTTTCATCTCGTCCTCAGCATCTCATTCACCTACCATTCTCGCCACTGCTCGTCGTCTGCCTACCACCGAGGAGTTCAACCAAGTTATTGCACCCACTCTCGTTCGCTCTGCACCACTTATTGCACCCACTCCTATTCGTGCTACTCCACCTATTGCGCCCACTCATATTCGTGTTACTCCGCCTATGGCACCCGCTCCAGCGGCTCAGCGCAGTGCTTCTCGTATGGAACCTATTAGCGAGGAGGAGGTTGAGTCCCCAGCCTCAGTGCGCCTCACCCTCGGCAGGCCAAGGGAGATCCTCACCATCTCCGACTAAGTAGGCTTAGCCGCCATGCGATGCATCGACTTGTGTGATATGTTTATATGTACATAGGTTGTGAGAAGTAGCTGGTTTGCGCATCATGTAGGGTCTGGAGAAGTGCACTAGTCTAAATAACATGTCAGGATTATGTACGCATATCCTGAGTGATGTATTGTATAATTACTGCCCGCATGTAAGATATGTAATAGTCCTTCTCCGCGCGCAATCGTGTATTTTCCTGGAGCTTTTAAAATTTCCCGTATGTGTGATTTTATTGACTTTTGTGACTCTCTTTCTTGTCTTACGAGTTTCACAAAATATATCCCCAGAGTGAAAGATGTCTCGTCCTTGGACACGCTCCATGCCAATCCCGCCAGAGGAAAATTATGGCACACCACCAAACAACAATTTCACACAGGGACAGTCTAGTCAACAGGATAGTGAAACAGCATTCACCCAAGTATGTCGCCTTTATGAACAGAGTCAGCAACAACATCAGGAAATGATGAACTAATTCATCAATATGGGAAATCACCATGGACAGTATCAGCAGCAACCCAAGTTGTCTGAGCTACAGAAGACACGTCCTCCAACATTTTCTCATACTGACAAACCTCTTGAGGCCGACGACTGGCTTCGAGACATGGAAAGAAAATTAATTATTGCACAGTGTTCAGACCGTGAGAAAGTACTATATGCACCACATTATCTCACTGGAGTAGCTGCATCGTGGTGGGAAAATTTCCTGCACATGCACCCCAACGAAAATGAAATAACCTGGGAGGATTTCAAAGAAGGTTTTCGTGGGGCACACATTCCTAGAAGTGTTATGAAGATCAAGAAGAGAGAATTTGATGACCTCAAACAAAGGACCATGACAGTGTCAGAATACAACAGCCAATTTACTCTGCTGTCTCGCTACGCCAACGAAGAGCGTATGAGTGAAAGCAAGAAGATGGAAAAATTCTTGGAAGGCCTGGCACCCGCGCTTAAATGCCAGCTGGTTGTGCATACATTCCCAGATTTTAAAACACTGGTGGATAAGGCCATTACCTTGGAAAATGAGCGACGCAGCTTGGAAGATTTTCGCAAACGCAAAAGGGACCAGTCTACTTTTGCTCGCAACCACCAAAGCAAGACAGAATTTCAGAAAGGTGGGACACATAAACCCACGACGAATAATTCATGCCCAATCAAGAATTTCCATGCAAGGGACAAGGAGTTCACATATCACCCAGGCGTTACTTGCTACGCTTGTGGAGGGCACTATGCCAAGCAGTGCCCCAAGCCAAGGAACTCAACCCCAAAGCCTAACAATGGTGGCAATAATTCAGCGCCCAAGCGAAACAATTTCAACCCCAATAACAACCACAAGAAGGGTCATCTGAACCACGTGACCAAGGAAGAAGCACAAAATGCCCCGGATATCGTACTCGGTACGTTTCCTATCAACACAATACCTGCCACGGTTTTGTTTGATTCTGGAGCTTCTCACTCATTCATTTCGAAGAGTTTTGCTTTGCAAAATAATTTTTCGATGCTTCCCTTGGAAAAATCCATGATCATCAAGTCCCCTGGGATTAAGCAAGTGACCTAGAGTTACTGTCAAGGTGTGGTTATTGAATTCGAAGGATTGAAGTTTTACGCCAACCTTATTGTATTGGAAAGTAAAGGGCTGGATGTCATCCTAGGGATGGATTGGTTAACCACCAACAAAGGTTTTATTTACTGCTTCAACCGGACCGTAATTCTCACACACCATCACGGGAAGACAATAAAAATTTCAGCCAAGGAGAGACAAATACCTCGGCAACCGAGATTAAACAAGGTGGACGTTTCTGAGTTGAACAAGGTTCCAATAGTGTGTGAATTTCCAGACGTATTTCCAGAAGAACTACTAGGCATGCCACCAGACCGAGAGATAGAATTTAGCATTGAGCTAGCACCCGGAACCGCTCCCATTTACAAGAAACCATACAGAATGGCACCATCCGAGTTGGTAGAATTGAAGAAGCAAATAAAAGAATTATTGGAGAAAGGATACATACGAGCCAGTTCCTCACCTTGGGGTTCTCCAATTTTATTTGCCAAGAAAAAGGATGAGACACTGAGATTGTGTATAGACTATCGAGCTCTTAACATGGTCACAATCAAGAACAAATACCCAATGCCACGAATAAATGATTTATTTGATCAGCTCTCTCAGGCCAAAAGTCTTCTCAAAAATTGACTTGAGATTGGGATACCACCAATTAAAAGTGCGAACAGAAGACATCCCCAAGACAGCCTTCACCTCCAGATATGGACTGTATGAATTAGCAGTAATGCCATTTGGGCTAACAAACGCTCCCGCATATTTTGTTCACCTCATGAACAAGGTATTTATGAAGTATATGGACAAGTTTGTTGTGGTATTCATCGATGACATTCTGATATACTCCAAGACACCAGAAGAGCACGCCGAACATCTCCGAATTGTACTGGGAGAACTCAGGAAACATCAACTGTATGCCAAGTTCAGCAAATGTGAATTTTGGCTAAGACAGGTGGGTTTTCTGGGCCACGTACTAACCCAAGAAGGTATTGCCGTAGACCCAGAAAAGGTCAAGGCCGTACTTGGCTGGAAACCACTAGCTAATGTAACGAACGTGCAAAGTTTCTTGGGAATGGCAGGCTATTACCATAGATTTATTGAAGGATTATCCACCATAGCAAAGCCAATGACGCAGTTACTCAAGAAAGACAAGAAGTTTGAATGGACGGAAGCCTGTGAGAAAAGCTTCCAAGAGCTAAAAAGGAAATTAACAACGGCACCAGTATTAATTGTGCCAGACATACACAAGAATTTTGAGGTATATTGTGACGCATACCGGAAGGGCCTCGGATGCGTATTGATGTAAGAAGGCAAGGTAGTTGCGTATGTCTCCAGACAACTTCGCAAGCATGAGGAAAATTATCCTACTCATGACTTGGAGTTGGCAGCAGTCATCCATGCACTCAAAGAATGGAGACACTTTCTACTTGGAAATCGTTGTGAAATATACATAGACCATAAGAGCCTTAAGTATATTTTCACACAGCCGGAACTCAATTTACGGCAACGATGCTGGTTGGAGTTAGTGAAGGATTATGATGTTGGAATACACTATCATCCCGGAAAAGCAAATGTAGTGGCAGATGCACTTAGTCGGAACCCCAACTCGGACAATGACAGTATGCCAAATTTGAGGCCAGAATTTCAACAGGAATTTGCCAAACTCAATTTAATAATGGTCACCAAAGGCAATGTGTCGAATTTGGAAATACAGCCTACCCTGATAGAAAAGATTAAGGAGGCTCAGCATGGACACCCCAGCATTGATGGCATAAAAAGGAAAGTGAGTTTGGGCAAGGCCTCAGAATTCAACATAGACGAGCAGGGAATATTGTGGTACGGAGAAAGAATTTGCGTACCAAATATCAAGGACCTCAAACAGCAGATTCTAACCGAAAGCCACACCGCTCCGTATTCAATCCATCCTGGAGGGACAAAAATGTACAAAGACCTTCAGGAAAAAAATTGGTGGCACGGTATGAAGAGAGACATAGCCACGTTCATTACATGTTGTGACTCTTGTCAACGCATAAAGGCAAAGCACCAGAAACCAGCCGGGCTATTACAGCCAAACAAGATACCCGAGTGGAAGTGGGACGAGATTGGAATGGATTTCATTGTTGGACTACCACGGTAACGACACGTAAATGATGCCATATGGGTCATAACCGACAGATTAACTAAGGTGGCACATTTTATCCCTGTGAAGACAAATCACACCACTCAGAGGCTGGCTAGACTATATCTTACCCGTATCGTCTGTCTGCCATGAGTCCCAAAGACTATCATATCTGACAGAGGCACACAGTCGTCTCTAGATTTTGGGATCACCTACAACAGGCACTGGGAACCGAACTAGCATTCAGTACCGCATACCACCCCCAGACTGATGGGCAAACTGAACGCGTAAACAAAATTCTAGAAGACATGCTGAGAGTGTGTGTTCTCACCTACGGAACTAGTTGGGAAGAAAGCTTGCCATATGCAGAGTTCGCATACAACAACAGTTATCAATGGCACCTTTGAAGCTCTGTATGGGAGAAGATGTCGTACACCACTAAATTGGTCAGAAACCGGAGACAGCCATATCTTCGGCCCAAATATGGTCAAGGAGGCTGAGGAAAAAGTTAAAATGATTAGGGATCGACTCAAGACAGCTCAAAGTCGACAAAAGAGTTACTACGATCGAAAGCATCGGGGAATCAGTTTTGAACCTGGAGAGTTTGTGTACCTAAGAGTTTCTCCTATGAGGGGTCTGCAACGATTCAAGGTTAAGGGAAAGCTAGCACCAAGATTCATCGGACCATTCTGTATAGTGGCCCGAAGAGGCACGTTAGCCTACAAGCTAGACTTACCCGAAGATTTATCCGATGTCCACGACGTATTCCACGTCTCGCAGTTGAGGAAGTACGTGAGCAACCCAGCGAAGCAAGTATCACATGAAAACATTGATGTGCAACCAGACCTCACCTACCGGGAGCGCCCAATAAAAATATTAGAGGAGTCTGAAAGGAGGACCTGACAGAAAACCATCAAGTTTTTCAGAGTACAGTGGAGCAATCACACCGAGAATGAAGCAACTTGGGAAAGAGAGGATTTTCTTCGGACAGATCACCCAAACCTGTTTGAGGATCAGCTGAAATCTCGGGGACGAGATTTTTCCTAAGGGGGTAGGTGCTGTGACACTCCAAAAATTTTGTTGTTTTTGTTTACAGCAAAGGCCTTGCTTGGATTGAAGAAGGTCATTTAAACCCTTCTTAAAAACCTCTCTTCTGAGTTTTCTTCTCAAAAGCATTTCTTGGATTTAATTTCTTCTAAAAAGAAACCTTTTGGGTTTTGGGCTATTCTTTGGTTTTGATCCATTCTTGTTTTTACCATGCCTATTGTGATAAAATTCTCCCAAAACCCCTCCTCCCACCTTGCGGCAACCAAAACATTCTGTCCCAACCAGTTAGATCCATTTTTGGACTTTTATCCATTTAAATTCCTCCCCAAAACAATTCTGCCATTATTTCTAAGCCTAGATGCTCTACAAAGGAAGTGCCTAATTTCCTTTGAGTTTTGATCCCAAACCAACTCCTCTGGATAGTCCTTAGTACCCACAACCTAGAACCATCAAGATCCACTCTTCCTCTTTTCAACATTTTCAAAATTCAACCTCTACAAGTTTGGACCAGATACATCATTTTTGGTGAAATTCATATCTCCTCTTCCCCAAAAATTCTACCAAAATTCAGGCAGCCCTCAGATGCAATGAGAGACCACCACACCAAAGATCGGCTCAAGAAAAATTCTCCACATGCCAAAATCATTTCGTCGAACACTTGGCCGGCACTGTTCCTGTGCACTTTCAGAAAGTTCAGAGTTGCAGTGTCGTTTTCGTCAGAGTGTTGGCACTGATCGCCCGTGCACCCTGGCGCTTTGCGCACGGCCCCTTCCCCCTGGCCAGAGCACCGCACGCCCGCTTGGACGGACGCAGGCGTCGGTGGCGGCGAGCATCTTCAACGCCGGCAACCTCTGCGGTGGTAGAGTCACCCGTGGCGGCCAAACGGAGCCTGCTCCGTCTCGCAACGCCGTTCTGCTAGCCCTCCACGTGGCCTCATGCATGCTAGCGCACCCCCGCAGCACCGTCGCCGTGGCCCGGCAAGCACAGGGCGCACCCTCTGCCGCCGACGGACCCGCGCCGCCCCGTTCCGTCGAATCCACCCAGGACTCCTAATCCAAGCTTGTTTAGCGTCAAAACGGAACCAATGGAACTCCACGTTGACGCCCAACTCCCTAAACCTCCCCGACCAAGCGCTGTGCCGCCGTAACCATCGCCGAATAAATTCGTTCACGGCCACCGCCTCGGATCGCCTATAAAAAGGAGCCCCGAGCTCGCTCTCGTGCACGCACCATAACTGCACCTCACCAACACTCCACCAAGCCACTAGGAGGACCTCGAGGAGGTCTCCTCCCCCAACTCCGGCCGCCCCGATCCGCCTCGGCCTCCAGCTTGATTCACTCCGGTGAGGCCATCCCCGACGCCCAAACCCCGTCAGTAGCCACCTCGAGCGCTCGTGAGCTAACCCAAGCTTCGATTTGACCTTCGCAGCCCTCCCCGGCGAGATCCATCTCCACCCGAGCTGCCGTCTGCCGGAGCAAGGGCCACCGTCGACGTGGTGCTTGCTGGCGACCAACACCACCACCCCCCGACGTGGAAGGACACGCTGATCACTCTGGTACCGCTCGATCCCCCTGCCTCGCCGTGGATCGCCGCCGGCGACCACCGCAGCTCTCGGGCGCCGGCAGACTCTGGTCTTCCCCGTTCAAAAATTTAAACCTGACGGGTGGGACCCCCTCGTCAGTGTTTTCTCTTTTTCCTAATCGTTTTCTGTTTTATTCAGTTGACCCCCTGGAAACTTTCTGTTTCATTACAGATGGGTCCCTGGTCTTAAAACCTTTATAGCTTTTAAACAGAAAATAGTTTTTGATTGATTCTTTTTCTATCATCTTTATTTTTCTGTCTAGTTTTTTTCCATATTTATTTGAAAAATATTTGGAACACTTTTCTGTGCACTCGCAGTATTTACGTTATGTACGTATTTTTTTTATACCGTAGATACCGGAGGAGGTGACGGAGCCGCGAACTTCACCCAGTTAGACTCTGACTACTCCGAACCAGGCAAGCACGTTTGAACTCTTGATATGATGAGTGGTTGTTGCATGTGTGCATTTAGTAGTATCATGGCATGTTTATGAACATTTCATTGAATGTTATATTTCATGCAAAGATAAGGCAAGTGAGTTTCGGAAATCCATATGTTGTTGGATATAAGTTTGCATGGCCATGTGATGGCATGAGAATGGGTAAGATGGCAGTGTTGTGGCATGCCAGTCTTACGCCAGACTATTTGACTTCCGTGTTAACGTGAATCAAGTCACATTCCCATTCATTTCCTTTCCGGTACTACCACATGTTTTCCGCAAGGAATATGGCTTAGTAAGTTGCAAACCACTTTCCTGGTACACACCAAATAGAGAGCCCGGGATGAGGGTTCCATGGCCCTGGATTAAAGCCCGTCATCCGGTCAGGGGGCATGGGTGTTTCCGGTTGGGACCGAGAGGGGGGCACCCCTTAGAGTGCGCGTATAGAAATATGATCCCATGCTATTCGAGGTTGTGACCTCCCCGTCTCAAAGTTTTTCTTGGACGTTGTCTAGGGTGATTCCTGGCATCGTGAGGTGGAATGGGTGTGTACTGGTTAGATGTGTTTCTACCGAAATACCGTAAACGGAACTAGTCATTCGTGACTACGAAAATCCGTTGGCTGTGGGCAGTTAGTACAAACTCTGCAGAGTCAAAAATCCCTTGAACCATCTTGTACATGTCCATGTACTGTGTTCATCTTATCTGGTCAAATGTCAGTCTCAGTGACAAAACTCCGGTGAACTACATGAGTGTTAAGTCCGGTTAAAAGTTCATTCTTATGGATGGACTAACCTGTTATTTACTTTTGATATAAGCCCTTTCTGTTATGTCGCTCAGACATAAAGCCCTTTCTGTGATGTCGCTTAGACGTCCAACTGTGGCATGCTTGTTATTTACTTTTGATAAAAGCCCTTTCTGTGATGTCGCTTAGACGTCCGACTGTGGCATGCTTGTTATTTATTTTCAATAAATGCCCTTTCTGTGATGTCGCTTAGACATCCGACTGTGGCACGCTTGTTATTTATTTTCAACAAAAGCCCTTTCTGTGATGTCGCTTAGACGTCCAACTGTGGCACGCTTGTTATTTATTTTCAATAAAAGCCCTTTCTGTGATGTCGCTTAGACGTCCGACGGTGGCACGCTTGTTATTTATTTTCAATAAAAGCCCTCTCTGTGATGTCGCCCAGACGTCCGACTATGGCACGCTTGTCTTTTACTTTTCAATATAAGCGCTTTATGTGGTGTCGCTTAGACGCCCGACTGCGGCATGATTTTTATTTGTTTACCTTTCGAGGCGTCGCTCCAGACACCCGATCGGTTTTCAGTTATTTGTTTTACTTATCATGTCGTACAAATTTTTATTAATGGTATGAGCATTATTATTTTGTTCACGACGCATTCATGCATGCATTTGTTATATCTTTTGTTCGAACTGTCTTGCGAGTACTTTCAAAGTACTCACCTGGCTTGTTGATTTGGCCAGATGTTGATGAAGGCGATCTCATGGATGAAGAGTTCGACAGCGAGTCCGACGCCTAGAGGAGTCCCAGTCAGTCCCGTGCGATCTTGGATTTGGTCACTGTATTATATCCGCTTCCGCTACCCCAGAAATAAATTCATCGAGCCTCACCTCGACACTCGATGAGCTGCCAGTTTAGGAGTCAAGTTATCCACCACCACTTTTATCTCGAGCTAGTAGCATGTCACCACACCCCTGTGTCATAACCGCCCTTATGTACAATATTGGCGTGTTTGTAATAAATTGTTGAGCATCCTCAGCTCAACCCTGTAATATATTTGATGCTACTGGTCTTCTGTATTCAAGTATTTGTCTACCAGTAAGGATGACTCTTCCTATACTGGAATCAAGAGATCGATTTCTCAATAAGTATTTTATTGAAAAACCGGTCGTGACAGAATCTGCCCCTCTCTAGCTTCTCCTAGAATCTTTGACCCACTTTTGTTTTACAATCCTACATAATTATACCCTAACTAGATAGGATTGTAAAACAAATGGGGCTCAAAGATTCAGGGAGAATCTGGGTAGGGTTCAGATTCTGGGAGAATCTGGCAAAAGAACATTGCAATCATCATGGCATGTTATTTGTGTATTAGTTCTATTGGCCAAGTTTCTTAGGGACAGTTATTTTGAGTTATCCTAAGAAAATAAGCACCTTTGAATATAAGCTCCAGGTAATAAGCCAACCAGTTCTTTTCATTGCCTTCCTTTTGAGCTTATCTGTGGTATGATCAGTGAAAAGTCTAGACTGCAGAATATTTTGTCATTTTGTTGCCCATATGAAAACCCACTGCAATAATTAATATGATAGGAAAACAGACCATCAATATTTGTTCAAAATGCAAATACAAAGATACCATCTACATGGCACAATCTACATTGGTCAATGTCTTCCATAGAGATCCCATTGCCTAATTTAAACGAAGAACATGAAGGAAATATGCCCTAGAGGCAATAATAAAGTTTTTATTTTATATTTCCTTATTCATGATAAATGTTTATTATTCGTGCTAGAATTGTATTAACCAGAAACTTGATACATGTGTGAATACTTATACAAAACACCGTGTCCCTAGTATGCCTCTACTAGACTAGCTCGTTGATCAAAGATGGTTAAGTTTCCTAGCCATGGACATGGGTTGTCATTTGATAAATGGGATTACATCATTAGTGGAATTATGTGATGGACAAGACCCATCCATTAGCTTAGCATAATGATTGTTGAGTTTTATTGCTACTGCTTTCTTCGTGTCAGATATGTATTCCTCCGACTATGAGATTATGCAACTCTCGGACACCATAGGAATGCCTTGTGTGCTATCAAATGTCACAACTTAATTGGGTGATTATAAAGATGCTCTACAGGTATCTCCGAAGGTGTTTGTTTGGTTGGCATAGATCAAGATTAGGATTTATCACTCCGAGTTTCAAAGAGGTGTCTTTGGGCCCTCTCGGTAATGCACATCATATGAAGCCTTGCAAGCAATGTGACTAACGAGTTAGTTACAGGATGATGCACTAAGGAATGAGTAAAGAGACTTTCCGGTAACGAGATTGAACTCGGTATGAGGATACCGACGATCGAATCTCGGGCAAGTAACATACCGATGACAAAGGGAATAATGTATGATGACATTGCGGTTCGACCGATAAAGATGTTCGTAGAATATATGGGAACCAATATGAGCATCTAGGTTCCGCTATTGGTTATTGACCGGAGAGGTGTCTCAGTCATGTCCACATAGTTCTCGAACCCGTAGGGTCCGCACGCTTAAAGTTCGATGATGGTAGGTAGTATATGAGTTATGTGTTTTGGTGACCAAAGGTTGTTAGGAGTCCCAGATGAGATCACAGACATGATGAGGAGTCTCGAAATGGTCGAGAGGTAAAGATTGATATATTGGAAGGTTATATACGGACACCGGAATGGTTCCGGAAAGATTCGGGAATTTTTCGGAGTACCGGGAGGTTACCGGGACCCCCCAGGAAAGTTAATGGGCCTCATGGGCCATAGTGGGGAGGAGGAGGCAGGCCACAAGAGTTGGCGCGCGCCCCCCATGGCAGTCCGAATTGGACAAGGGGTGGGGGCGCGGCCCCCTTTCCTTCTCCCTCTGCCCCTCTTTCCCCTTTCCCCTCTCCGTTTGAAGGAAGGGGGGAGCCGACTAGGACTAGGAGTCCTAGTGGGACACCCCCCACTTGGCGCACCCCTAGGGTCGGCCGGCCTCCCCTCTCCTCCTTTATATATGGGGGAAGGGGCACCCCAAAGGCACATCAATTGTCTTAGCCGTGTGCGGTGCCCCCCTCCACCGTTTACTCCTCCGATCATATTGTTGTAGTGCTTAGGCGAAGCCCTGCGCGGATCACTTCACCAACACCATCATCACGCCATCGTGTTGACAGAACTCATCGACTCCTTCGTGCATCTACTAGAGCAAGAGTTCGAGGGACGTCATCGAGCTGAACGTGTGCAGAACTCAGAGGTGTCGTATATTTGATACTTGATCGATTGATTCGAGAAGACGTTCGACTACATCAACCGCGTTAAGTTAATGCTTTCGCTTTCGGTCTACGAGGGTACGTGGACACACTCTCCCCTCTCGTTGCTATGCATCTCCTAGATAGATCTTGCGTGCGCGTAGGAATTTTTTTTGAAATTGCATGCTACGTTTCCCAACAGTGGTTTCAGAGCCAGGTCTATGTGTAGATGATATGCACGAGTCGAACACAAAGAGTTCTGAGAGGTGATCGTCATACTGCTTACCACCAATGTCTTATTTTGATTCGGTGGTATTGTTGGATGAAGCTGCCCGGACCAACCTTACATGACCGCGGTATTGTTGGATGGAGCTGCCCAGACCAACCTTACATGACCGCGTTCATGAGACCGGTTCCACCGCCAGACATGCAACTAGTTTTGCATAAAGGTGGCTCGTGGGGGTTTGTTTCTCCAACTTTAGTTGAATCGAATTTGACTGCGGTCGGTCCTTGTGAAGGTTAACCCAACAAATTTGATAAATCACCGTTGCGGTTTTTGTGCCGTAGGTATGTACGGTTCATGCTAGAAGCCCGTAGCAGCCACTTAAAACTTGCAACAAACAAAGTATATGACGTCTAAATTGCTTTGGCAGGGCATGTTGTGATGTGATATTGTCAAGACATGATGTAATATAAGGATTGTTGTATGAGATGATCATGTTTCGGCAACTGGCAGGAGCCATAAGGTTGTCGCTTTATTGTATGAAATACAAACGCTATGTAATTGCTTTACTTTATCAATAAGCGGTAGCGATAGTCGTAGAAGCAATGGTTGGCAAGACGACCATGACACTACGATGGAGACCAAGGTGTCAAGCCGGTCACGATGGAGATCATGATGTGGTGGTTGTGGAGAAGACAAAAACAAGGCGATAGTCTCACATCAACTAGGTGTATCAACGGGCTATCACTACTAGGGAAAAGGCTAGCAGCAGCACGGGTTTTAGGTGTATCAGTAGCGCGGGGAGGGGCGCTACTAATAAGGTGCTACAGCTAACACATAGCAGTAGTGCGTGGTCACTGGCGCTACTGCTACACAAGTGTAGCAGCAGCGCGGTTATTGAAAGCTCGCTACTGCTATTAGCTCTAGCGCGCTTTGCAACAACGCGCTACTGCTATCGCGGCGCTGCTGCTAACTTTTATACACTCGCTACTGCTAATTTAATAGGTTTTTTGTTTTTTTGGGCATATTTGTTTTGTATTTGAACAGGCTTTATAGAAGAACTTTAGAACATAGAAATGTCATCATGATACACATACAAATTCCTGCGAGACCACGGATGTAATCATAGCATATACATACAAATAGTCTCATCATAATCATCATCCAACACAAAGTGGTCTCTCGTCATCATCTCGAAAATAGCGATACAAGTCCTTGATTACTTGCAAATACATCGTCATCCATATAAAAAATGGTATACGCGAGAAGAGCTATCACTTTGAGTACATGAGTTCGTATCCCTCTCTCGCATTAGCGTGAACCTAAACTAACTACTGCCTGTCGCTCGGAAACCGGAAACCGGTAACACCTGGGCCTGACACTCCGGCCACTCATCGTATATATACTCCTGGCGTAGCACTTCTTCGCCATCGATGATCTATGCACCTGCATCGTCACATGAGTCGATGATATGCAACATATATAGTTGAGCAACAGAAAGAGACAGACTTGACAAAAATAGAAACAACATATCATAAGCATAAATAACAAAGTTCATCATAACCAAAATGCTCTAACTAGAGTGATATTCGCTACTCGAGGAGGAGGACGGTTTAATTACATCACAAATAAAGTTTCACTGCGCATAACTCAAAGTTAATTTTGTCATATAGAAAGTATGAACTAAACAGACACATTGTCATATATCGACAATCACTCCAACATGTCGTGCCATCCATCAAGGTTAGGGAGATAGTCCCCGAGCTTAGTGAAAGGCTTCATGTCGAGACGCTGAGAGGCTATCCATGTCCGGACGTCTTCCCGCCACATTTGTCCTTCTCCGTAGAACATCACTGTTTTTCCGACGACCTCTTTCATGATGATTTGGGCAAGTTTGCGCTGGATGTTATAGAACTCAACTCGAAGTCGATGATCCTCAATATCTCCTATGTCCTTTGCCCATTGCAGGATATGGGCATCGCCAGATCTAGGTGACATGTGAAGGTTCTGGTGATCCCGTCTGTACTCCAGCATGTGGTGTAGGACATAGAATCCATCATTAAGAGAATCGTTCGGTTGCTGGATGCAGCAGAAGTCGGTCTTATGGCTGAAGGCGGCCCTGCCGCCCCTTCTCTTCTTGTCCCTAACCTCTCCACCCCTTGCTTGGTAGTAAAACATAGAACTGTTGAGAACATCTTTGATGTGGGTGTAATCCTTTTTGTGAATGTTCTTCGACGAGTCCAAGTAAAGAGCGTGGGAGAATCGGGGGTAGAGGATGATGAGGACGGCGCGCCCGCCGCTGCCCAAAATAAGTACACCTCAAATTAATTAGCCTCCACCGTGCAAATGAATTATTGAAATCGAAGGAAGGATAGCAGCGTGGATGACTTACACGGGATGATAAGGCACGAGAATCGCCTCCTTGTCCTTATTGGCGAGCATGAAACTGACGATGTAATCCCTCGCGTATTCACGCTGCTGTGCACAGACTCCCAAGAAGCCCTCGTGCATGTAGTACGGGTCAGCGACACAGATATGACGTATCTGCTCAACCCCAATGATGTAGTTCATGTGCAAGGCATAAAGGCGGACAAACGTAAAATCCAGCTTCTTCACATGAAACATGTCGAATATGTAATCGAATCGGAGGAAGAACTTATCCGCAGGGAAGCTGTCGATGTACGACATTTGCCGTGGAACGTTAACCACGTAGAGTGGGTATCCTGGATCTTTCAAGGCGATGAGGCCTTTCTCTACCCGCAGCACATCGTCATGAAGTCTCCTTAGATCGCCGAATCTGGCCCGTAGCGCTGTTGCAGGTAGGATTGGTTGACCGGGGATATGCCATTTATCCGCATCGGGGATATCTATACGGTCCTGAAGTCGAGGCTGCTGAGGTGGCTGGATCATAGAATCAGCTTTTTTGCCTTTCCTCGCTCTCTTCCTAGACTTCTTTACTACCGGAAGGTCATCAATAATACATTGAGACGGTAATTCAGGCACCGACTCATGACACTCAAACCCTGAGGAGGCGCCAGTATAGACATACTGTTCAGCGCCATCGTCATCCTCATCCTCATCCATAGCGACGTCATCAGCGACTAATGGAGCCTCCTCCTTACTCCGTCCGCTATCACCCAACCCGACACCCGACACTAATTGGGTAGGTGGGGTGTTGATGTTCATACCCTGCTGAGGCTGCGTGCTCGTGGGTGTGCTCCCGGCTGCCTCCAGACGAAGCAGACTCTTTGGTCATAACAGAACCCGCCCATTGCAACAATCACCAAGCCACCGCGAGGTCTCGTCGTCATCCCCCACTAGTATTAGAGGAGGCAATTCTCGTGGCCCGGTTTGACACTGGCCACGGAAACCTTGAAGACGTTCGGGGGGATCGGCCGGTTGTGGAACAATGGTTCCTTCGGCTCCATTAAGTCGCCTTCCCCACGTCCACCTTCTATTCGCCGATGGTGTACAATATGGTGCACGGGGTTTCGTCGGCCTGCAAAGAAAAGTCTGCGACATGAGACATCCGAAAGGCAACCAAGACGGGAGATTATACATTTATATTGAAGGGGGACGGTGTGACAGATACCATGAGGGCATCGAGCTCAGCCAAAGAGGAGGCACCACCGAGCACGTCCGGTGCGGGAGCCGGTGAGGGAGCAGGTGCGGGAGCCAGTGCGGGAGCCGGTGCGGGAGCAGGTGCGGGAGCCGGTGCAGGAGCAGGTGCGGGAGCCGGTGCGGGAGCAGGTGCTCCCAAGAAGTCAGCAAGGGGAAAGTGCTCTGCATTTTTTTCTGGATTTTGCCTTGTCCAAGTGAAAACGCCGGTCACCAAGGAAGTAGACATATCTGCAATCGCCTGTTTTGCGGCAGCTACCGCTGTTGTGACTGTCTGAGATGATTTCTTCTCAACCGCAATCTCAACCTTCTTGTCGATGTTTTCTTCAGTTAACCTTCGTCTTTCCTTTCTCTCCTCTGTGGTCTGACGGTAGTACTTCTTCCACGTGGCGCCGTCTCCGACACCGTGCACGTGTCCATACGACGGTCGAGTATCCACCGGTTGTCGTTTCTATGTTGAACGCCTGGTTGAATGGAGTGTCCCACTTAGGCCTCGCCAATGCCTCAGACGGCGAGTCGCTTTCGGCCGCAATCCGGTGCTGCTCTCTCTGCAAAAGGCACAAGGATCATTTACAAATATGACTAACGTGTGCAGTCGAATTGATCAGAAACTAAAATTACCAGCAGTCTCATGAACTCCGTAATGACTGGTATTGTCTCGTAAACCTTCTTCACTGGGTCCCAACGGTGCCGGGCCCTCAGGACGTCACGCTCTTGTGGGACGGTGAATTCCGCCAAGGGGTCTGGGATGCCCAGACTCGCGGCTTCCGCGTCCTCCTTGGCTCATTTGGACCTCTTTCCGCCGTAACCACGGCTTCCGAGGTGGTGGCTCCCAATGTTCCTCTTTTGAAGCCCCTTCATGTACTTAGACTTTTTTTGGCAGCTTCGGCCTCGCAAGCCTCCTTGAATATTTGAAACTGCTCTTCCGTGATTGTCGGATTATCCTTTACAATCTCGGAGTAGGGTTCCCCGTCGTTGATCTTTGCTTTCACTCAATTTTTCCAGGCGGCCAACGCGTCGCTAAACTTGGTCATGGCGTGTTTGTTTATCTTCTTCATTGCCGGGTCCTCGTCTGGATCTTCATAATCCTTCTCATTCCGGACGGGGAACAAGAATATCTGGTGAAACTTCTTTAGGAGGGAGCTCCTCATATTTTCTATCTTCTGTAGTTTCTCATCGTTGATGGTGGCGGTTGTTCGTACGATGCAGCCTATTTGATTGTCGTAGCACGCGCGCGCTTCCTCGGGCGCCTTTGGCTCAAAATTGCCGTCGTCCACCTCCGTGACCACCACTCTAGTAGTCCTGAGTTTGTTAGGAACCCGTTGCCTCTTTGCTTTCGGTTCTACACCGGCTCCGCTCCCCGAGGCAGCACCAGTCTCAGTCTCAGCGCCGGTCCCGATGCCGGTCTGAGTCTCAGCGCCGGTCTCACTCTCAGCACTGGTCTGCGTGTCGGTCTCAGTCCCCGATGCCACCGGTGGGCCCAGCAACAACATCGGTTGATCGTCGGTAAGGCTAAAAAATTCGTCTGCCGCCCGGTAGGCGTCGACGCAATCACCAGAACCCTGTCCTTCATCGTTGCTAGCCATGTTTCCTATGATTAAATCTAGTCAATTAATTCTAGACCTAATAAAATGAATAATGACATAAAAAAGGCCTATTGCTTTGCAGGAATGTTGACTCCTTCCTGGTGCGGCAAATCCCGGGCACTCGATATGTCCTAGTTTGTAGCACAAGTCATGCCGAAATTCACAGGAAATTTCGGCATGACCATTGCTAAAAAGTGGACAAATCGAGAACCTGAAATTTGCCGGAACAGAAATGAATCAACATTCCAGCAAAACATATGCCACTCAGCATCATTCCCTGGAAACAACAAAGCCACTTGGGCACAATCGAACAACTTCAATGAAAAGATATAACATGACCACTTCAATGAAAAATAAAATTTGCCTAAATTCTTTTCCTTGAAAAATAGTGGTCTTTTCAAAAATCAAAAACCTTTGCAAAATGACCTCACTAAACACTTCTCTACCTAGGACAGAACCCAAATTATGTTGATCTAGCTATTCCTCTCTCTCACACAAACACACATTATTATCTCTAACCCCCTTCTCTGCCTAGGACAGAACCCAATTAAATTGCAAAGGAACTCCATTTCTCTAATCCTTCTGACCTAATGCTCTAAAATAAAATTTTCCTCTAACCTAGCCAGCCTACTTAACCTACCTTGTTAATCCAACGAACCTAATTAACCTACCTATTTAACCTAGTTAGTTAATCTAGTTTACCTAGATAATTAACCCTAATTAAACTAGTTAACGCAGCTAGTTCTCTGTCAAAGCCCAAAATAAATTTTTGCACTAATTAACCTAGATAATTAACCTAATTAAACTAGTTAACCTGACTAGTTCTTTATCAAAGCCCTAACTAAATTTTTGCACTAACCTACATAATTAACCTAATTAAACTAGTTAACCTAACTACTTCTCTGTCAAAGCCCTAACTAAATTTTTGCCCTAACCTAGATAATTAACCTAATTAAACTAGCTAACCTATGCATGAGAGAGAGAGGAGGGGTGGGGGCTTACAGAGGATGGCTCCGGTGGTGGCGACGGAGGCAGTGGTGGCGAGGGAGGCAGGGGCGTCTCCGGTGACGGCGAGGAAGGCAGGGGCGTCTCCGGTGACGGCGAGGGAGGTAGTTGTGTTGAGGAAGGATCCGGTGGCGTCGACGGCGGCTCCGGTGGCGTAGACGAGGCCGCGCGGCTCTGTGGCGTTGGGGGCGGCTCCGGTGGCGTCGACGGCGCACGGCTCTAGTGGCGTCGACGTCGGCAGGAGACGGCGGTGAAGTGGGGCGACGGTGAATCGGGGAGACGGCGACGCGCGGGGTGGGTTGAGGGATTTGGGGGAGAAGTGGTGGTCGGGGGGGGGGGGGGGGGAATGGTTTTTTGGTTAAGTCAAACTTAGCGGTAGCGCGTTTATTGAAACGCGCTATAGCTAAGATAGCTATAGCGGTTTTCACAAAACGCACTGCTGCTATAGCTATGTAATTTTCTTCCATTTTTTAATTTTCTTTTTTGTTTCTATAGCGGGGGTCTAGGACACGCGCTGCAGCTACGTTAGCTACAGCGCCTCTTACAAACACACGCTGCTGCTATGTCTTCCTCCGTTTTTTCGCTTTTTCATTTATTTTGCTTCACATTTTATTTTTTCCTTTCTCCTTTTTCTATTTCTTTCATTTTCATTTACTTTTCTATTTGTTTTTCATCTTATTTTATTTCCGTTAGTAGTTGTCAGGACCCCGACTCAATGCCACATCGATCTAGCATGTAACACCTCGTATCACTTTGCGGCCTCACGCACGGTATTCCACGGGTGTCGCCTTACCTTTGCCCGGGACCGTTTGCGCCTTTTGGCACACGTATATGACAGTGTCGCTAGCATCCATATGATAAGGAGCCCGGGCTGACATGGCTAGTCGTAAACCCAAAGTGGCACAGACTTACAGGGACAGGCATCCATGACCCAGCATCGAACGTGTCGGTCATCAGCGAGTGAATCCAGGCTGTAGCACTGGGCTAGCAGGACTCCGGTGAACCGGGCTGTAGCGGGCTAACAGGACTCCGGTATTCATCGCGTGACATTTCCCCGAAGGGACAGACACAGGAACGAAGAAGGACACACGCCGGCCAGCCTAAGTGTTCCGGAGCAGTAGCAAGCTACCATGGCTCGGTGGAAACACTAGGAGACATTTCCCGGTAAGAGAGGCTACTAAAGATAAACAACTAGATGGTCAGATCCCACACATACCAAGCATTTCAATAGCATACACACAATATGCTCGATATGTGCAAATACAACATGGCATCACAACATGACTCTACGACTCAAGTAATTTATTCAATAGGCTCCGAGGAGCGAGACATTACAAACATGGGTCTCATGACCCAACAATCAGAGCATACAAATCAAAGCACAAGCGGAAGCTATCATGTCTGGGTACAGACATCTATAACTGAAAAAGGCTGAGAAGCCTGACTATCTACCAGATCCTGCCGGGGCACAAGATCGTAGCTGAGGTAACAAGCTAAACGTTGAAGTCCACGCGAAACTACTAGTGAGACCGAAGTCTCTCTGCAAAAACATAAAATAGGCAAACGTGAGTACAAATGTACCCAGCAAGACTTACATCAGAACTAACTACATATGCGTCATTATCAACAAAGGGGATGGTGGGGTTTAACTGCAGCAAGCTAGCTTTGACTCGGTGGCTATCCTAAACTACGACTGCAAGTAACTCTTTTGAGGTGGCGCACACGAGTCCACATATTCACCATATCAATACACCACTATGGATCCACTCCCGTATCCCTACGAGAACGCCATCCATAGCACTCACGCTTATCTTGCGCATTTTAAAGTATCCACTTTCACTTGTCTATGAACTGATATAAGCAACCCAGAAGTCCTTTTCCGCGGACACGGCTATTCGAATAGATGATGTTAACCCTGCAGGGGTGTACTTCTTCACACACGCTCTCACCACTTACCGCCATTTACACGACATGTACTCGGCAACCTTCAAGCGGAAGCCCAACGTGGGTGTCGGCCACGACCTACCTAATCACCTAAGTCTCTAGTCCAGGTTTATCGCCTATTCGGGTTCCATCCATGAGGAGATCCGGCCGGAGTTTCGCTCACAGCCCCAAACGATGTGTACAGGGTTCCGTGACACCAAACGGGCGCCCGGTTTACCCGGCCACGTGCCTACCGCATCACAGCCCACCCCTACGGTCAGCGCTGCGCACGGCCTCCAGCATACTACAAACACCAGAAACTACTTGCAACTCCTGGACAAAGGACAAGGGTGATCAAGAAGCCGAGAGGGTCCATTGGTTTCGGGCCCAATGCGTGGTAGTAGCTGAATCATGGATCACAAACACAGAACTCAGTTCCTGAGGACGGCTGCAATGAGACAACCCACCATGTACTCCTACATGGCCTCTCACCGCTACCTTTACCAAATCGTATTCACACACTTAGCTCACACACAGTAGGACATGTTCACACACCTCTGATTCATCCCCGATGAATCAGACCTGACTCAACTCTAAGCAGTAGCAGGCATGACAAACAAGCATGAATGAGTAGGCACAACAGGGCTCAAACAACTCCTACTCATGCTAGTGGGTTTCATCTATTTACTGTGGCAATGACAGGTCATGCAGAGGATAAAGGGGTTCAGCTACCGTAGCAAGTAACAGATGAATCGGTGTTGTCCTAATGCATTAAAAGAGAGCAGGAGCGAGAGAGTGGGATTGTATCGGAATGAACAAGGGGGTTTTGCTTGCCTGGCACTTCTGAAGATAACATTGAGTCTTCATCAGTGTCAACGATCACATCATCGGTATCACGTCTATCGAGAGGGGACAAATACCGGCAACACAGAAGGGAACACAATCAATGCAATGCACAATATGATGCATGATCATGACATGGCAAAATGAATGTGTTTTGGGCTAATGCAACTAGCAACAGATTAAATGAAGTTGGTTTGAATACAAGATTCAAATTCAAACTCCATACGTGATTATTCAAATGCCATTTAATTGATTTGTGCTAAACAGCAGCTATAAGTTGTTCTAACATGCATGAAAATGGTACAGATGGATTCCTTGAATTTTTCTGATAATTTTTCATATATAATTTATTTAATTTGGAGTTACGGTTGAATTTCTATGATTTATTGAAGTTTTAGGCATTTTTTGGAATTTCAGAATTAAATTAAATCCAGAAAACACTTATTGTGTCAGCCCCACGTCACAGTGACGTCAGCAGGGTCAACGGGCTGGTCCAGGTCAAACCTGACGTGTGGGGGCCACACGTCAGTGACACAGGAGCTAATCCCGGTCAAACCCAGCGCTGACTGGGGTTTGACCAGGGGTGGGGCCCGCTGTCAGTGGCCTAGGGGGTTGATTAGTGTGGGGGGGGTTAGCCGCTAATGATGCCCACGTCATCATCGCCGGACTTACGCCGGCGGCGACCAAAATGGCGGCGGCAACGCGCCGGACTTGCGCTAAAGGCGACGGAGGCGGCGGCTGAGGGCACTGGGGCGTAGCCCGGGCTCTCCGCATCTGATGGGGTAGGTGGGAGGCTGCGGGAACGTCGGGGCTCGTCGGAACGGAGCTCGCGGCGGCGCCGGAGTTCGGGTGGTAACGGGCGCGAGGCCCTGGTGGGGTTTTGGGCAAGCTGAGCTGCGCATGGGCTTCCTGTGAGCCCCACGAGCTCAAAGCCGTGCTCGGACGCGACCGAAACAGGCCATGGCCGCGACGGCGGCATGGCCGGCGGCAGCGAGCTCCGGTCGTCGGCAAAGTGGCAGCTGCGGTGTGCAAACGAGAGAACGGAGAGGGGGAAACAGCACAGGAGCTCACAGCGGGTGCAGTGGTGGCCTTGGCGAGCTCGAGGAGGCACCGGAGCCGACGAATTTGACGAAGATGGCCGGCGGGTCCGAGGTAGAAGACGACGTCGATGGCGGCGATGCGGCACGTCCGGGGCCTCGTGGCTCGTTGAGGAGGTAGAGGGAGGACCGGCGGAGCTTCCTGGGGCGTCGGTGAGCCGTGGGGTGGCCGGTAGCCACGGTGACTCTCGTCGGTGGCGGCGGCTCCGTTCGGGGAGGGAAACAGAGGAGGGGGAGACTGTTCGGGGAGGAGATAGGTGGCAGCGAGTGAGGAAGAGGGGCGAGGGGATACGAGGCGTCCTCGTGGCGTCGCTAGGGAGGCCGGGGGAAGCAGGAGGTGGCCAAGCGCGACGGCGGTGCTCGCCACCGAGCTGCTTCGTGCGCTGGCACGGAAGAAGACAGGAGAAGGGGGGCCAGGTGGGCTGGGCCGCTGGGGGAGCTGGGCCGGCTCTGGTGGCTGCACGGTGAGGCCAGGTAAGCTCTGTTCTTTTTATTTTATTTCTATTTCAGTTCTGTTTTCTATTATTCTGTAAATTTAGGGCTTTATTAAAAATACTCAGACACTTTCAAAAATCATGAAACTAATCATGGCTACTGTTTGGAATATATCCAACAGTAAACATTTATTTTATGATTATTTGAGCATTTGAAATATTTAATAGCATTTAAATGCCCAAATGAAAATACTATATGATTTAATTCAGTGACCAAATATGTCCTGCAAAAATATAAACCATTTTTGGTAGATGCTTCCACCTCAAACCAGAAATGTTGAACATTTTTAGAGGACATTTTGAGTTCAATGAAAAAGGTTTTATTTTGACCCTAGTTGAATTCATTTGGTGCTAGGGCTTAGTCAATCCCCATCTCAGGTTTAAATGAAATTTAAACATGATGTAACACTCTAATACATGCACTAGGCATTGTCAGAACTAGGGATGTGACAGTAGTAGCGCTCTTCTTAGGAAACGCGCTGCTACTTATGCCCTAGCGGTAACGCGTTTCTTCCAAGCCCGCTATTGCTATGCGTAACCTATCATTTTAGCAATAGGAATATTAGCAGTAGCGCTTTTGTCACTACACGCGCTACTGCTAAGATTGTATCTGTAGCGCGGTTTTCCTTCCATCGCTACTGCTATCTAGCACTAGCGCCCTTTTTTGACCCGCGTTGTTGCTAAATTTCTATGTATAAGGTTTTCCCTAGTAGTGTATGGAGATGCCCATCAATATATATCAATGTGAGTGAGTAGGGATTGCCATGCAACGGATGCACTAGAGTGATGTCTGCTAGAACTACGTCGGTATTTCCCTAAAGAGGAAGGGATGATGCAGTACAGCGATGGTAGGTATTTCCCTTAGTGATGAGACCAAGGTTATCGAACCAGTAGGAGAACCTCCTCACACAATGTAAACATCACCTGCACACAAATAACAAATACGTGCAACCCGACGTGTTGAAGGGGTTGTCAATCCCTTCCGGGTACGGCGCCTCAAGATAGGCAAATAACATGAGGTAAAAGTGGTAGATAGGATAAATAGATCGCGGAACAAATAAATTGCAGCAAGGTATTTTTGTATTTTTTGGTTTAATAGATCTGAAAAAAAATGCAAGGGAAAATAGATCGCAAAGGCAAATATGATGAAAAGAGACCCGGGGGTCGTAGGTTTCACTAGTGGCTTCTCTCGAGAAAAATAGCAAATAGTGGGAAAACAATTACTGTTGGGCAATTGATAGAACTTCAAATAATCATGACGATATCCAGGCAATGATCATTATACAGGCATCACGTCCAAGATTAGTAGACCGACTCATGCCTGCATGTACTACTATTACTCCACACATCGACCGCTATCAGGATGCATCTAGTGTATTAAGTTCATGAGAAAACGGAGTAATGCAATAAGAACGGTGACATGATGTAGACGAGATCCGTTTATCCATTGCGGAAATATAGATCTCATCTTGTTATCCTTAATTAGTAGCAATGATACATACGTGTCGGTTCCCCTTCTGTCACTGGGATCAAGCACTGTAAGATCGAACCCACTACAAAGCATCTCTTCCCATTGCAAGATAAATAGATCAAGTTGGCCAAACAAAACCCAAATATCGGAGAAGAAATATGAGGCTATAAGCAATCATGCATATAAGAGATCATAGAAGACACAAATAACTTTCATGGATAAAAATATAGATCTGATCATAAACTCAAAGTTCATAGAATCCCAACAAACACACCGAAAAAATACATACATCATATGGATCCCCAAGAGACCATTGTATTGATAATCAAGAGAGAGAGAGGGAGGGAGAGAGAGAGAAATAGCTACTAACTACGGACCCGTAGGTCTACAAAGAACTAGTCACGCATCATAGGAGAGGCACCAATGGAAGTGGTGAACCCCTCCATGACAGTGTCTAGATTGGATCTGGTCACTGCATTCCAGGAGTTCTGTTCCGGTCTTTGCATAGCCGAAGCTTCGACTGCAGAGGAGGGGGTGTTGAATGTGACATATATGTATTTACATACAATTAATCTTTCTATAGTCTCTAGCCTTGTATAGTTGACTTGTAGAGATATGGTAGGATTAATTGGCTTGTCCCGCAAGACATCTCATGTATATATTGTGACCAACTCCGAGAAATACAATTGAGTTGCATCCCATATCTTTTCTACAAGATTGAACACTTGGACGGGTTGATAAGTTGCCATGTCGATTCAGTATATGTGTTCAACACTTTTTTGACAATCGTCGCTTTATTTGGTCTCGCGCCGAAAAATAACAAAGTATCATCCACGAATAATAAGTCTGAGATCTCGGGAGCCCTTCTACAAATTTTTAGTGCCTCCAAACCCTCCTCCCGTATAGCCTTATGCAATAGTGCAGACAAAGCATAAGCCACAAATAGAAATAAAAAAGGGAATAATGGATCACCTTGTCAGAGGCCGCGGGTGGGGGACAATTTATCCAACAATCTCCCATTAAATTTAACTAAATATTTGACCAAACAAATACAAGTCATAATTCACTTCACCCACTCTGTCAACAAGCCCCTTTGATTAGAGCCTTCTCTAGAAAGTCCCAATCCACTCGGTCATACGCCTTTGAAAAATCCAGTTTATAAGGACAATAAGATTGCTCCTCCTTAACTAATTGGATATGAGGTATGCATTCGAAGGCAATAATAGTATTATCCGTAATCAAACGCCACGGGATGAAAGAGCTTTGATTTTTTGATATCAGCTCCATCAACAAGGGACGGAGGCGATTAACCATGCATTTGGACACCACCTTGTAAATTACATTGCATAAGCTGATTGGCCTAAATTCCTTCGGGTCCGCAAGGGTGGGGACCTTGGGAATAAGAACAATTGCGGTATCGTTAACTCCTTATGGCATATGTCCATTAGCAAAAAACTTTAGCACAGCTCGTGTCACTTCCTCCTTCAAAACTTGCCAATTACATTGAAAAGAACTAGCTCGGAATCTATCTAGACCGGGGGGCTTTATGGGTCCTATTTGAAACAATGCATCACCCACTTCCTTCTCTGTAAACGGCGCATTGAGAACATCATTCATTTTTTGTGTAACTTTTGTTTTGATGCATTATAACAATTCATCCGATGATAGTATTGGATCTTTTGTGAATAGCTCCTCGAAATATTGATTGCACCACACGCTCCATATCAGTAAGTGTGTCCACCCAAGTGTCGTCGGCCTTATGAAGTTGATGAATAATTTTGTTCCTGGCTCGCCACACTGCCTTTCTGTGAAAAGTATTGTGTATTGTGATCACCCTCCATTAGCCTACTTATGTGGGATCTCTAAAGCCACATCATCTCTTCCCGATACAATAACTCGTCCAGGACAAACATCTTTTCCCGGATCAATGATCTTTCAGCCCTTTGCCTTCCCGGTACAATAACTCGTCCAGGGCCTCCAACTCGGCTCTAACATTACTAGGAAAATGCCTGCTAGTGGCACACCTGTTTTGGCTACTAATGGCGCACTACAGGTGCGCCACTAGCATCACGTCATTAGAATTTAATACTAATGACGTATCCCTGATGCGCCATTAGTATACCAGATACTAATGGTGCACCAGGGAGTGCGCCATTATTATATCACATGGTGTGCCATTAGTATACCAGATACTAATGGTGCACCAGGGAGTGCGCCATTATTATATCACATGGTGCGCCATTAGTATACCAGATACTAATGGTGCACCAGGGAGTGCGCCATTATTATATCACATGGTGCGCCATTACTATCTGACTTAGTAATGGAGCACACATAGAAGTGTGTCGTTACTAACCTTTTTTTTTGAAAAAAAATTCAGAAATTTTTTTTTTCAAATTTTTTTCTTAATCTCAAGTCAATATGTTTAATCTCAAGTCAAATCGCAATAAGTGGTCAAACTTCCCAGAAGGCCACACATCCTCACACTACTCCAGTACGAGCACGCTTAACTTCGTAGTTCTATCCAACCCCAGCACCACCTCACTTAACACGCACTTGTTGATATATCTATCATATCAATCCTATTAAACCTTATTGATGTCTAGGACTTTGTTCATGTTCATGAGTATGATGAAATTTTGAAAAATATTTCAAACTTCCCGGTCATATTACGTATCATTTTTCAAAAAAATTCCGAAAAAAAATTCCAAAAAAATAAATTCGAAACCAATTTTTTTTTCCGTTACTAGTGGCAGAGGGAGTACATTTTACTGTTCATGTGGAGCATATGAGCTCGGGATCAAATACTCAATGTCCCGATAGAGTGCTCTTACATCCCCACATGCAACCACCGAAATTAGATCCGGCAGAACCTGGATCCCGATTATACATAGAGTAGTGATCTTGCATAACACACGAGCCAAAAATCATAGAGTACACTGGCTAATTAAACATGCAGGATAGTAGTAGATAGTACACTGGCAAAAATTATACCACTAAATTCGTATTTTCGGTATGAATTCAGTGATATAATTTTTGCTACCGCCGCAATCGGTCACGTTGGTTAAATTTACAGTCAAACATAGATCTCGGGAAACGCAGGCGCACTACAGTGTGGAATGGAGGGAGTAGTAGATAGTAGAACGTTGGGTGCAGGATATAGTAGTAGATGGTAGAACATGCGGTGCAGGATAGATATCCCAGGCATTGACCCATCCGTTCAATCGAATCGACGGACCCCAAGCAAAAAGGTGAGTGCTCCAAGACTGAAGCCAGCACCACAGGCCAAGCCCTCGTCCCTGCGCCTCTTCTTGTGTTGCTCTATAATCTTCTCCGGTGCTTTTATGCTCCCAAAGAGGAAGGAGAGTGAATGTTAGGATGTATTGCGCAATGAATGAATCAATCAGATGACAATCTTGCATGTCTAGTGCCTTACCGAAACTCTGGGCCAAAGCAGTCGAGGTCAGCATTAGCCGGTGCCTACATGCAGTTGAGTTTGAATCGTTAAAAATGGGAGCAGCTAATGCAGGCTGCTGAAACTAAAATGACATTGATAATTTCATCTAAAAACATCTATTGAGTCTGTCTAGGTCAACAGAGAGATTCTGGACTGGATGCCACATGATGATTTCCAAAAACAAGTACTTCATCCTGTTTGGATGAGTGGTGTTCATTGGTACAGTTTGGTATTTCCAGTTCAAAACCTGAAGCTAAATATAGAAGGTTTAACCAACTTTGGCATCTATCTATCTATCCGAAATCTCAAAATCAAGACTCTAGAAGAACATTTAGAAATTCCAGCAATTGAGACTATATTGCTAATTTAATCACAATAACTATATTGCTAAGAACATGAGGAGACTCTAAGCCATCTGGCTGGTGTCTCTGGTAACAGAAAGAAGATGGATTGCACACGTTGATTCCGATTGCTAATATCAAATTTTAACCCAACAACTTAAGCAGGGCCTATCCATAACTATCCCCGCCTCCATCACTACAAGAAATATGCAACAAACTCCACAGTTATGCCATTAAACAAAACTAGAACTAAAAGCAAAGCAAAAAGGAAATGAACAAACATTCAGGAATAGTTGACCAGTCCTTGGATTGAATATAAAGATTGCACTCTTTCGCAAAAAAGAAGAAACGAATAAAGATTGCACCATTGATTGGTCACGATAGACATTTGCGTCATCCACAAACCATATGATTTGCTCAGCCTTCTCACTCATTTTCCTGGCTCTGCCAGTGGCAACAGTGGGCTAACCTCAGGATTGGTGCTCTTCTTTCCCAAAGCATTCTCCAATGCAGCCCAAAAGGTTTGCACAAGAAGAACTCTTTGCACAGAAAGGCCAATCGACATTGCAAAGGGAACAGGCTTCTCCGCTTCACTTGGAGCTGGCAGGGGCTTATTAGGTACTCCCTCTGTGTGAAAATGCAAGACGTTTTGACAGTTTAAATTGAACTGCCAAAACGTCTTGCTTTTAGAAACAGAGGCAGTAGGATTCTTGCTCCCCCACTACTGGTAAATGTGAGCTAACTAGAAGAATTAACAAGTCACAGATATGAGGCCTTCACAAAACTTCACGGCCAAAGCAATCAGACAGAACATAGAGCAAAATGCATACGAATCATTACTCGAAGGTTGAGACCATGAGAACACCACAACAGATTAACAACACGGCTGAATATAGATCTCTGATAACAACAGATAAGAGTGGCGATAGAGTGCCCTTACATCCCACATGCAACCACCGAAATTAGATCCCACAGAACCTGGATCCCCATTGTACATACAGTAGTGATCTTACATAACACACAAGCCAGGAATTACAGAGTACACCGGCTAGTTAAAACATGCATGATATATAGAGTACTAGTAGATAGTAGAACTTGCGGTGCAGGATATAGCACTAGTAGATAGTAGAACTTGCGGGTGCAGTAGTAGATAGTAGAACATGCGGTGCAGGATAGATATTCCAGTCATTCACCATTGAGCCATCTCCCTTCAACCGAGCCTATGGACCCCAAGCAAAAAGGTGAGTGCTCCAAGACTGAAGCCAGCACCACAGGCCAAGGCCTCATCCCTGCGCCTCTTCCTGTGTTTCTCTACAATCTTGTCCAGTGCCCGGCTTCCAAAGAGGAATGAGAATGAATGTTAGGACGTGTTGCGCAATGAAGGAATCAATCAGACGACAATCTTGCATGTTTTTAGTGCCTTACCGAAACTCTGGGCCGAAGCCGAAGCGGTCGAAGTCAGCATCAGCAGGTGCCTACATGCAGTAGAGTTTGAATCGTTAAAACTGGGGCCGCTGAATGCAAAATGACATGGATAATTTCATTGGTAAAGTTTGGTATTTTCAGTTCAAAACACCAAGCTAAATATACAAGGTTTAACACCAACTTAAAGTTTGGCAGCAACTATCATCAGTCTGTCCGAAATCTCAACATCGTCAGGACTCTCGAACAACATTCAGAAATTCCAGCAATTGAAACTACATTGCTAATTCAATAATCAATGAAAATAGCTAAGAACATCGGGCAGTGGTGTCTCTGGTAACAGAAAGATGATGGATTGCACACGTTGATTCCGATTGCTAATATCATCAAAATTTATTTATTTAACCCAACAACCTAAGCAGCAGGGCCTCCATCACTAGTAGAAGAACATGCAACAGACTCACGTCGACGGATGGATCCGACTAATCGCGCATCGCAACATGTCTTTATCAATCGATTCGATTGCATCAATCAAAGACTCGGAAGGGGGCGAGAAAATCGAGATGGGGAACGAACCGGAGCACGAGAAGAGACGCGAACCCGCTGGACAGCGGCGGGGATCTTCTGCTTCAGCTTGGCGGCCATGGTGCGCAGCGCCATAGCCATACCCTCCACCAACCCAAGCAGATCTGGACGACGGCGGCTAGGGTTTCCTTCTCTCGATCTCCAACACGCGAGCGATGGTGTCCCAACACGCCGGATCCTACCCCTTCCTTTTTAAGGCACCCAGCCGCCAAGTGGGCCGACCACCTAACTGACTCGGCCTCGCTCTCACCACCACCACAAAGTTTCCCGTCGCTTCGCTGCAAGTCCACAAAAAACTAGTATACTACTACTATGAAATTACCTTTTTTTTTCTTTTTTTTTCCTTTTAATTTTCAAATTCAAATTATGTTCGTGAATCTTGGGAAAAAATTCATGAATTTCGAAAAAGCTTGCAAATTCAATAAAAATCATGGATATGAAAAAAAGTTTGTGAATTCAAATCGATGTTCACATATTCTCAAGAATTTCAAAATCCATTCACAAATTAGTATTTTTTTGCGGATTCAAAAAAAGTTCACCAATTTAAGTAATGTCCGTTGTTCACAAATTCGTAAAATGTTCACTAATTCCGAAAAATGATCGCGGGTTCAAAAATGTTCATGAATTCAAAAACAAATCCTGATTTTTTTTTAAAAAAAAAGTCAGTTTGAAGATTGTTCATGACTTTCAAAAACAGGTTTGCAAGCACATATTAAATGTGATCTAGTGTAGCAGCTTTCGCAAGCACATATGATTCAGTGTTACAGGCACTTTCTCGTGAATCACTTCCGCGAGAGGTATCATCAAGAGCTTTGTCTTGATTTCTCCACCACAACCTTGCTTGGAGTTAGGAAAGGTTCTTGAATGTGTTTAACTATTGCAGAACAATCGGTGGTGATCTGTACCTTTTGTACACCGACCTCGAGTGCCAACAACAGACCTTCGTTGCGTGCCATTGCTTCAAGTGTTTCTGGATCGAACAGATCATCCACTGTTACAGCTGAGGCGCCCAAAAACAACCCCGTATGATCTCGACAAATTGCCGCAAAGGCTACCCTGTCCTGATTACGTGGGATTGCAGCATCGACATTCATTTTCACCCATTCAACTTCTGGGTGTACCCACTTCTTTAGCCGGACACTAGAGATGGTGGGCATTGTATCATGTTTCTTCTCAGGAACCAGAGCCAAATCAACAAGGTATTTTTTTTATACAAAACACGCATGGACTGAGGCCATTGATACTCTTGTTCATGTATATCCTTTTCGCGAACCCACGATATTGCCGAAAGTGTAACAATGGCTTTGAATCATCACTTACTGTACTTTGCAACTCAACTAACCACAATCATTAGTGATTGGGACCATATGCTCAACGTACAAGTTTCATCTCGAGGGGGCGTACACGAACCGGTGTTCGCAGCATCCTCTCTTCGGGGCGAGCCCTATCGATGATTTCATTCTATACAATGTCAAAACCTGAAATACCAATGGTAGTTTCCAAGTGCCATCTCTATTCGACTCCCATGCTTATTCTTGAACGCTTGAAAATGTAGCATGAGCATGTTGACAATCATTCTAGACTACATGAATAACTAGTGCTAGTCCTTGACCTCTAGCTTTTGCCCAAAGCCGAGCCTCCTCCTTGATTGGGCGGACGAGCTCGCCGGTAGATCGCCGAAGGTCGTTGAACAGAGCGATGTTTCGATGCTTCGAGATACTCCATGCGGTTAGGGCTATAAGAGAGTTGAGGCCCTTCACCAAACTTGCCGGAGAAGCGGCAAGCGAGGCAGACCACCACGGGAAGAAGGTCGCGTCGGCGCTTGGCAGAAGAACCGGCAAGGCGACGCCAGGATAATATCTCATGCCAGGTGATCTTCGAGAAGACGGACTGGACAAATAGGTGATCAATGGTCTCAAGCTCCTGGTTGCGCAACTTGGATAGAGGGTCGTGAATTAACCATCGCACGCTCTTCGTTCCGCAGTCCAGCAGCGGTCCAGGGAGGCTAACAAGAGAAAAACTTGACGTTCATCGGTGCCCAACACTTCCATATGGGCCGCCAATTGAGCGTGATGGTGGAGCCATTCGTGTATTGCTCGTTCTGGGTCAAGTTCCAAGAGATCTTGTCGGGCACGTCAGAAAGCTCGATCTGCTGAATACGCGACCATAGACCAAAGTATTCGATCGTGGCGGCCAGTCCCAGGGAACCATGCATATCGCAGATCCAGGATCGGTCGGTGATCCCATCGCACACCGATCTGCAGCGCCTCGGCCTGCGTGGGCTGTGGGGTAGATGTGTAGGCATGATCTCGGCAACGGACTGTCCCTAGAGCCAATGGTCAGACCAGAACCGGCAAGTACGACCATCCCCCAAGGTCCAGTCATGGAAGTGTGAAAGAACTGGTTGGTCTCCTCGTCTCTGGGGAGTTGTTGATGATTCCATGGGCGATTGGGGTCTGCAACCAGTAGCCAAAGCCAGCGAGCCCTAAGTGTGATGCCCATGCGGTGAAGATCGCACACAGCCATGTCTGCAAGCTCCGGTGGTCTAGAGATCTTCGGCCAACTAATGAGGCAGCAACAGGCCTTGGCGTCCTTACGACCATGCCAAAAAGTCACGCAGCACCGTGGTGATCTTCTTGAGGATTGAAGGGTTTATGGTCATGGCGAGTAGAATGTGCACTGGCATGGCCGTTGCATATGGCGAACAAGACGAGTCTCTCGCCCCACGAGAGGAGGGTGGCTTTCCAAGTTGATAATCTGGGTTACATGGAATTAATCTCACCTTAGCCTCTGTATTTTGACCAGATGACCTTTTAAACCTGGACGGAAAGTGTATTGACTATAGAGGCAATATCATATACATGATACTAAATTATGATACTACCCGCTATGAGAGGACTTATTTTTTCTATACAACCTGCTACATCATGACCCACTTTTATTTCCCTTTTGACATAAAGAAAAGGATAATTGAGGATCAAGATTGGCATAGATAATGACAGTATTACAACTAGTATCTAATAGTATCAACATCCCTATCAAAATTTGAGGAGCAAACCCTAGAGTAGAGCAGTGAGGGTGCTCACTTGGCCTTTCAGTTATAGGGTCTATCTGATGTGTACAGAAGGAACCAAAACTTCCTATAGTATCACAATAGAATATACAAGTTGTGATTCTATTTATTGGACTTTCTTAAGAATGAAATATATGGATACATTCACTTTTATATCTAGGTTTAAATTGAATACAAATCAAACTAAGAAGCACAATATATACAAAAAAAATCATGCATACATATAAGTAAGGTGTTGTTTTACCAAGCACCCATGAATGCAACTTGCCCTGAATATTTGCTTGAGGCTTACGTTTTAGAACCTATCTCCAAAGATTTCCAGGAATACAAAACATACATACAATCATGATACAATATATACCTAAATCCATCTATGTGGGAAAAAATAATCAATGGATATTTTTTTTCCCATATAGTGAAATTCAGTTTAACCAAAATGTTATTGATGAGAAAAGTAAAGGAAACTCATTCCTATGCAATGAATATGGTTATGTTGAGGCTGACAGTGTATTTATCAATTGGAAGAAAGTTCTAATTATAGTAATGCAAAAAATCATGTTAATATTCACTAGCATGCGTAGAATCTAAGTGATAAAATATAATAGTTGTGATCACACTTCCATAAAATAAGTTTTATAAAAGTAAAATAGTTCAACATAAATCAATGAAGAAATGCTAGGCCATGCCTTTTATGTTTTGTTAAACTGAATTTCTTGAGTAACCATCTAAAACCGGTTGTTGAGGATGAAACTTAGCCATGCCAAATAGTTGTTGAGGATGAAGATTAACCATGCCAAATAGTTCAACATGGGATTCAACAATGGGAAATGGATATGAAATAAGCAATCAGAACTTAGTCAGGTTTTGGGCGCGTTCGAAAGATCAATTTCTTGAGTAACCATCTAAAACCAGCTACAGCCACAACCTTGACCACGACCAATGTCGGATACACTTTGGGCTTCTCCTTTCTAATTTCAATTGTCCGCCAAGGCAAAGAACATCTCTACCAACTGTTCGTGCAGCAGCTTCCTTGCAAATTGCATGCCCAGGAAGAAGTCAGGTACAACTACACCAAGGCTCGTGACGAAGCAGCACCCAAGGAAGATCTTCAAGCTCCAGTACGGCTCATCAACAAGACATTTTAAACATGATTACACAGGAATATGTTTTGGTTAATTTCTAAACACTAGTAGAAAAAGGGCCATTCGTCCCGGTTCATGAGGGCCATTTCTCCCGGTTCCCGAACCGGGACTAAAGGGTCGTAACTAAAGCCCTATACCTTTAGTCCCGATTCGATCGGGAACTGGGACAGATGGGGCTCCACGTGGCCGGAGCGGCTTGCCCAGGCAGGGGGGGCCTTTTGTCCCGGTTGGTGCCACCAACCGGGACCAAAAGGCTTCCACGCGTCAGCAGTTCAGAGGCTGGGTTTTTTGGTTTTTTTCTGAAGGGGGGGGGGTTGGGGGTTTTGTAGGGTTAATTTAGGGGTTTCATATATTGTGTTAGCTAGCTAATTGAGAGGAATGTCATCTCTTATCTCCGTGCTTGGTCGACGCTACGTATAGAGAGGACTCGACACGCTAGCTAGCTAGTAAGCAAATGAACGAAACCATTAAGTACAGAAGATCATCATGAACATATACACAAAGAGAAGTGATCGACCTCTCCTTCTCCGATAGATTGGTCGAACAACAAGTTTTTGTATATCTATCCGACGCTACTGGCTACATATATATATATACAATATAAAATCTCTTGCATCCCCTAACATCTGAACTCAACTTCCACATGGTATTCTCCGTGTTTTTCGATAACGTGGTCAAGAAAGAATCCCGCCAATTCCTCTTGAATTGCTCATATGCGATCTTGTGGTAGGAGTTCATCCCGCATCTGCCACATCTAATTTCAAGAAAGGGGTCATGATACGTCTCCAACGTATCTACTTTTTCAAACACTTTTGCCCTTGTTTTGGACTCTAATTTGCATGATTTGAATGAAACTAACCCGGACTGACGCTATTTTCAGCAGAACTGCCATGGTGTTGTTTATTGTGCAGAAAACAAAAGTTCTCGAAATGACCTGAAAATCCACGGAGATAACTTTTGGAAAATATAAAAAATACTAGTGAAAGAATCAAGGCCAGGGGGCCCACACCCTGTCCACGAGGGTGGGGGGGCGCCGCCTCCCCCTGGGCCCGTCCCCTGTCTCGTGGGCCCCCTGGAGCTCCACCGACCTCAACTCCAACTCCATATATTCCATTTCGTGTTGAAAAAATCAAAGAGAAAAAGTTCCGTCGTGGTTTACGACACGGAGCCACCGCCAAGCCCTATCTCTCTCGGGAGGGCTGATCTGGAGTCCGTTCGGGGCTCCGAGGAGGGGGATTCATCGCCGTCGTCATCATCAACCATCCTCCATCACCAATTTCATGATGCTCACCGTCGTGCATGAGTAATTCCATCGTAGGCTTGCTGGACGGTGATGGGCTGGATGAGATTTACAATGTAATCAAGTTATTTTTGTTAGGGTTTGATCCCTAGTATCCACTATGTTCTGAGATTGATGTTGCTATGACTTTGCTATGCTTAATGCTTGTCACTAGGGCCCAAGTGCGATGATTTCAGATCTGAACCTATTATTTTCATGAATATATGTGAGTTCTTGATCCTATCTTGCAAGTCTAAAGTCACCTATTATGTGTTATGATCCGACAACCCCGAAGTGACAATAATTGGGATACTTCTCGGTGATGACCGTAGTTTGAGGAGTTCATGTATTCACTATGTGTTAATGCTTTGGTCTGGTACTCTATTAAAAGGAGGCCTTAATATCCCTTAGTTTCCACTAGGACCCCACTGTCACGGGAGGGTAGGACAAAAGATGTCATGCAAGTTCTTTTCCATAAGCACGTATGATTATATTCAGAACACATGCCTACATTATATTGATGAACTAGAGCTAGTTCTGTGTCACCCTATGTTATAGCTATTACATGAGGAATCGCATCCGACATAATTATCCATCACTGATCCAATGCCTACGAGCTTTTCACATATTGTGCTTCGCTTATTTACTTTTCCGTTGCTACTGTTACAACTACTACAAAACTGTTATCTTTACTTTTGCCACTGTTACCATTACTTCCATACTACTTTGCTACTAAATACTTTGCTGTAGATACTAAGTTATCCAGGTGTGGTTGAATTGACAACTCAACTGCTAATACTCAAGAATATTCTTTGGCTCCCCTTGTGTCGAATCAATAAATTTGGGTTGAATACTCTACCCTCGAAAGCTGTTGCGATCCCCTACACTTGTGGGTTATCAGGTCAATACATATATATGAATGAAACTGAACACCAATGATGGTAATAAAATAAAATTGTGAATATTATTGCATACGCACTTCATATTGTTGTTTGGAGTAGCCCCGCTCACAGGTGGTGTGGTGGATGAACTCGCAAATGTAGTATCCACACAAATCATTCCCGGGTTCCTGCCACAACCACTTTACAAGAAATAGAGGTCAATCAAACTGATAAGCAAGCAAGCTAAATGGTATTAATGAAACTAGCTAGAATCAATGGGAGATGCGCGGGACTAGGTAGTAGCTAGTACTTACGTTCGGGTGGTCAAATCGCAGTTGCGCCGGCAGTCCCGGAGCTTGTGCGGTGAACTTTTTCCAAACCCTGCCAGACAAAGAAAACAATTACTTGATATCAGGAAATGAACAAAGTTGCTGATATGGTGCGATAATGATAGATTGAACTTACTTCTCGAGCATTTTAGTCATGGTCGCATACTCCTCCGGATTTTTTCATTTGGAGTCTATGACGGTTACTAGTCCCTGCTCAAGCTTAATCTCTAGCCGAATAATGTGGAAGCTGTGCATGCATGCATAACTCATCAATTACATTACTATAACCTCGAGTAATAAGGGAAACCGAATATGCACAAGACAGTAACACTCACTTGTATTCGTAAGGAAAGAGTATTGTAGCTTTGTTTTGATTTCGAAGTAACGATGCGAGAAAGTTGGCCTCGGTTTGTCTGGCATCATGTTTAACACTCCATTCATCCATGAGATTGATGTTAATGAACCCAATATCACCTACTTGTCTTTCTTTCAATTCTGCGATCTTTAATCTGCATAATATAGTGAGGATAATTATATATACATGCAATGAAAGAGCTGAGCTATATATAGAGACTTACCTAATTACAGAGAAGTAGTACTTACAGACAGTAGCAAGTGATGATTGTTTTATCGAGGGCCTTTTGATTGAAAAACTGGAAGAACTCCTCATATGGAACTAACAACAGATCAATTCCAACGAGGTCGTTCTCCTCTTTAACCTATAGCGACAAAGTATTTTTCCCAGACTTCCTACAGATGTCCATGTACCAATCATGGAATCTTCGCATCATCATTGTTAGGGAAGTAGCAGGTTTGACGAGAGGCTTCCCGTGCTCGAATCTTAATGTGTCCACCTCCATTGTTCCAAAAATTATTGCATCATCGTCGGTCATGTAATCTCTAGGATTGGTACCAGGCAGCATCCCTGGAAGTTAGCGACGATATCGCTAGACATATTGAGCGGGGGGCACGATTGCTTCGCTTGTTCGCTGAGCTGGGGAATTTTTTCCCTTTTCTTCATTCTGCTAGCCTTTGATCAGTGCAAGTACTTCCCGACCGCTTCGCTTCCTTATATGTACTTTCAATGATGCAGTCATAGTTGGATTGCGGCAGAGGCGGTGATGGTCGCTGCAGGGCATCCAAAGTGCGCTTCGCTTTCACCAGATCTATCTTCTCCGCCGGAGGTGGATGTTTCTTAGCTCTTACCGATTCAAAGAAGTCATTCACTTGGCCTTCACAGATCTCTTGGTTTTCCTCCTCGCTCCTCTCATATGGTAACTTCTCTAGAGGCTTGAGAGACGATGGACCGTATCTATATTGCCTCCCGCCTCTAGCTGTACTACTAGACACGGAGCAGCCGGAGCGGCTGCAGCTGTCTTATTTCGTTGCTTAAGAGGCGGAGCAGCCAGAGGCAAACTGTTACGACGCACCAGAGCAGCCGGAGCTGCGGCGTCTATGTTCCGCTGTCGCTTACGAGGCGGTGAAGGAGGAGGCAGGCTGCTCGGACGCGCCGGAGCAGGCGGATAAGGAGGCGGATTACTGCCGCCCTCACGCGTCGGAGCAGGAGGCGGAGTGTCCAGCTGACTAGCAGGAGCCGTGATGTTCAGAACCTTGATGTGCTCCTTCCGCCATAGACACGGAGTATGCATAGCTAGACCTAGCCAAGTCTCCCCATCACTTGTATGGTGGTCAAGCTGGAGCTCCTCAAATCCCTCCGTTATTTCGTCCACCATCACAACAGCATAGCCTTGTGGAATCGGACGACAGTGAAAAGTTGCTCCGGGTGAAGGAGGGAACACTGAGCCGACAACCGCCTTGACTTTGAGCTGATCCCATTGCGTCATAAGGTGGCACTGGTGTGAATCCGTGATAAAATCCACGGGGTAGCTAGGACCCGTCAAGTCAGGCTGCTGAACGAGCTCGGTGAAAGCCACGCTGCTTCTCCGCTGAGATGGCGGGGTAGCTTCTGGGGTAGCATCTTGGGCAGGATCTCGCAGCTGCTGGTTCTCAACATCTCGTTCCTCTAGCTTTCTTACCCTTGCCTCCTCCTCTCTTGGGTTTTGTAACGGCCTGCGTCGGGAAACCCAACCTTCCACGCAACAGAGCCTGGCGTGCCTCGTGTTCGTCCAGGGTGCTCAGGATTCCCGAGGGCCCTTATGAGCTCGTCGTTCTCTCTATAGGGAACAGACTTCCCTTCCCGCACTTCGTTGATTGCTTTTCGAAGCTTCATGACGGGTGTTGCATGTTGCTCGTCCGTCCAACAACACTTCCCTATTTCAGGGTCCAATGTTTCACCAGCCCCGAAGAACCAAGTCCTACAACAGTTTGGCCAGTGCAATGTCTCTGGTTCGACCGCTTTAGAAATCAGGTCTTGCTCAGCCTTGTCCCACAATGGCCGGGCTTTGAGGTAGCCACCTGACCCCATGGGATGGTGATGCTCCTTCTTTGCAGCATTTATCTTGTTAGTCGCTGACATCTTCTTACTCCTCTCCGATGTCTTGTTGGGCACAAATGCGGCCAGTGATCTCTTATCTTCTCAAATCGGCCGGTGAATTCTGGAGTCTTGTCTTGGTCAACATATATACATTGTTTTCAACTCATTCTTCCAACTCCTGAATAGATCTGCCATCTTCTTGAGAGCATAGGACTTGATCAATGGCTCTATAACTGGATTCTCCAGATCCTCCTCTTCCGGTAGGGTGAAATTTACCTTTAGTGCTTTCCAAAGATCTTCTTTCTATCTATCTTCGACAAAAGAAACTTGAAGAAGCTCTTCCTTCTTAGGCACATTCCATAGCTCGATGCTGATCGGGATCATGTCCCTAACGGGAACCCCGTACTCAGCAAAAAATGCTTCCTTGGTCCGGAGGGGTTTAATCGGTTGGCCATCGCGCGCGATTTCTGTGATCGTGAACCTTTCATCCGGGCGCAACTTTTTCTTCGGGCCTCATTTCTTTACTGAAGTATTGCTTGATCCGGAGGGCTATATAAAAGAAGAAAGAAGAGTTAATATATGCACATACCAAAACAATTAATGCATCAGTTAGCTAGTCAGCACAGGCTTAATATATACACATATATATACACACACACAAATATATATATATATATATATATATATATATACTAGTCAGCACAGGCTTAATACCTCGCCGGACTTTGCAAGAGCTGATCCTGACTCCGTTCGGTCACCGGAGCTGTCATCACGGACGCCGGAGCCACCATCGCCATCATGACCGTCCTCCATTGTTTGATCACCGTAGCCTGCTTCCTCTCCTTGCAGGCCTTCTTCGATGTCGTTGAGAAACGACAAGACTACATCACCTCCGTCGCGGATTATGTCCCCCAATATCTCTTCTTGATCCAAGTCTCTTTGATGATCCATAGTTTCTGCAAATATTACAACATGGCAATTAATATATAAACATGAGAGATGGATATAACGAAGTTATCGGGGATGGGGTATATCGACAACGACGACATATACATAGAAAAAATGATATCGGGGAGGGGGTATATATATCGACCCGCCCCCTCATGTCGAAGTTATCGGAGAGGGAATATATCGACCCTAGCTAGTTCACGACCCTCGACCGCTCGGCGATCCACAACCCTCTACCCTAGTTCCCGACCCTCGACCCCCTCATGTCACGTTTGTCTAGTGTCAAAGGATTCAACAAAACCATGTCTTCATCAGTAGGCGAAAGTAACAGGCGCATGATGGTACGAAGCTCTCCAAAGTTATTCTGGAACGAAATCCCAGATAGAATAATTCGCTTTTTGGTACAAAGTATAGCAAGAGCCTTCCGAATATCGCTATTTGGAAGGCCTTTGCTGAATTTTGTACCAAAAGGCGGATTATCCTATCCGGGACTCCGTTCCAGAATAACTTTGGAGAACTTCGTACCATCATGCCCCGGTTACTTACGGCTAATGATGAAGCCATGGATTTCTTCAATACTTTGAAACTAGGAAACCTCTCGACCCCTCGGCGATCCTCGACCCCTCGACGACCCTTGACCCTTGAACACTCGGCCCCTCGATGACCCTCGAACCATCAACCCTAGAACCCTTGAACCCTCGACCCTTGACCCTAGAACCCTCGAACCCTCGACCCTCGAATCCTCGACCCCTCGACGACCCTCGACTCTTGAACCCTCAACCCTCTACCCTAGTTCACGACCCTCGACTGCTCGGCGATCCTCGGAGAGTTGGTCGAGAGAGAGGGGGTTGATCGACGCTCGAAGAAGAAGAAATAGACTAACCTAAAATTTACTAACCTAAAATGCACTAACAACAACTAACCTAAAATGCACTATAAATCAACTAACCTAAAATGCACTAACCTAAATCAACTAACTCAACAATGAAGAAGGAAATGCTATCGGAGAGGGGGTATATCGACCCCCCCTCATGTATCCACATACATATATCTATACATACATACATCCATCTATGGATCATCATTGGAAAAAAATGCATACATCCATGGATCATCATTTCTCATATATATCTCCATCTATAGCCACATACATATATAAATGGAAAAAATGCTATGAAAAAATACATATATGAACAAAAATACATATATACTTGGTAAATATTCTATGAACATCATTTCTCATATATATCAATGCATACATCCATGGATCATCATTGCTCATATATCCATAGTCATATATAAAAACTTTCTATATATGAACAAAAAACTTTCTATGAACAAAAAAAACATTTTTGACATATCTAGCATATTCTAAATTTTCCTAACTCTTTTACAACCAGAAAAATTACTTCAACTTCATGACAGTACCCACACTCCATTTCACCAAAAACCTTTTGATCCATAGTTCAAATTTTTCAAATTTCATTCAAATGAAATTTGAATCAGATTCAAATTACTTTCTGAAAACCTATTCTAAACCACTCCAAATTTTTGAAATTTTGCCATCGCGTTGCTGCTGCTCCTCTCCTTCTCCTCTCTTTCTCCTCTCCTTCTGCTCTTCAATGCATCAGGGCCGGCGGCGACCATGGAGCAGGGGCAGAGCAAGGGGCGCTCAGGACCACGGGAAAGGGGGGGGAGGGGGGGCTCACTTCGAGGGCGGCGGCGATGGCTGGAGTCTGGCGAGGAGGATGGCGTGCTCGAGGCGGCACGTGGTGACGGGGACGGCGGGCTCGGAGCGGCGCGGGGAGGTGACACGACGGCGCGGGGTGGCGCACGGCGTCGCTGTCGGGGCGGCACGGGGCGCGGGTGGCGACCACGGGGCGCGGGCGGCGACCACGGGCGCGGGTGACGGCGACGAGGAGCAGGGCGTCGCGGCAGAGGGCCGCGTCGGCTACGGGGAGAATGAGGAACAGAATGAAATTTTTGACAAGTGCTGTATATATAGCCAGAGTTTGGTCCCAGTTGGTTGGGCTGCTAAAAAAGAGACCTTTGGTCTCGGTTGGTGGCAACAACTGGGACTAAAGGGGGGCATTGGTCCCGGTTGGTGCCACGAACCGGTACCAATGCCACCCTTTAGAGCACCAACCGGGACCAAAGGCCTTGTGCTGCCCGTGCCCAAATGTTCAGTCCCACCTCGCTAGTTAAGAGGGGCTCGGAGTGGTTTATAAGCCGCACTACGGCTGCCCTCTCGAGGTCCTCTCAAATGCAGGCTTACTGGGCCTAATCACGCACTATGCTGCCTGTGGGCCTACTAGGTCTTCTACGGGCCTGAATCCTGGCCCATGGTTGGGTTTCTCGTCGTATTCAGGCCGTGGTGGCCCAGTAGGTGGCACTTTTTTTATATTTTTTTCTTTTTTGCTTTATTATTTTATTTTGTTTCTACATACCGTCGCTATTTTTATTTATTTTATTCAAGTTTATTTATTTTACTTTATTAAAGTTTATTTTCTTTCTACTTATTTGTTAAAGTTTATTTTCTTTCTACTTATTTTTTATTTTGTTTCTACTTATTTATTTTCTTTTCTTTTTTGCTTTTTTACTTATTTTATGAAAATTATTTTTATTTATTTATTTGATTAAAGTTTATTTATTTTACTTTATTAAAGTTTATTTTGTTTGTGCTTATTCATTAAAGTTTATTTTGTTTCTACTCATTTATGTTATTTTGTTTCTACTAATTTATTTTCTTTTTTTTGCTTTTTTATTCATTTTATGAAAATTCTTTTTGCTTTTAATGTTTTGAATAGAAAATACTTTGATAATTTTAGTTGCATTAATTTTATATAATTTTAGTTTCAATAATACTAGAGGTTTATGAAAGCATTTCAAATGAACTCTTAAAAGGTTGAAAGTTGGCATGGTATCATCATTTCACCCACATAGCATGTGCTAAAAAGTTGAGAGGCTTACGACAAAAACTGGATGCACTTCGTGTACAAAAGAAACAATCTCTTTGGAAGTATCAGGGATTCAGACGAAAACTCATCTGTTACAAAGGGATTTCATTTGTTCAAATGTAACTGCAGTGATATTCTACACCAAAGGCATCATCATAATAGTTGTTGATAGAAAGTCTTCACTTTTTCTTCGCTTGTGTTCTTTGCTTATTGCGCCGTAACCATGGATAATCTTCATCGTTTAACAGGGCGCTTGGGTCAGCCTTGACTTTGAAGGGAGGAATTTCATGAAACTTTTCATAATCTTCAGACACGTCTGCCTTGCCCTCCAATCCCACGATGTCTCTTTTTCCTGAAAGAACTATGTGGCGCTTTGGCTCATCGTATGATGTATTCGCTTCCTTATCTTTTCTTTTTCTCGGTTTGGTAGACATGTCCTTCACATAGAAAACTTGTGCCACATCATTGGCTAGGACGAATGGCTCGTCTGTGTAGCCCAGATTGTTCAGATCCACTGATGTCATTCTGTACTGTGGGTCTACCTGTACCCCGCCTCCTGACAGATTGACCCATTTGCACTTAAACAAAGGGACCTTAATATCATTTCCATATCAAGTTCCCATATGTCCACTATGTAACCATAATATGCGTCCTTTCCCCTCTTGGTTGTTGCATCAAAGCGGACACCACTGTTTTGGTTGGTGCTCTTTTGATCTTGGGCAATCGTGTAAAATGTATTCCCATTTATCTCGTACCCTTTGTAGGTCATTACAGTCGAAGATTGTTCCCTCACCAACGAGTACAGGTCATCAGAAACAGTGCTGTCACACCTGAGACGTGTTTGGAACCAACTGCCAAAACTCCTGATGTGTTCACATGTAATCAAGTCATCACACTGGTCGGGGTGTTTGGAGCGCAAAATTTTCTTGTGTTCATCGACATACGGGGTCACCAAGGTAGAATTATGTAGAACCGTGTAGTGTGCTTGAGACCAAGAATGCCCGTCCCTACATACTATTGAGTCCCCTCCCAGCGTGCCTTTTCCACCCAGTCTCCCCTCATACCGCGATTGAGGGAGACCTATCTTCTTAAGGTCAAGAATGAAGTCAACACAAAACCCAATGACATCCTTTGTTTGATGGCCCATGGAGATGCTTCCTTCTGGCCTAGCGCGGTTACGGACATATTTCTTTAGGACTCCCATGAACCTCTCAAAGGGGAACATATTGTGTAGAAATGCAGGGCCCAGAATGAAAATCTCGTCGACTAGATGAACTAGGACGCACGTCATGATATTGAAGAAGGATGGTGGGAACACCAGCTCGAAACTGACAAGACATTGCGCCACATCACTCCTTAACCTTGGTAGGATTTCTGGATCGATCACCTTTTGAGAGATTGCATCGAGGAATGAACATAGCTTCACAATGGCTAATCGAACGTTTTCTGGTAGAAGCCCCCTCAATGCAACCGGAAGCAGTTGCGTCATAATCACGTGGCAGTCATGAGACTTTAGGTTCTAGAACTTTTTCTCTGCCATATTTATTATTCCCTTTATATTCGACGAGTAGCCAGACGGGACCTTCATACTGAGCAGGCATTCAAAGAAGATTTCCTTCTCTTCTTTGGTGAGAGCGTAGCTGGCAGGACCTTCATACTGCTTTGGAGGCATGCCATCTTTTACGTGCAAACATTGCAGGTCCTCCCGTGCCTCTCCTGTATCTTTTGTCTTCCCATACACGCCCAAGAAGCCTAGCAGGTTCACGCAAAGGTTCTTCGTCACGTGCATCATGTCGATTGAAGAGCGGACCTCTAGGTCTTTCCAGTAAGGTAGTGATACGTCCATTTTGTGTCATGCTTTTATATCGATATTTATTGCATTATGGGCTGTTATTACACGTTATGTCACAATACTTATGGCTATTCTCTCTTATTTTACAAGGTTTTCATGAAGAGGGAGAATGCCGACAACTGGGATTCTGGGCTGGAAAAGGAGCAAATATTGGAGACCTATTCTGCACAGCTCCAAAAGTCCTGAAACTTCACGAAAGTCATTTTGGGAATTAATAAAAAATATCCAGTGGAAGAAATACCTGAGGGGGCCACCCACCACCCATGAGGGTGGGGGGCGCGCCCTACCCCCTGGGCGCGCCTCCCTGCCTCGTGGGCCACCTGGCAGCCCTCCGGTGCCCATCTTCTGCTATATGAAGCCTTTTACCCTGGAAAAAAAATCATAAGCAAGCTCACAGGACGAAACTCCGCCGCCACGAGGCGGAACCTTGGCGGAACCAATCTAGGGCTCTGGCGGAGTTGTTCTACCGGGGAAACTTCCCTCCGGGAAGGGGAAATCATCATCATCGTCATCACCAACGATCCTCTCATCGGGAGGGGGTCAATCTCCATCAACATCTTCACCAGCACCATCTCCTGTCAAACCCTAGTTCATCTCTTGTATCAAATCTTTGTACCAAAATCTCAGATTGGTACCTGTGGGTTGCTAGTAGTGTTGATTACTCCTTGTAGTTGATGCTAGTTGGTTTATTTGGTGGAAGATCATATGTTCAGATCCTTAATGCATATTAATACCCCTCTGATCATGAACATGAATATGGTTTGTGCGTAGTTACGTTTGTTCCTGAGGACATGGGTGAAGTCTTGCTATTAGTAGTCATGTGAATTTGGTATTCGTTCGATATTTTGATGAGATGTATGTTGTCTCTCCTCTAGTGGTGTTATGTGAACGTCGACTACATGACACTTCACCATTATTTGGGCCTAGAGGAAGGCATTGGGAAGTAATAAGTAGATGATGGGTTGCTAGAGTGACAGAAGCTTAAACCCTAGTTTATAAGTTGCTTCGTAAGGGGCTGATTTGGATCCACTTGTTTCATGCTATGGTTAGGTTTACCTTAATACTTCTTTTGTAGTTGCGGATGCTCGCAATAGGGGTTAATCATAAGTGGGATGCTTGTCCAAGAAAGGGCAGTACCCAAGCACCGGTCCACCCACATATCAAATTATCAAAGTAACGAACGTGAATCATATGAGCGTGATGAAAACTAGCTTGACGATAATTCCCATGTGTCCTTGGGAGCGCTTTTCTCTATATAAGAATTTTTCCAGGCTTGTCCTTTGCTAAAAAAGGATTGGGCCACCTTGCTGCACCTTATTTACTTTCATTGCTTGTTACTCGTTACAAATTATCCTATCACAAAACTATCCATTACCTACAATTTTAGTGCTTGCAGAGAATACCTTACTGAAAACCGCTTGTCATTTCCTTCTGCTCCTCGTTGGGTTCGACACTCTTACTTATCGAAAGGACTACAATAGATCCCCTACGCTTGTGGGTCATCAAGACTCTTTTCTGGCGCCGTTGGCGGGGAGTGAAGCGCCTTTGGTGAGTGGAACTTGGTAAGGAAACATTTATATAGTGTGCTGAAATTTACTGTCACTTGTTACTATGGAAACTAATCCTTTGAGGGGCTTGTTTGGGGTATCTTCGCCCCGACCAATAGAGCAAATAGTTGCTCCTCAACCTACTGAACCTACTGAAATGTTTATTTTGAAATTCCTTCGGGTATGGTAGAGAAACTGCTAGCTAATTCCTTTGCAGGAGATGGAACATTGCATCCTGATTTACACCTTATCTATGTGGATGAAGTTTGTGGATTATTTAAGCTTGCAGGTATGCCTGATGATGTTGTTAAGAAGAAGGTCTTCCCTTTATCTTTGAAGGGAGATGCATTGACATGGTATAGGCTATGTGATGATATGGGATCTTGGGACTATAAACGATTGAAATTGGAATTTCACTAGAAGTTTTATCCTACGCATCTTGTTCATCGTGATCGTAATTATATATATAATTTTTGGCCTCGCGAAGGAGAAAGCATCGCTCAAGCTTGGGGGAGGCTTAAGCCAATGTTATATCATGCCTCAATCATGAGCTCTCAAGAGAAATGATTATTCAAAAAATTTATGCTCGGCTTTCTCTCAATAATCCTACCATGCTCGATACTTCTTGTGCTGGTTCTTATATGATGAAGACTATTGAATTAAAGTGGGATTTATTGGAAAGAATTAAACGCAACTCTGAAGATTGGGATTCCGAGGATGGTAAGGAGTCAGGTATGACACCTAAGTTTGATTGTGTTAAATCTTTTATGGATACTGGTGCTTTTCGTGGATTTAGCACTAAATATGGACTTGACTCTGAGATAGTAGCTTCCTTCTGTGAATCATTTGCTACTCATGTTGATCTCCCCAAGGATAAGTGGTTTAAATATAATCCTCCCACTGAAGTAAAAGTAGTTTCACCTGTTACAAGTGAAGAAAAGACTATCACTTACACTACAAAAAAAGACACATCCGTGACATTTTGAGCCGAACGAATTTTTTTCTGTCATACATATGACACTTCTATGACGATAATTGTGACAAAACCCGGTATCATCATAGATGTGGAGGGCTCCTACTTCTATGACAAAAAATCATGACAGAAAATGGGCTTTTCATCCTGGGCGGGCGGGAGATGCAGCTGCATGACATTCTTTGGGCCGTCCATGACGAAAAAAACCGTGGTAGAAGCGAGGGCGAGGAAAATTTTGGGGAGTTCCCGGTTACGGTGGGTGGTCGGCGGCCGAGCGAGGCACGTTTCTCTCGTACACGTACGTGCGTGTGTGTGAGGCGTTGGCTCTATCTGAACCTGAGCGAGGCGTTGGGCTCTAACTGAACCCGAGCGATTGCACTGCAGGCTACGCGTTACTGAACCCGAGCGATCGATCGATGGCTGTTAACTGAACCCAATCAAGCGATTCCTTCACTACTGCTGCTAACTGAAGCCGATTGATGCTGCCTCTCTGGATGAACAGTGAGTGTTGCGGGGGAGGGGGGGGGTTGGATGAACAGTGAGCGGTGGGAGTGGATGAACATGACCCGTGGTGTTGCCTCTGGATGAACAGGACCCCAATCGATCGAGCCGGTTGGGGCTGGATGAATAGGACCCCGTGGAGGGCTGGATGAACAGGACGACCCCGTGGAGGGATGGATGAACAGTAGACGATGGAGGGGTGGATGAACAGTAGCCCATGGAGGAGTGGTTGAACAAGAGCCCGTCGAGAGGGGTGGTTGAACAGTAGCCGGTGGAGTAGCGCGCGGTGGAGGCTGGATGAACAGGAGCCCGTGGATGAACAGTCGCAGGTGGAGGCTGGAGGAGGTCGACTGTGGATGAACAGTAGCCCGTGGAGGCTGGAGGAGGTCGACGGTGGAGATGAACAGTATCTCATGGAGTCCCGTTTTGCAGTACGCCACACCCCTCCTGATGAACAGGACCCCCGTTTCGATCGTAGCGCTCCAACACAAGTCCGTTTCGTTCGTTTTGCGGTACGCCACACCCCTCCCGATCAACAGGACCCCCGTTTCGACCGTAGGAGGTCTGTTTCCTTCGTTTTGCGGTACACCAGACCCCTCCCGATGAACAAGATCCCGTTTAGAACGTGGCCGGTCGGATACAAGGCCGTTTCATCCGTTCTGCGGTACGCCAGGCCTCGTTTCCATCGCATGTTCCATCCAAGCCCTCCTGATGAACACGACGACGCATTCCGTTCCGACCCAGCCTGTTGGCTCCCCATGAACACGACGACCACGCTGTTTCTCCGTTCCGACCCAGCCATGTACACGAGCCCTGGTTGTACGTATGCACGAGTAGGCGTTCGACACCCCGCCCGTATGTACGTACGGGGCCGTATTTTCTTTCTTGCACCCTAGCCACTGTAGTACGTGTACATGCTACGTGCGCGCCTCTACTATGATACGTGCGCGCCTCTACATCCACCAGTATATACGTACATGTTCGTGACCAGAATGACAATGCTACATACGCTTCGACCAGGTGGGTCCCGACTGTCAGGCACTTCCTTGCGTGCGAAGATGTAGCTGGTGGGTCCCAGCAGTCAGGGGGGCGAATCATTTTTTTTCGGACGCACTTTCTTGCATGCGAAGATGTAGGTGGTGGGTCCCAACAGTCAGGAGGGCGAATCATTTTTTTGCCCTGACGCACTTCCTTGCGTGCGAAGATGTAGCTGGTGGGTCCCAGCAGTCAGGGGGAAATGTTTTTTCGCCAAATACAGTGGCCCGTCCGGTGGGTCCCCGCTGTCAGGTGGAGGAATAATTATTTTGCGCGTAATAAAGAGGCACTTCCTTATTGCGGTCGTGGACACAGCTATCAGCCTCTCCACGTACAGTCCTCGTCCGATGGAAGCTGTTCCTTGACCACGTTGACCACGCCGCGCCGAGAGAACCAGGGCGGTGGACGACGGCGAGGCCTAGCAAGGGGACGACGCGGAGCCGGGGAAGACGTGGCAGTGGATGCCCATGCGTAGAGGAGTTTGATGGTTCACTCGTTTGGTTGCGGTGTGAGGCTGCCGCCGCCGCAGAATAACAGGGGGTGTGGGTGCGTAGAGGGATGGCCTGGCCAGTGGTGGGAGTAGTAGGGGGCGGTGAGGCCTCCGCGGCATCACAGCCGGTCACAGGCGGCAGGAGCAGGCGACACGACCGGCGCTGCTTTGGGCGGCTGGAGCAAGAAGACTAGAGGTTGAAGAAGCACTACAGCCGTTGGATGGACATCGTATGGTCACTAGAGCTAGAATCGTTCATATATTGACTAAAGTTGACAAAGGCCTCCGTCCGAGTCAACTTAGTAGGCCCACAAGTCAGCCTCCCACCAAGGTGGGTCCCAGCTAGCAGGGGGTATTCATTTTTTTGTGCGTAATAAGGAGGCACTTCCGGTGGGTCCGAGCTGACAGCGGGGGGACGTTTTTTTCGTGAAATACGGTGGCCCGTCCGGTGGGTCCCATCAGTCAGGGGGAAATGTTTTTTTGCAAAATACGGTGGCCCGTCCGGTGGGTCCCAGCAGTCAGGGGGAAACGTTTTTTTCACGAAATACTGGTGGCCTGTCCGGTGGGTCCCTGCTGTCTGGTGGAGGAATAATTATTTTCCGCGTAATAAGGAGACTCTTCCTTGCGGCTGCCGTGGACCCAGCTGTCAGCCTCTCCATGTACAGTACTCTTCCGATGGAAATCTGTCATTGACCACATTGACCACGCCGCGCCGAGAGCACCACGGTGGTGGACGACGGCGAGGCCTAGGAAGGGGACGACGCGGAGCCGGGGAAACGCGGCAGTGGAAGCCCGCGCGGAGAGGAGTACGAGGGTTCACCGGTTCAGCTGCGGTGTGAGGCTGCCGTCGCTGCAGAATAACAGGGGGTGCGGGTGAGTAGAGGGATGCCCTGGCTAGCGGTGGGAGTAGTAGGGGGCGCTGAGGCCTGCACGGCAGCATAGCCGGCCACGGGACGCGGCAGCAGGCGGTCTCACCGGCGCTGCTTTGGCGGCTGGAGCAAGAAGATCAGAGATTGAAGAAACACGACGACCGTTGGAGTGACATCCAATGGTTACGTCTACTAGAATCGTTTGTTGATGTATATAATAACTAAAAAAATCTTGCATACGCATCAACTAAACAGGCCCACAAGTCAGACCACTCCCTCTTTTTTTAATAATTTATATATAGCTCATGGCAACTTCTGATGCAATTTATTGCAGTCGTTTTTTTTGGTTGGCCAGGGCCAATTTCGCATATTTTTGTGGGTTCCAAACTATTTTTAATACCGAAATGTCAAGCCAGATTTAAAGTACTTTGAAGATATATTTAAATTAGGTTAATGCCTAGTGAAATAGGAATCTGAAAATGTGAAAAAATTCAGAAATTATAAAGTAATTGCCAATTTGTCATCTGTTTTTATATTTACAACCCATTTCATATTACTTTCAAGATTTGCAACCGTCTTGAAAGAGTTGCAGCCTATCAGGGCGTAGAAAAATAAGTAGGCATGGATTGGGTATTTTTCAGAAAAAATAAACTGGGGTCATTTTCACAAAGAGAAAATAGCTGGGCTGGTCACATGGTGAACATAAAATATAAGCCTGGGCTAGACGGGCCAAAGCCCAGTTCAAACCCTACTCCGTCTCAACAATAAAAAAAAATACTGCTCGAGTAGCTACGTCCCAGGTGTCAGCCGATCTTGTGCTGTTCTCTTGTCTATTGACTATATACACTCACAATGTCGTGGGTCCCAGATGTCAGGAAAACACTAGGAGGAAGCATTTTATTTTTCCATGCGCTCACGTGGTGGGCCCCTACTGTCATCCTCTCCACGTACTGCTGCCGATTCCTGTTGTTTGCTGACGGGCGGCGCCGTGGTGAGCGCACCAAAGCATGCGGAGGACGTCGACGTTAACGATTTAGGAGACGATGGGGCGGCGATGCGTGCGCTGAGGCGCAGCCAGCCATGGGAGGCGGAAGCAGGCGGCCCCACCGGCGCTGGTTTGGTTTTGGCGGCTGGAGGAAGACAGGACTGAACAAACACGACAGACTGTAAAAGCAGTAGGAGTACTTAACAACCTTAACTGAAACCAGCAGGGGCACTTAACAACCAAAGCTGAAACCAGTATGAGTACTTATACAGGTTCAACCGTACAAAGCACGCCTCGAACAGTGCTACTTTGCCTACAGTTAACCAATGGTGAGGCCGTCAAGCCCCAGGACAAGGCCCAGGCGCCACCCCATGCATCTACAACCTTCTGAAAGCGGCTTCATCTCGCAACGTGGTCAATAAACACGATATTCGCTTTAGAGCCATGGAAAAGCATGAACATAATCTTCTATCCTATTCTCCAAGATGGATGGGCCTTCATTATTTGAGAGCACCCATGAATAAGTATCTATTCACCTCCAAGGGGAATTGAGTAGGTCGACATAAACATCATGTTGTGACCAAGCGCAAGTCTGACCCGACCATGGTCAGGCATCTGTATAGGAACAATAGAACTGGGCAGTTCCTGTTTCAAGAAGATCACAGCTGTAAAACTATGTATAAGCAATAGTTTATGAACAACATATATAATAGAAAACAGCTCGTACCATAAGTTTCTCGACACAGTTGGACCTGTTCAACGAGTGCAGCATTCGCACACATATCCCATGTGGCCTTCCACCATTGAAATGCCCCACAAGGACCTCAAGACGATCAATAAAGTGTAGGAACTTGTGGATGTCGATCCAGTCAACTTCAGTGCCATCAGTAACAGTCGAGTTATTACAGAGTAACCAACGAGCAGACTGCTTAAATATGAAAAAACCTACATGTGCCACCAATTATAAGAAAATATTAGTTAGAAGTAGCATCTTCGTGAGAGATTCGTTGCTAATCCTAAAGTTAAATTGTGATTAATTAGATAGAATAGGTGGATTAAGAAGTAATCGAGGCAACAAGCAAGAACCAGATACAAAACTAACATGGATGAACAACTGGAACAACGTCGGGATGGAAGATCGCAGTGAAGATGAGACCAGGTTCTGCTATTTCCATCAACATTCATGCGCCAACTTTCAGTCCGTAACACTTGAGAAAGTTTATCCAAGTTCGGCCATAAAAAACCAGCGATCTTCTTGGTTCATGAACCCAACTCAGAACTCATATCCATGGCTTGTCTTCACTGTGACCATTAAACTAGTGTATTCAGTTATGGCAAGGCTGAGCATCTTGAGTACATGTTTCTGGCAGAGCAAATAATACACCCCAGGAAAAATAATATGAGAACACAACATGTTCAAAAAAACCCCACCCTCCCGGATAGAAAAGCGGATTCTAGGAACATACTGTGCGTGTTTCAAAATGCTGTGTTAGGATGAGAAGGAACAAGTGTGGCATCTCGCAGAGGGCGCAGAAACCTGTAGGGTCCTCGCACTTTGAGCACTGCAAATGAAACACACTAGATTCAGTAGGAAGAAAAATGTATCAACGGCGGCGGTTGCCATCCTAGGATTACCTGCGACCAAGGGACTTGGATATATCGGGGATGGATGAAGAATTCGTACCTGGTTCTCCATGAGAAAACCCTATGCAATCGCTGAGAGGGGGTTTTCTCTGAACAAGCATACGAGGGAGAAGGGGATTCAGGCCCAATGAAATATTGCCGCTTCGTCCGTCCATCTTACTGCTAAAGCTGGAGGGGGGGGGTTGTGATTTGACGGTCATTGGGCATTACTGCGGTGCTACGACCGGGGTGTGTCTACTGTGAAGTTGTGCACTCTAATTTGTGCATATGGCACGTGGACCCCGTTGCCGGTTGCCCCACATATCAGCGAAAGGAAGTAGAAAGACAGGAGTAACTAGTTACACATAAATATATATTTTGACAGAGAGATACTCCCTCTGTAAAGAAATATACAAATATTTTATATCACAGACAGGCTCACCTTGCCGAGAAATATACTCCCTCTCTAACACACGGGCATTATGGGGGTTCAGCTTTTTTTATGGGGGTTCAGCTGAGAATATAATACTCAGATAGGCTCACGGTTCTGGACTTTGGGCCGCAGGCCGACCCTGCATTCTTGGGGGCCCATGTGTTCTACCTCAGCACTTTTCATATTGCAAGCGATCGGTATGGCGCTGGTTTTAGATGCTGCTGCAAGGCGAATACACAAAATTGAATAAAGCACGGCAACTGTTGGAATGAAATCAAACGACAGTTCCTGACCAGCAATCAGAGTTGCAATTCTATCAACAATATACCATGTGATAAATAATACTGTCGTACTACTTATACACACAGGACACTTGTTTCATCATGCCAGATTATTACATCAAAATCTCTCGAAGGATAGATCAGTTCGGCAGTTGCGTGCTGCTACTAAAGAATTTCAAAGTTGATTTGGACGAGCTCTCCTTGCCGAGAAAGTTTGATTTCGACATCATCCCCTACGCAAGATATGATTCAGATTTGAACCTTGACCATCCTTTAGCATCAATCATCATGCGATCATCCTTTGTACCTATGGTATATTGAGCAGGTTCATTCACACCAAGGCTGCGCATGGTAAGAGAAACTTGGCCGCGGTCGCCCGGATTGTTGAACGACTCCCTCGTTGCTCTAGGAATTCTCTGTTTGCAAACAAGAAGACATACCCAAACAGTTAGATCAACACAGTGAATCATGTGAAACAACATGGAAAGAAAAAAGAACAAAGCACTTGGGCGTCCAATGCTTACCAAGAAGGTGGACATGTCAGTTTTTGTAAGGACTTTGGTATATGAAGTGCGAACTGCAGCCCAGTCTGTTCCCGGTGCAACTGCATGGGCCGGAGCAGATGCAAGTGCAAGTGTTGGTGCAGGTGCCGAAGCTGCTGCTGCTGCCGGAGATGGTGCTCCTTGTAGAGCTGGTGCCGGTGTCAGAGCAGGTGCCGGTGTCGATGCCTGATCCTCCGGTAGATCAGACTGATCCGCTGATGCGGTCGGTACCCAATCCTCAGCTGGATCAGATTGAGCTGCTACCGCTATCAGTGCTAGAGCAACTACCAGTGCTCAATTCGTTGCTGAAGGTGGTACCAATGTGCGAGACAGCAGCGATCGTGTCTGGTCTGCTATGATCAACTTTCTAACTTGACTAGGATCCGTGACCGTGATCCAGTTTTTTCTTCATTTCTTTTAAATGCGAGAAGGACTAATTGTGGCATTTTTGTTAAACCAAACTTCAATTCATCATAGGGATTCAGCTTGTACTCAGACAACAGACTGATCCAATTTTTTCTAGTAATATAAGTGACGGACAGTGCCTTCGTTACTGACACGACATAAGAAGTGAAACCTACAAAAATAGCCATCGTAGAGCAAACCAAACGGTTTATTCTGTGATGAATGTCACATGGCAAAACCTGCATCGTAAAAATGCAGTAAAAGAAATAAAACATGACATTAAATCAATAAGATTTAGACAGTAAATCAATAAGATTTACTTGATGTGACATGAGTGAATCCTTACCAGGAAATCACCATGTTGAAGTACTAAACAGAAGATTGATCGTCCAACTACGCGTGGCATGCAGGGGCCCCGCCTACTCCCATAAGCAGGACAGTCCAAAGGTCGTGACAAATCGTACGGACCGAACATCCATGGGACTGGAAATCCTGGTGGGTGCGATAAACCCTGCAATGCATACATATATTGGAGTGTAACCATAATTGATAAACCGTCCTCACAAAAAATATGATATGGATACTTCAAAATATACAGACTGAATTGAGTGGATAGACATTAACATAGACCGTTCTCAGGACTGACCACACACCAAAAGTGGCAGTACTAATAAACAATACAGGGTTCACAAACACAAATCAAGTACTGAACAATAGTACTTACTACAGACAATCAAAGTTGCACTAACTAAACTCTGCAGACTATTTCTTGCCACCGACCTATGGGATGAACCCCGCACAACTGACTAGGCCATGGACTTCGTGTGAGATGTCTACATGCACCATCACCATCTTGTCAACCTTGGAGAACCTAACAGAGTGGTCTTTCCACTCATAAACATGATGATGAAGACATGCCGCATCAGATTTGTTGGGAAGCTTTACAAGAACCACACCCTTCGTAATAGAAGGCACATCCAGGAAATTGTTGTGGTCAAGTACAGCCTCAAGAACACGCCTGACAACAAAGCTACAGGAAAACACTAGTTCAGGACACGTGGCGACAAGGACACATGAGCTGGATAGTTCAGCAGTAGAACTCATCATCAGGTCTTCCAGTTCACACGACATGACTTTGAGAACTTCATCTCCACCGCGGACCTGGTTCTAATTCAAACAGAAACCATATTTTATTACTACCTCCGTTCAGAAATATAAGATGATTTTCGATATTATACTCCATATATGACTACATATACACACAGAAATGAGTGAACAAAGACACTAGAACATGTCTTCAAAGGCATGAGAGCAGAGGGATTACTTGCAATATCCATAACACAAGTTACTGAGGCAAATATACCCTCTTCAAAGGTAGCATTGATGTTCATAAAGTACTCCCTCCGTCCCAAAATTCTTGTCTTAGATTTGTCTAGATACAGATGTATCTAATTTAGATACATCCGTATCTAGACAAATCTAAGACAAGAAATTTGGGACAGAGGAAGTAGTTGAAAGTAATCTATAAGAAATCAGTGTCAACCTCTCGCATGTTTTGGTTAAAAGGGGAATTTAGAACCGTCATTTGGCACACTAAAATCACATGCAAGATCACCCAGAAAGTTGTACTACCAGTACTAGTACTGCGTGTTAGATGAAAAAACACGATCAAGATCGAGAAAAAGATCGTCAACAAGAGACATTACCTGGACTTGCTTAATGAGGGATCCCGGAGAGGGGGGCTTGGACAGGGCGATGGCTTTGAGCTTGTCTGCGGTAGTCTCGGCGGGGTGCTTGCGCTTCTTCGTACCATGAGCCTCGAACGGTTTTGGCCAGAGCCATAGACATCACGCCGGCCGGTGCTCCGGCGTCCATCCAAGAGAGGAAGCTGAGAGAGAAGAGTGAAAGGAGGAACGAGATGAGGGAGAAGCGAAGCGAGTGGGGGTTTTCTTCAAGAGAGGGAGCTGAGAGAGAAGAGTGAAGTGATGGTTTCTTCGTCCGTCCAACTTACTGCTGGAAAGGAGGGTGTTTTGTGATTTGACGGCTCATTGGGCATTACTACGGTGGTTCGATCGGGGTAGTCTACCGTCACTCTACTACGGAGTAATTTAGTGCATGGCTGGTGGACCCAGGTGCTGGCTGTCCCACACGTCGGCGAAAGTGAGTAATTTAGTGCATGGCTGGAGGAGGATCTGCACGGTAGAGCGTGTCCACTGTTTTTCTGAAGAAAAAATGATCACAGCAAGCGTTTCCACTCTTACGACGGAGGAGTGCGAAACACGGCAGCCACTTGAACATACACAGTGCTCCTACTACTAGGCATGTGCAGTGGTTCATACGTCAGCCTACACAATCTTGTTGCTAGTGTAGTAAGGGCATCCACAATGTTTAGAGGTTGTATCGCCTCTAAGCTGGGACCCACATGTCTGCCTCTAAATTTTGCCCAAAACCGTGCAGTGTATAAAGTTCAGTTTGGCCTCCAAGGTGGACCCCATAGCAACCACCATGCACCTAAAAATCGATTTTTCAATCAACCAATTTAGCATATAGCATGCACCTGTGAGCATGACAAGTAGGGACTCGGTATTATTTTAGTCTGAAGGGAAAGTTGGAGGCGCCTCTTAGCTTGGAGTCGATGCTAACCATTTTAGCTTGGAGGCAGTCCTTTGCAGTGTATGGCGCCTGCCTCCAACTCATTAGAGGCGGCCATGGAGGCGGGAAAAGAGCACATTGTGGATGCTATGACGATAACAAATGATGTTGTGCGCATGTCAACTACTCCTATATGTAACATAGTACCGCTTTTTTGACTGTCCGATCGAGAATGAACGGTGAGATCAATGTTAACAGAACTAGGTCCACAGCACATGGAGAGTATGGTGCTACAGTACTCCACGAAACATGAACCATATGAAGCACGAATAGTGTTAGGCAGGGTGTATGAAGGGTGCACGGGATGGGAGCAAAAGTTCCCTTCTCGACCCACTTTTGGGTGTTTGGTAGAGTTCATGAAGGGTGCATGAGTCCACACTAGTAGGTTGACAAAAATACACGAAGAGGAAACAACTATATTGAGATGAGAATGCAACCAAACACTCCCACATGCTTTGTGCTACAGTGACTGATCTACACCGTCTGAGTTTGATCCAACGGTCATGTTGCGCCGAGACATGGACATGCCCATGCAGAGGGCGTCTAAACACCACCGAAGTCCCTCTGCTTCTCGAGGCGCACGACGTTGTTGATGCAGGGTGCAACCGCCCGCAGAGCCCACTCCCGGTCGACGGGAGCCAGCTCGTCAAAGACGGCGTCCAATGGCACGAATGGATTCCGGTGACGGAGCCCTGAAAGGATTCGCCCGACAACGGTGACGGCAGCCTGCAACCCCTCCTTGTCCAGCTCAGCCCCCACCATCGCGCGGAGACAGCTTAGCTCCTCGGAGATATAGGTGAAGAAGGAGACCAGGTCAGGAAGCCGCAGCTCGTTGAAGTCGACCGGGTGGTCGAACGGGTTTAGCCCAATGCGCGCAGCCGCAACACGTGCGTGGCAACTTGGTTCACCAAGTGGCTGAGGCGATCCTGGACCTCGTCACGATCGGTCCGCTCGCGCTCCAGCCGGCTCCCCTGACGGCCTATCGTATCTCCCGCTTTCTGCAGCAACGCCGCCGACGCCTCGAGCATCTTTGTGGTGGACGGCTGCCGCTTTTGAAGCTCCGTGAACTCCCGCACATATCGGAGGAGCATGGAACTCCTCTCCTCCTTGAGCTCACGGAGCTCCACGTCCTTGGCCCTGAGCTCCGCATCCTTGGCGTGGAGCTCCTGTGTCAGGTGCCTCACCTCGGACTCCGTGATCTACTGCGACGCCATGGCACCAGGTAGAAGCAATGGGGAGAGGAAGCTAGAAAAGGGGGCGAAACGGCTGAAAGGCAATGCAATCTATGGGAAGGCGGAGGGAGCCAGCCGAGGAGCAGGGAATCTTTTGGTTTTCACCATGGTAAAACACCAGTCGATGACTTCTCACCTCAGGGAGCAGTGGGTTTTACAGGCAGAGTCATCGTGACTAATTGCTGCCGCGCCTGCTCCCGTCAATCAAAAAATTAAAAATCCAGCCGCGCCTGCTCCTGTCAGTCAAAAAATTAAAAATCCTGCCGCACCCAAACACCAGAGGAACGCCGCAGTGGATATTTAAATTTACCTGCCCGCAAGTAGATAAAAAAGGGGTGAAAAAGCAAATGTGGCGGCAGCCTAGCTAATCGGTCGAACTAGCCCAACTAGCTAGCCACCATGCTTCACTGATGTACTCGGCGGGTAAGGTGGTCTTTCGTGATTTGACGACTCATTTACTTGCTTCGATGCTAGGACCGAGGGACCCAGAAAACGCGCGGTAGGGCATCCCACGCCAGGAAGAATATATGCGTGCACCACCCAGGAGGACCCCGAAACCGTGCGGTAGGGTGTGCCACGTCTCGGCACGGAGGAAAAATGTGCGTGTAAAAATATACTGTATCAGACGTAGTACCTATGGTTCGACCTCGGGACCCAGTCAGTCGGTCGAAAACACCCCACTAGCCACACGGCTTCATCATGCAAACGTGGCACGGAGGATAGATGTGGTTAGCTCTGTCTCGACCAGCCACAACGTCTCTTGTTCTAGGCGATTCTTCTATTTTCCAAGCTTTTTTTTAGTTGTAATAACACCACGGCAAGCTAGCGCCGCTCTTCGTGTGTGCCTGTGCAAAGGTTAGACAATGGAGAGAAGAGAGATTGATATCACAGACTTGGGAACCACCAGTAAGTGAGACAACAATCATGCACGTGTTGACGAGGCACTCCCTCTACTCTACTCAACGCAAGTACTGTATAAAATCAAGTTATGGGACCAAGCCAACAACCGTTTGTTTTTTCAGGCTATCAACTTACGCTTTGTAGTCCAGGTTGCCAGTTCGAACCTCGTCTTTCAGATTTGTTAGTTTTAGGTCCAAATTTGATTAATCACAAGTGGGACCCCCGTGTGTTATTCCAATATTTCAGTGTAGGATGGTTTTTTTGAACAAACACTTTGCGCGGTTAGACAAGTAACGGCACGAGTTACACGTATTTTACAAGTTTACGAACAAAAATGACAGCGGCATAGAATATCACATCCACCCTGCAGCTTAGATACTATGGTGATACGAGTTTTTACACCATTGGAAGTGAGATCCAATGGCTTGGGAGTAGTCTTTGTAATTATGCGCAATTTCCAAACTCTCCAAAGGTTTCTTTTGCAAATAAAACATTCAGGCCTCGTGTGTGCTGCTGCATCTTCGATCCAACAGCCCCCCGTTGCTCATATTAGGTGCTCCCCGTAGCTTAATTACCCGCTATGGTGATATGAGCATCTAGGTCGTATGATTAGTGATCAGATATCACATGCGTAGTACTTGTACTTTCTGCGCATTTCCCGAACTCTATCAGCCGTATATTGCAAAAACATTCAAACCTCCTACTGTGGGCCGTTAGATCTCAGTGAACTCGTATCACCATAGAATCTACGGTGCGGGAGCACCTCATATTCTCCCATGCGAGAAAACATAAGGTGCTATCGCAGCTTGGATGCTATGGTGATACGAGCTTGGAGGTCGTTTGATCTGAGATCCAATGGCACCTGAGCAGTCTTTGTGCTTGTAAGCAGTGGCCGAACTCTTTTGGGGCTTTTCTGTAAAAAACCATTCAAACCACCGAGGAGGTGTTGGGTCACAAATCCAACGCCTCCGAAGAGCTTGTATCACCAAAGCATCTAAGGTGTGGTAGCACATGATATTCTTACATACAGGAGAATATGATGTCCTCCTTCATCTTAGATGCTACGGTGATACGAGCTTCGAGGTCGTTGGATATGGGATCAAAGGGCATCTGAGTAGTTTTTGTACAAATTGTGTGCAATTCTCAAACTCATCAAGGTTTCCTGCAAAAATATTAAGACACATCATGTGATCTGCTATATCTCAGATCTACAAGCTGCAAGCAACTCGTATCGGCATATAGCATCTAAGGTATGGGGGCACATGATATTCTCTCAGGGAGGAGGGGTGGGGGGTGCACAACCAATCGGTGGTTGGGAGGGTGGGGACAAATTTAATCTAAACAACCCTAAACAGAGCTCCACAATTTTATCTAAGGTCGAGGGGTTGACCCCCGACAATCATAGCTCCGCCTAAACACAACATTTGCATGTACTATAATACTAGACTTAATATTCATGTTTCAATTTCATGTTCATTTTAAATATTGAACTGAGGACCATGGATATCTTACATTTTACTCCCTTTGTTCCTAAATATTAGTCTTTTTAGAGGTTTCAAATGGACTGGCACATACGGATGTATATAGACATATTTTAGAGTCTAGATTCACTCATTTTTCTTTGTATGTAGTCACTTTTTGAACTCTCTAAAAGACTAATATTTAGGAATATAAGGAGTATTTTTGAATTTGTGTCATACATGCATGGTTTGGAAAAATAGATGCACTATACTTATTGGATTGTTGTTTTGTTCGTGCGTGTGTGTGTGTCTCTCTCTCTCTCTGTTGTGTGTGTGTGGTCATATGCTTGATACATAAAAAATTTTCTCACCTCCACATTGTTCATCTTTTAAATTTGAATTTGCATTGGAAAACTTACTAGGGATACCATGAAATGTGAAATCCATGTTGAGATCACTATATCATAAACTCACTCTAATTCAGCAACTCGTCATAAATCAATTACCACGTTGAGATAAGTATTTGCAAGGAAAATACAGGTATTGTAATACAAATTGATTCGTTCGGCAATTTAAAAGGTTCCTTTCGTATTCTCGAATGGTAGGACCCAACGGCGTACCAGCGAGACCTTGGCTCGTGGTGATCCTAAAAAAAACCAGGCTTGTGTCCTTAGGTGGCGTGCGTGGTACGCACATTAGGCAACCCCAACCAGTCGAGCCTCAGCGTTGCAAGTCGAAATATCTAGCGGCCAGAATTCCAGCCCTAGGAAATTCCCCTCATGTCCCCGGTCCATAATGACTACCGATGAACATTGGAGGGATGCTTTAGTAACTAGACAACATTACCTACCATGCCGAACACGGTTCACTTCCCTCGGTCGCCGCTCGTCAAGGTCACCCGTCAACTGCATTGCCTAGTACTACTACTACTACTACTATACCAGGATGAGCACAAAATTGAGCCTGTTTGTTCGTGCCTAGTACTTGAGTTAATATATCAGGCAATGCACTAGTACGGAGGGATTATCCTTTTACTCTGCATATATAACTTGTCTGAAGTCTAACTAAGCAAAATGTTTGACCAAATCCTTTCTTAAGAAATACAACAGGACAGATGTACGACTGGAAAATTTATTGCATGATGCAGGTTATGATATTGTTTCGAATCCTGGATCTTAAATTTCAGAAAATCCAAAAGTGAGCATAAATTCTTGAAACTGAGCATGGTCACGTGATATGGCACAAATATTACTTCGTAAGTTTTTTCTTCAATTTGAGACAAGCTGCTTATGACAAGTTGCACAAATGAAGAGCCAAGGTATTTTGGAACAAAGACCTGTCACGTTAAGGCGAACGCTTTCACTATTGAAACTGTGGGTATTTACGTGCCGCCACGAGTCCCCGCTTCTCATCGGCAGGTGCCATCCGAGCAAGCGTGTGAGTCGACGGGAGGCGTGCGAGCAGATCGCTGCGCTGGCTGTCAGGGAGGCGTGCGAGCAGACCGCTGTGCAGGCTCACCGGGAGGCGAGCAATTTGACCAGGTTCCGCCGCCCACCGTCGTCCCAACTGCTCCCACTTTTTTAATGTCGCCGGCGCCGCAGTTTAAAATCAACCCCGCACTACCCGGTATCGCTACAATCTTCTCTCTTCCTCTCCGATTCTCCTGTCGCCTACCTCCAACTAGCCTGACCTAAACATATGCCATGCCGCATCACGATGGTCTGCCCTTAGTGTTCTAGTTTCCTGAGGAAGACACCCAGCCGGAGTCTCAAGAACATAAGGCGCTTTGGGACGAGCTTGAACTGGCCTTGCGGGAAGACGCCGCGCCTGTCCACGCTCCCGTTCCGGCTCCCGTCGCCCCGACTGCGCCAACACCCATCCCCGTGGCATTGATGGGCTGGGAGCCGCACATTATCGCCGAGCTTGATCCCATGGGGTTCCACGTGGTCCCCGCCGACTTTCATGCGCCCGTGCATTTGCCAGCGCATGCGCCTGCGCGTGCACTGATGCGCACGCCCGTGCCGGTGCCCGTGAACCTGCGAGCGCATGCGCCTACACGTGCACTGACGTGCGCGCCATGCCGGTGCCCGTGCACACGAATGTCTCCGCTACGCCGTTGACAACGCCTGTCCCCGCGCGGGTGCCAGTGCCCCCCTCAGCGGCATGGATGGCCGCCGTCGACCGCTTCCTTGCACCAATGCCAGTCGCCTCCTCCTGCCAGTTGACTCGCTCTGAAGTCCAGAACATTTTGGCCTTCCTTGAAGCTAGGCCAACGTCCAGGAGTACGCCAACAACGGCGCAAGATGCCGCCATCGCCATCGGTCAGTGGCCCGACGACACAGAGAGCACGACAGAGGAGTCGCTTCCCACCGCGAGCCGCCGCCGCCGCCACGTAATCTAAATTTGCCATGAAAAACGTTTGGATTGCCATGCTTAAAATCCGAGCATTTATCATTTCCGTTTATTTTATATCGATCGTCATATAATTTAAAGTCGGAGTCAAACTGAACGAAATCTATGGTTTGATCGATCGAATGTTCTGCTAGAGCCGTATCAAATTAAATATAAAACGTCATCAAGCCACATGTATTCCTTGTCATCCAACGACCTAGACTGCTTCAATGTCGAGTGCTCAACACGTTTAGCGTGCAGTTAATTTCATGCCAAAAATAGTGGTAATCACATAACAACACGCAAATACTATCCTAGTACTTAATATCCGTATGCACTTAATATACTTCCAAATTAACGTGCATTGCACGTACACATTGACTAGTGCTGCTAGTATGTGAAACTGGTGCGGAGACTTGTGAACGCGTCCAGATATGGTCAACGACAACATCACCCGCGAGTTCTTCCTGTTTGCCCGTGCGTCTAAACGCAGAAGGGGAGGAGAGAGAGAGCGCACATGGAATCCAGCAGTAAGTGAAGGCGAATAGTGCTAAAAATAATATTACATGTTATCCATTAATTAGGCTGTGGTAATATAAAAACATTATGTGAACAAAGGGGGGGTACAATAAACATTGCTATTCTACGTATGTTGCCTATTGACGTGCGGCTTGAAGGCCCAATCGCATATTCGATCCTCGTCCTTTATTTTTTAATTTGTATATGGGTAAAAATTTGTTTCATGACATGTGGGCCCTCGGTGTGTAGTTTGTAGCACTTTAATTTGTGGGTCGAAATTTGTTCCATTCCAAGTGGACTATCGGTGTGTAGTTTTGTAGCTTATTTATAATAATTAAACAGAACATCATAGTTTTTTCAATAATACCATGGTGCGATGTTGAAGGCGAGAAAGGACGTGCGAGAGAGCGATGACCGAGCCAGAGGGAAATCAACTAGGGGAGTTGCATGGGTTGCAACGGTGTTTGGAGTAGTTGTGGGCCGAATGCTACAAAAATATAATCTAAACCGACCGGAATAAATGCCTACACAAATTAATCCAAGGTTGGAGTGCCCCTCGCAATGTAAATAGCTCCGGCTTTGCGAGGGATGGAGAGGTAGTAGCTTCAACGCGTGGAAGATACAGTGTGAGAAAGCGAGGTCAATCGAGAGACATATAGATAGAGAGACAAAGTGAGTGTGGTCTGACATTCATTGAACAAATATATATGCTCTGGAGAGATATTGTCCGATTGAGCTTTTGGCAAGGGTGAGGGCTGTAAGATAGAGCTTGAGAGATGATCCAGTCACAGATGTGTGGATATATTTTGTGTGCGGGAGGAAGCAAGGTCAACAGATCACATAGGGTCGCCGTGCGATCGAAAGAGTGAGACGAGTTGGAGAGAGTGACCTAGATAGACAATGTGCGTGAGAGAGTATACAATGTGAATAGGTCGAATTGGGCTCAAACATGGTGATATATTGTTTTTGTTCGAGAAAGAGCGAGGTCAATCGAGACATACACACACACACACACACACACACACACACACACACAGAGAGAGAGAGAGAGAGATTGAGTGAGTGTGGCCCACCATGAAGTCGAAAAGAGTGGAGGCGGCTTGGATGGACTGACCTAGATAGACAATCTGCGTGAGAGAGTATAGAGTGTGTCGATCGAGGCCCGAACAGGGAGATATATCATTTGTGTGTGAAAGAAAACGAGGTTAAACGAGACTCAGATAAAGAGAGCGAGATTGAGCGAGTGTGGCCCGCCGTGCGGAAGAAAGAGTGAGACAGTCTCAAGGGAGTGACCTAGATATACAACGTGCGTGCATGCGCACGAGAGGTTGGGGGGGGGGCTAGATAGGCAATGCATGTATTTAGCGCGAGAGGGTGAGAGGGAGAGGGGGGGGGAGCTCGACATGGGGTGCAATGGCGGGTGTGTGAGGTAAATACATTTGGTAACAGAGTGGAAAAGGGGTTTGTGTAGTTGAGAGATTTAGAGATCGAAACATGGAGAGAAAGAATGAACGTGTGTTGGAAACCGATAGCTTCCTGAGGTGGTTAGGAGAGGAAGATTGACCGATACAGGAAGTATGTAGCATTTGTGCGGGGGGGGGGGGGGCTAAAAACAACATTTGAATGTACATAGTATGAGACTTAATATCGATGTTTCAATTTGGTGTACATTGTAAAATTTGAACTGAGGACCAGGCAAATGGGTAATTATTTCAAATTCGTGCCATACTAAGTTTCGAACAACTGACATTGACTCAATTTGTTGTTCTTTTTTGTAGGTCATATGTTTGAATCCATCCAAAAGTTTTCTCCCTACCATGTTGTTCATCATATATATATATATGAATTTGTATTAAAAAAGTAGCGCGGATACAGTGAAATGCGAAATCCACGTTAGAATTGGAGATCGCTACGTGACACACACTCTAATTCAAATAACTAACTACGTGACACACACTCTAATTCAAATAACTAATTATGTGACACACACTCTAATCCACGTTAGCGTGGGTACCGTTTCGAATTTTTTTCAAATAACTCCTCACTAAATAATTTATAGTACTCCCTCTGTTCACTTTTATAAGACCTTGAAGACATTTCAGACAATGTGCAAAACAGTTCATTTTAAGTTGTTTGAAACGACTTACAAAAGTGAACGGAGGGAGTATCTCGGTTTGAATGACTAATTATTGCAAGGAAAACACGGGCATGGTAATACATACAGATTCATTTGCAAATGAAAGAAGATTCGTTTGCATTCTCAAATGTAGGCGCACCAGGTAGACCAGGGTCGTGTCAGGGTGGATGCTGCTTCGGTGCCTTAAAGGCAACTGCCTTTGGATCACTGACATGTGGGCCAGCCACCTGTTGGGCCCACATGTCATGGACACAAAGGCAGGTGCCTTAAGGCACCGAAGCATAGTCCTGTCGGGGTGGTCGCGTGTGTCGGACGAACGCGTAGCACCCAGCCACCCCCCAAAAGGACGACGACAAAATAAGTTCGTGCTTCCACGTTTTAGATTGAAATATCTGGCGGCCCCAATTCCAGCCCTGCAAAATCTCTCTTCTCCACCGTCCCCTTCCGCGCCCAGATTGCTCAAATCCCTAATTCACCGCCAACCCAAGCAAAGTTCGAATCGCCCCTCGTCTCGTCTCTTTCCCCACCGTTCCCCACCTCTGTGCCGGACGACGACGATGAAGACGACGGTCGCGCTTCACCACCGCACCGGAGCTACCTCATCTACGCCCTCGTCCACCGCACCGGGTGGTCCACCGACAACGTCGGCCGCCGCAACCGACATGCCTCACAGACACCGAGTTCCACCGCATCAGGTGCGCTTCACCGACGCCATCTCCCAGCTCACCGGGGCTACTTCACCGAGCACATAGTCGCACCTCCCCCCCCCCCCCGAGGCCGTTGGGGCTTCACCAACGGTCTTGTCCACCGCATCATAGCGCTCCACTACCACTCAAGATCTCCATCCATGCACCGCCAGCCAACGCGAGTGCATCACCCTCAACGGCTCTGAAGTGACCCACACTCTAGCTAGGCGAGCATGCCCAAATGCCGGCCCGAACTAGGTATCCACACATCACTCCCTTGTGCACTGTTCCGACGATGTTTGGATATCCTTTCACTGCTCTCTTAGCTTACACGCCTATGCAAATCTGACTTTAACTCTTATTTCTTCTGGAGATATCATCTGAAACAAGCAAATCCATTTTTTAGCGAAGCATGACGGTGCTACGGGATCTGGTACACATCCTGCACACCTGTATAACCTTGTAAGTATCTGTCCTCCGGTACAACATCAAGGTCGATTCCTCTTATTTGATCAACCATTCGCCATGTCAAACATGCAGAGGGGGATGCAAGGAGCACAAGGCCTGCACATCCAAGCAAGTGGTAACATGGACTTGTACATGGAACATCCCAAGCGCAAGCAAAGCTGCAGTGAGCCTGTACAACAAGCTAGCGTAAGTCCATGCATTTCATTTAATTCGTACTGGGATTTGTGTATGATTTGTGTGCAATGGTTGATCCACGAATTCAAGTTACCAAGGGCGAACATTTAACTTAAAAAATACGAAGGCACTTGCACTCCGGACATCAACATAACTTGAGAAATGTGAAGCTACAAGCACTTTGAAAACTAGCTAATGATCCAAAGTAGTTCAGATTATAAACACTTAATGATGCAAGCACCAAAAAACACAAAATGCAACATGGTGTACAAGGACTACAAACATGGACTGTACCTGCTTGAATTATTCGTTCTCTGGCTGAAAATATCGAAGTGTAATTGCACGTATAACCAGTGCGCAAACTGCATATCAATATATCTATCCTGCACAAGTATGCCAATAGTTTCAAACAACAGATTAGAAAAGTATTTATGCTATGTTGTCATGATACGTGGAATGAGGCAGTCCCGGATTAGGGGGTGTCCGGATGACCGGACTATAACCTTTGGCCGGACTCCTGGACTATGAAGATACAAGATTGAAGACTTCGTCCCGTGTCCGGATGGGACATTCCTTGGCGTGGAAGGCAAGCTTGGCGATACGGATATGTAGATCTCCTCCCATTGTAACCGACTCTGTGTAACCCTAGCCCTCTCCGGTGTCTATATAAACCGGAGGGTTTTAGTCCGTAGGACGAAGAACAATCATACCATAGGCTAGCTTCTAGGGTTTAGCCTCTCTGATCTCGTGGTAGATCTACTCTTGTACTACCCATATCATCAATATTAATCAAGCAGGAGTAGGGTTTTACCTCCATCGAGAGGGCCCGAACCTGGGTAAAAATATCGTGTCCCTTGTCTCCTGTTACCATCCGCCTAGACGCACAGTTCGGGACCCCCTACCCGTGATCCGCCGGTTTTGACACCGACATTGGTGCTTTCATTGAGAGTTCCTCTGTGTCGTCACCTTTAGGCCCGATGGCTCCTCCGATCATCAACAATGATGCGGTCCAGGGTGAGACTTTTCTCCCCGGACAGATCTTCGTATTTGGCGGCTTTGCATTGCGGGCCAATTTGCTTGGCCATTTGGAGCAGATCGAAAGCTACGCCCCTGGCCATCAGGTCAGGTTTGGTAGTTTGAACTACAAGGCTGACATCCGCGGAGACTTGATCTTCGACAGGTTCGAGCCACAGCCGAGCGCGCTGCACTGTCACGATGGGCATGATCTAGCTCTGCCGCCGAACAGTGCCCAGGATGCCGCCCCAGTGTTCGCTTCGACCCTTAGTTCGGAGCCGACTGCGCCAATCGAGGATGGGTGGCTGGACACCGCCTCGGGGGCTGCAATATCTACGGTGATCAAGCCGAACACCAACGTTGTCCTTTGCGAAGCTCGCGACTCCAAGGTGCCGGACTCCTATCCGGACTCCGAACCTTCCGCGTCCCTGCCGATCAAACCCGATTGGGCGCCGATCACGGAGTTTGCCGCCGCAGACATCTTTCAGCACTCGCCCTTTGGCGACATTCTGAATTCACTAAAGTCTCTCTCTTTATCAAGAGAGCCCTAGCCAGACTATGGTCAGCGGGGTTGGGATGCGGACGACGAAGAAATTCAAAGCCCACCCACCACCCACTTTGTAGCCACTGTCGATGATTTAACCGACATGCTCGACTTCGACTCCGAAGACATCGACGGTATGGACGCCGATGCAGGAGACGACCAAGACCCAGCGCCTCTAGGGCACTGGAAGGCCACCTCTTCATATGACATATACATGGCGGACACCCCAAAAGAAGGGAATGGCGATGGAACAACAGAGGATGACGCCTCCAAGAAGCAGCCTAAGCGCCGGCGTCAGCGGCGCCGCTCTAAATCCTGCCACAGCAAAAACAGCGTTTCTGGCACGGGAGATAATAACACCCCGGACAGTGCCGAAGACAACCCCCTCCAGCAGGATTCAACACAGGAGGATAGAGAAGCCAGCCCTCATGAGAGAGCGGCAAACAGAGAGGTCGAGGACGATAATTACATGCCTCGCTCTGAAGATGAGGCAAGCCTCGACGATGACGAATTTGTCGTGCCTGAGGATCCCGTTGAACAAGAGCGTTTCAAACGCAGGCTTATGGCCACAGCAAGCAGCCTCAAGAAAAAACAGCAGCAACTTAGAGCTGACCAAGACTTGCTTGCCGACCGATGGACTGAAGTCCTTGCGGCCGAAGAGTATGAACTCGAACGCCCCTCCAAGAGCTACCCAAAGCGCAGGCTACTACCCCGATTAGAGGAGGAAGCAACTAAACCTACATCACCAGCGTATGACACGGCCAATCGGCCACCTCGTGGCTGTGAAAGAGGCCTCTCGACCATCAATTCAAGCCCCACCCCGGCGCCACTCAAAAAGTACCAAGGCACGGGGAAACGTGCCAGACCTGCGAGACATATTGGAGGCCCTGTTCAAAAATTCATCCGATTAACTAGTTAACTTGCCAGTTAATCCCTACTCATAGGGTCACCGATTAGCCGATTAACTGATTAATCGCCCGTGTAATTGATTAAATGGCCGATTAACTTGCCGATTAGCCTATTAATCCCCTACTCGTCAGCTAACCGAGCAGCTACCAGTTAACGATTTCCTCAACAATGATTGGAGGACAAGGCAAGGCAAACAATATCGATCTACGGATCGCGTGGGCGCCCCACGACATGTGGCGATAACCGTCACGCCGGATATGGCAAATACGGCCAGGCCGAACACATCAGACAAACCTCATCTGGGCTACGTCGTGATATAGCCCAGTATAGAGGCACCGCACACCCACTATGCTTCATAGATGAAGTAATGGATCATCAAATCACCGAGGGTTTTAAACCCATAAACATCGAATCATACGATGGCACAACAGATCCCGCGGTATGGATCGAGGATTATCTCCTTCATATCCACATGGCCCGCGGTGATGATCTACACGCTATAAAATACCTCCCACTCAAGCTTAAAGGACCAGCTCGACATTGGCTTAACAGCTTGCCAGCAGAGTCAATTGGTTGCTGGGAGGACCTGGAAGCCGCATTCCTCGACAATTTCCAGGGCACTTATGTGCGACCACTAGACGCCGATGACCTAAGCCACATAATTCAATAGCCAGAGGAATTGGCCAGACAATTCTGGACACGGTTCCTAACCAAGAAAAATCAAATAGTCGACTGTCCAGACGCAGAGGCCCTCGCAACCTTCAAGCATAACATCCAAGACGAGTGGCTTGCCCGGCACCTAGGACAGGAAAAGCCAAAATCCATGGCAGCCCTCACAACACTCATGACCCGCTTTTGCGTGGGAGAAGACAGCTGGCTAGCTCGTAGTAATAACATGACCAAGAGCCCTGGTAATTCGTATACCAAGGACAACAATGGCAGGTCGCGTCGCAACAAACACAAGCGCCGCATTAACGATGACAATGCGGAGGATACGACTGTTAACGCCGGATTCCGAGGCTCTAAACCCGGTCAGTGGAAAAAGCCATTCAAAAGAAGTACTCCGGGCCCGTCCAATTTGGACGGAATACTCGATCGCTTGTGCCAAATACACGGCAGCCCCGAAAAACCAGCCAACCACATGAACAGGGATTGTTGGGTGTTCAAGCAGGCAGGCAAGTTAAGCGCCGAAAACAGAGACAAGGGGCTGCATAGGGATGACGAGGAGGAGCCCCGACCGCCGAACAACAGGGGACAGAAGGGCTTTCCCCCAGAAGTGCGGATGGTGAACATGATAAACGCAACCCACATCCCCAAAAGGGAGCGGAAGCGTGCACTCAGGGACGTATACGTGTTAGAGCCAGTCGCCCCAAAGTTCAACCCGTGGTCCTCCTGCCCGATCACTATTGATCGAAGGGACCACCCCACTAGCATCCTCCACGGCGGATTTGCCGCGTTGGTTCTAGACCCAATTGTCGGTGTCAAAACCGGCGGATCTCGGGTAGGGGGTCCCGAACTGTGCGTCTAGGCGGATGGTAACAGGAGACAAGGGGCACGATGTTTTACCCAGGTTCGGGCCCTCTTGATGGAGGTAAAACCCTACGTCCTGCTTGATTGATATTGATATTGTGGATGTTTACAAGAGTGGATCTACCACGAGATCAAGGAGGCTAAACCCTAGAAGCTAGCCTATGGTATGATTGTAATGGTTGTTGTTGTTGTGTCCTACGGACTAGAGCCATCCGGTTTATATAGACACCAGAGAGGGCTAGGGTTACATAGAGTCGGTTACAATGGTAGGAGATCTACGTATCCGTATCGCCAAGCTTGCCTTCCACACCAAGGAAAGTCCCATCCGAACACGGGACGAAGTCTTCAATCTTGTATCTTCATAGTCTTGGAGTCCGGTCGATGATGATAGTCCGGCCGATGATAGTTCGGCTGATGATGGTAGTCCAGCTATCCGGACACCCCCTAATCCAGGACTCCCTCAGTAGCCCCTGAACCAGGCTTCAATGACGATAAGTCCGGCGCGTATATTGCTTGGCATTGCAAGGCGGGTTCCTCCTCCGAATGATAGAAGATTGTGAACACCAGGATAGTGTCCAGCTCTGCAAAATAAATTCCACATTCCACTGGAGAGAGAATAATAAATACACAAGTTCAATCTGCTGACGTTTTTTGCGGCATGATGTCACGCCACTACCAAGCCATTACTTGAATCATTTTTCACTCTACCACCTCAGCGCATTTAGCGAAGCGGTTTCCTTGGCACGTCTTGTCGAAGCAGAGATCGTGTTCCCCCTTAATCCGGGATTCTCATCAATACGGACGTGGGTAACCCAACCGCGCCATTGATGGTGACGCTTGGGGGATAAGCGAGTTTTACCAGGCCGGTGGGGGACGCGTAGACTTCGCTCGCCCATATAAGGGATAAGGATTCACCTTTTCACCTACGCCTTTTTCCTCCTTTGCTTATCCATCTCCGCGCACTCGAGCTCCAGCGCCCAAGCCTGCACATCTCGTCTCAACCTTCCCCAGTCATGTCTGGAGCGGGAGGCAAGTGGATGACCTCCTCCGTTACGGAGGAGCACATCGAAAGACTGCGCAGCGCCGGCTACCTGTCCGGCGACATCGCGCACCGGCTGCCCGACGAGGGGCAGCTCATCCCCACCCCCAGGCCCCATGAGAGGGTCGTTTTTCTTCCCCACTTCCTCCGCGGACTGGGCTTTCCACTTCACCCCTTTGTCCCGGGGCTCATGTTCTACTACGTCCTGGATTTCCATGATCTGGCGCCGAACTTCATCCTCAACATCTCGGCGTTTATCGTCGTGTGCGAGGCCTTCCTTTGCATCCAGCCCCACTTCGGCTTGTGGCTCAAGACCTTCAATGTCAAGCCGAAGGTAGTGAAGGGCACTCAAGCGGAGTGCAGAGGCGCCATGTTGGGCAAGATGCCCAACGTCCTTTGGTTCGAAGGGGCCTTCGTGGAATCCGTCAAGGGGTGGCAATCGGGGTGGTTCTATATCACCGAGCCGCGCGACCCTACGTGGGCGGCGGCCCTCGAGTCAGATTTGGTATCCCCACGCAGCTCACCTCCTGGAAAGAGAAGGGCTTGCTGTGGGGTAGTTCGGAGGAGCTGACGGGACTCCAAGCCTGTATCCAGAAGCTGGTGAAGAAGCTCTGGCTGGTTAACGTGGTCCAAGTCATGCTCGTCCGCCGGATTCTCCCATGCCAAGAGCGGGCATTAAATATGTGGGAGTTCAATCCGGAACAGCACCAGGTGCTGAGCGGGCTCTTCGACACAATGTACGAAGGTGCCTGGAGGGTGCTATTCAAGGGCGCCAAAGCCCCCGCATCCGCGACTGAAGATCGCGTATTTCGCTCGCAGCGCCAAGCCGATGAGGTAAGTGATTCTACCCCTTTACGGGACACTTGCTTTTCATAGTTTGACTCTATGTGGGTTTTAATTTCCCCTTTTCCTTTGACAGGACTGGATGAGGAAGGCGGAGCAGATTATCTGCCCGGCTCCTATGCCAGAAAACCCAGTAGACGCCCATCTAGCGAGGCTGCTGGTTCCGGCACCGCACATGGTGCCGGAGAAGAAGGCCAAGAAGGAGGCCACGGGTGCTCGAAAGAGTTCCCGTTTTCAGGTGTCCGACGACTCCGGGGCGGACTCCTCCCCCGAAAACGAGGAGGAGAAAGAGGACTCTCTCCCAGAGGAGGGAGAGAGGAAGAGGAAGGCTTCCCCAACAGGGGAGGCCGAAGGGTCCAAGAGGGGAAGGACTATTCCCCCGGACAGCTCTGCCAACATCAACGTTGGCGAGGAAGAATGGCCTTCAAGGGCCAGGCCTCCGGCGAGATCGTAAGTATCCGGATTCCTGAATGATTTATAATTTCTTTTTCTGCATCACATAGTGTCGTTCTGATGCTGCATGCTGCCTGTAGTCCGGCCAATGATGATCTCCCCGCTTCATCGAGCGGGTCGTTGGCTCCATCGGATGTAGACTCCATCCCGACCGCCTCCACCCCTCGCGACACCGATGACGCCGAGGTGGGATCCCAAGAAGGGACCCATCAGGGGGAGGCTCCGGAGGTGCCATAAGGCGGCCTCCCGGACTTTGCGCCGGACTCCACATCAGAACCCGCAGTGGTTCCGGAGTCCGGCCGGCGGCCCCTTCGCACGAAGGGCAAGACCGTGACGCTGGCAGCTTCCGTCCAAGCGGAAGCGCCGGACAATTTGTTGGAGGTGCTGCAGAGCGCTTCCATCGAGGAAGAACACCGCACTATTATGAGTGCGGTGATTCAGAAGGTACAGCTTGCCAAGAGCGGGCTGACCGAAGCCTGCAGTAGCCTTCTATCAGGCTTTGAGGTAAGAAGTTAAAAATATGCAATGTAATACCACATAGACAGTAGCCCCTGATGCTCGGTTCGGTGTTCGGAAATAAAAGCCGGACTGAGGATCTGAAGAAAAAAGAAGATATACGCAGGGTTGCTAAAAAATTATGTCAATATGGGTTGCAGGCTGCGCTGCTGACCTCTGCCGCACTGACTGCGGAGGTCGGTGCTTTGAAGCAGGAGCTCGAGCGGTCCGAGCAAGAGCTCGGCCGCGCCAAGAAGCAGCTCCAGGACAAAGAAGGTGAATAACACCACTTTGAACTTGTACCTTACAGAAAAGGATTTAGGTTGCAACAAAAAATAACAAGGATAACATGGGTACTGCAGGGGCCACGAACGAGGTGGCGACCCTGAAGGAGGCCGTGTCCGCGGCCGAATGCAATGCGGCCACGGAACAGGCAGAGCGAGAAAAGCAGGAGGCGCGGGTGGCGGTGGTTCGGCAAGAGCTCCAGGCTCCCATGGAAAAGCATGAGAGTTTGGAGCGTGACTCAAAGACTCGAGAGTCCGAGCTTGCCTCGGCTCTCGAAAGTGCCAAAACTGCCAAGGCCGATGCCCATAAGTCCCTTCAGGAGATTTAGTTGGTGAGGAAGATAGCGGCGGGTAAGGCATTTTTCATGCAAAGCAAGCATGTGAATGTAAATTACGTGTTACTTACCCGAATTCGGAGCTCTCCAAGGGCGTTTCTAGATCTGCCTCGCAGCGTGTCTGATGCCGCCGCATTCTACAGAGCCGAGGAGGGGAGCTCAACGAAGAAGGTCTTTTGGTCTTAGTATGCTGAGGCCGGCCATCCGGTGCCCCCTAGCGACCAGCTGAAGCAGCTGGTCGAGCTCCACAAGGTGGTCAAGCAGGCCATGAAGGGCCTCATAGTCCGGCTGTGGCCTGGAGAGGCCATGCCTGGGAGCTACTTCGGCCTTGTGCGACGGTTGGTGGATGCGTGCCCCTGGGTGGAGGTTATCAAGCGCTTCGCCTGTATTGAAGGTGCTCATCGGGCCCTTGCCCGCGCAAAGGTGCATTGGGGCAAGGTGGATGCGGAGAAGCTAATCACCGACGTGCCACCAGCGGGCAAGGAATATCGTACGCCCGAGATGTACTATAAGACTGTCCTGAAGGGTGCCCGCAAGATTGCGGATGAGTGCCCCAGGGATGTAATTATTGAGTAAATTCGCAATGTGTTATCCTGTGCGCTGAAAACTTTGTTCATATGCGCTAAGCAACGCTTGTTAATTTAAAATATTACCTTCTGTGCGGCCGTTTATTAAATCTGAGAGATGGCAAGTCGTCGGCTTCAGCCCCCATGCCACGAGTGCTGGGGTGTTTGGGATAAACTTGAGCACTCTTGTTCCCATTTTTGGGTCCATCTAGGGAGGCGCTCAACACAACGAACAAGGCAACCGGACTTATAGTGCTTGAACACTCTCACTTAGCCATAGAATTCTATAATTTTAAATTTCGGCGAAGCCCCTAGTATTCGGAAGACTGAATTCGGGGCGCTATCCACGCCTTCGTCGGACATTATCCGGTACTTCGCTCGAAGCGGCGTAGGTCTTTAAGGACCCGAAAAGACCTCTCGAACAGCGACCAGTCTCTCGCCTTATCATGACAGTCAGTTTTAGCTTTCTCCACTGAGGCGTTAACCCGGCTCAACCGGGGCGCAATCGCAGTGGTTCTCCCAGTGCTGCCTTAGCCGATAGAACGGAACGTAAGGTGCCAAACTTGGGAGCCGGGCAAACCCAACTATTGACCCAAGACATGATTCGGAGCCGATGCATATAATGCTATAAGTTCGGGGTGCCGCACTTGTGAAAGTGTTCGGACTTTATCACACCATAATGCGGGGAACATAAGCCCCTGGTGTATTTGGCCGTACCAAAATGTATGGATGCAACATGTCATAAATGAACATATATATATATATAAGGTAATGCAATTATGGGCAAAAAGTGCTGCATTTTATTCGAGAAGATATGCTAGGAGTGCGGAATGATACAAATAGTGCGGAAAGCAAGGGATTGGACGAATTAAAGGCGTCTCCCTCCAGGGGCAGGCCGTGGAATGGTGTATTTAACAAATTTAATGCTCGTAATGGAGACTACCTGAGTGTTCGTCGCAGCCTTTGTCCCTCCCTGGCTGTTGCATCATGAGTTCGGCAGGTTCGCCGCCGGACAAAGTTCTGTATAAAAAAGAGAGAAATAAAAGATAAAAAGAGCGACACACTTGGGAGCCCCTGGTGTGGTCGAACCGCACTCTGGGTCTATTGTGGTTGTGCCTCTCCCCCTATGCCCATGGTATCTCCAGGGCGTAATTATGTACGCGGAGAGTTTGTCTTACAATTGTGCAAGGGCTGGGGTTGAGGCTGCATTGCTACGCGTGCTCAGAACGTGCCAGGTGGTCTTGGTTGATGTTGCTCCGGGCGCGTTTGGCCGTGTCCGATCGTTTAACGGCCGGACTCGAAAATTGCCTTAAAAGGCTGCTCTGTACTTCTGCCGCGAGAGCCGCTGTATGTTCCTCCGTTCGGAGGGAGCGTTCCGTGTTTCCATTGACCGTGATGACTCCACGAGGGCCTGGCATCTTGAGCTTAAGGTATGCATAATGCAGCACCGCGTTGAATTTTGCGAACGCGGTTCGTTCGAGCAGAGCATGATAGCCACTGCGGAATGGGACTATGTCGAAGATTAACTCCTCGCTTCGGAAATTATCCGGGGATCTGAAGACCACTTCCAGTGTAACTGAGCCTGTACAACTGGCCTCGACACCTGGTATGACGCCTTTGAAGGTTGTCTTTGTAGGTTTAATCCTTGAAGGGTCTATGCCCATCTTGCGCACTGTATCCTGATAAAGCAGGTTCAAGCTACTGCCGCCGTCCATCAGGACTCTCGTGAGGTGAAATCCATCGACGATTGGGTCTAAGACCAATGCGGCGAATCCGCCATGGCGGATACTGGTCGGATGGTCTCTTCGATCGAAAGTGATCGGGCAAGAGGACCATGGGTTGAATTTTGGGGCGACTGGCTCCATCGCGTATACGTCCCTTAGTGCACGCTTCCGCTCCCTCTTGGGTGTATGCGTTGCGTATATCATGTTTACCGTCCGAACTTGAGGGGGGAATCCCTTTTGTCCTCTGTTGTTCGGCGGCCGGGTCTCTTCCTCGTCGTTGCTGTGTAGCCCCTTGTCATTGTTTTCAGCGATTAATTTGCCTGCCTGCTTGAATACCCAACAATCTCTGTTGGTGTGGTTAGCTGGCTTTTCGGGGGTTCCATGTATTTGACAGGAGCGGTCGAGTATTCGGTCCAAATTGGACGGGCCCGGAGTGGTTCTTTTGAATGGCTTCTTCCGTTGACCGGGCTTGGAGCCTCGGAATCCAGCGTTGACTGCCGTATCCTCATTGCTGTCGCCATTAATGCGGCATTTGTTTTTGTTGCGACGCGACCTGCCATTGTGGTCCTTGGTATCCGGACTGCCAGCATTTTTGTTGAGGTTGTTGCTGCGAGCTAGCCAACTATCCTCTCCCGCACAGAAGCGGGTCATGAGTGATGTGAGGGCTACCATGGATTTTGGCTTTTCCTGTTCTAGGTGCCGGGCCAGCCACTCGTCGCGGATGTTATGTTTTAAGGCAGCGAGGGCCTCTACATCCCGACAGTCGATGATTTGATTTTTCTTTGTTAAGAACCGTGTCCAGAATTGCCTGTCCGATTCGTCTGGCTGCTGGATTATGTGGCTTAGGTCATCTGTGTCCGGTGGTCGCACATACGTGCCCTGGAAGTTGTCGAGGAATGCGGCTTCCAGGTCTTCCCAGCATCCAATTGACTCTGCGGGCAGGCTGTTAAGCCAATGCCGAGCTGGTCCTTTAAGCTTGAGCGGGAGATATTTGATGGCGTGAAGATCGTCGCCGCGGGCCATATGTATATGGAGGAGATAATCCTCAATCCAAACCGCGGGGTCTGTTGTGCCATCGTAGAATTCGATATTAACGGGTTTAAACCCTTCAGGGATTTGATGATCCATTACTTCGTCAGTGAAGCATAGTGGGTGCGCGGCGCCTCTGTATTGAGCAATATCGCGACGTAGCTCGAGAGAGCGTTGTCTACTGTGTTCGGCCCGGCCGGAGTAGTTGTATCCGGCGCGACGGTATTCGTCGTGGGTCTTGGGGCGCCCACGTGATCCATAGATAGATCTGGATTGTCTTGCCTTGTCCTCCAATATATCCCGCAAGTCCGGCCCGTTCCCCCGTGGCTTCATGCTTTTTGAGCGATGCCGAGGTACGGTTTTGGTGGAGGGCTTGCATGCCTCTCTGTCACGGCCACGAGGTGGTCGGTCTGCCGTATTGTGCATTGGTGATGCAGGTTTGTACGCTTCCTCCTGGAGCAACTTGCGTTTTGGGTAACTTTTGGAGGGCCGTTCGAGTTCATACTCTTCGGCCGCAAGGACCTCGGTCCATCTGTCGGCCAGTAGGTCTTGATCAGCTTGAAGCTGTTGCAGCTTTTTCTTTAGGCTGTTTGCCGTGGCCATTAGCCTGCGTCTGAAACGCTCTTGTTCGACGGGATCCTCAGGCACGACGGATTCATCGTCGTCGAGGCTTGCCTCGTCTCCGGAGGGAGGTAAGTAATTATCATCCTTGACCTCTTTGTCTGCCGCCCTCTCGTGAGGGCTTGCTTCTGCCTCCTCCTGCGCTGGATCGTGCTAGAGGGGGTTGTCTTCGGCACTTTCTGGGGTTTTATTATCTCCTGTGCCAGAATCTCCATTCTTGCTGTGGCGGGATTTAGAGCGGCGCCGCTGACGTTGGCGCTTGGGCTGTTTCTTTAAGGAATCGGCCTCCATTGCTTCTTCGCCGTCCCCATCCTTTTGGGTGTCCACCATGTATATGTCGTAGGACGAGGTGGTCTTCTAGTGTCCTGTAGGCAATGGTTCTTGATAGTCTCCGGCATCGTCGTCCATACCGTCGATGTCTTCGGAGTCGTAGTCGAGTACGTCGGTTAGATCGTCGACGGTGGCTACGAAGTGGGTGGTGGGTGGGCTCTGAATTTCTTCGTCGTCCGCGTCCCAACCATGCTGGCCGTAGTTCGGCCAGGGCTCTCCGGATAGCGAGAGATGCTTCAGCGAATTTAAGATATCGCAGAAGGGTGAGTGCTGAAAGATGTCCGCAGCGGTGAATTCCATGATCGACGCCCAATCGGATTTGACTGGCAGGGGCGCAGGAGGTTCGGAGTCCGGCACCTCGGAGTCATGAGCTTTATGCGGGACAAGGTAAGTGTTCGGCTCCATTGCCGTAGAAGTTGCAGCTCCTGAGGCGGTGTCCAGCCATCCGTCCTCAATCTGAGCGATCGGCTCCGGACTATGGGTCGGAGCGGATTTGTGTGCGGCCTCCAAGGTGCTGTCCGGCAGCAGAGTTAGGTCGTGCCCATCGTGACAGCGCGGAACGCTCAGCTGTGGCTCAGATCCATCGAAGATCAAGTCCCCGCGGATATCAGCCGTGAAGTTTAGGCTTCCAAACCTGACCTGACGGCCAGGGGCGTAGCTTTCGATCTGCTCCAGATGGCCAAGTGAGTTGGCCCGCAGTGCGAAGCCGCCGAATACGAAAATCTGTCCGGGGAGAAAAGTCTTACCCAGGACTGCGTCGTTGTCGATTGAAGAGGCCATCAAGCCTATCGGTGACGACACAGAGGAACTCTCAATGAAAGCACCAATGTCGGTGTCAAAACCGGCGGATCTCGGGTAGGGGGTCCCAAACTGTGCGTCTAGGCGGATGGTAACAGGAGACAAGGGGCACAATGTTTTACCCAGGTTCGGGCCCTCTTGATGGAGGTAAAACCCTACGTCCTGCTTGATTGATATTGATATTGTGGATGTTTACAAGAGTGGATCTACCACGAGATCAAGGAGGCTAAACCCTAGAAGCTAGCCTATGGTATGATTGTAATGGTTGTTGTTGTTGTGTCCTACGGACTAGAGCCATCCGGTTTATATAAACACCGGAGAGGGCTAGGGTTACATAGAGTCGGTTACAATGGTAGGAGATCTACGTATCCGTATCGCCAAGCTTGCCTTCCACGCCAAGGAAAGTCCCATCCGGACACGGGACAAAGTCTTCAATCTTGTATCTTCATAGTCTTGGAGTCCGGTCGATGATGATAGTCCGGCCGATGATAGTTCGGCTGATGATGGTAGTCCGGCTATCCGGACACCCCCTAATCCAGGACTCGCTCACCAATCATTGACGGATTTCACCTCACTAGAGTCCCCATGGACGGCGGCAGTAGCCTGAACCTGCTTTATCAGGATACAGTGCAAAAAATGGGCATAGATCCCTCAAGGATTAAACCCACAAAGACGACCTTTAAAGGCGTCATACCAGGTGTAGAGGCCAACTGTAGAGGCTTAGTTACACTCGAAGTGGTCTTCGGATCCCTGGATAATTTCTGAAGCGAGGAGTTAATCTTCGACATTGTCCCGTTCCGCAGTGGCTATCACGCCTGCTCGGATGAACCACATTTGCAAAGTTCAGTGCGGTGCCGCACTACGCATACCTCAAGCTCAAGATGCCAGGCCCTCGAAGGGTTATTACGGTCAATGGAAACACCGAACGCTCTCTCTGAACAGAGGAGCACACGGCGGCCCTCGCGGCGGAAGTACAAAGTAGCCTCTCAAGGCAATTCTCCAGTCCGACTATTAAACGTCCGGACACCGTCAAGCGTGCCCGGAGTAACCTACAACAAGACCGCCTGGCACGTTCCGTGCATGCGTAGCAGTGCGGCCGCAACCCCAGCCCTCGCGAAATTGGAAAACTAGTACCACGCGCACATAATTACGCTCTGGAAATACCATGGGCATAAGGGGAGGGGCACAACCACGGCACGCGCAAAATATGGCTCAACCGCACTAGGGGCTCCTGATTTTGTCATTTATTTTTTCTTACTTTCAGGACTCCATTCTCCGGAAGGCCTGTCCGCAGTACAATCGCGGAACACACGATGCAACAGCCAGGGAGGCAGCAAGCTACGTCGAATGTCCAGGTGGTCTCTTTAAATGAGCTAATTACCTATCTTACATAAAGTCCCGTAGCTTGCCGCTGGAGGGGGACATGTCAAATAATCCCATCTCTTGCTTATTACACTATTTGTATCGTTCTGCTTTCACAGCAGCCTCTTAATAAACAATGCATAGCTCTTGTCTATTCTTGCATTCATTTTTTATGTAAATATGTTCAGTTATGACATAATGCAACCGTACACTTTGGTACGGCCAATACACCAGGGGCTTAAAGTACCCCAGAATATGGTGTGTGAAGTCCGAACACTCTCACGAGTGCGGCACCCCGAACTTATAGCACTATATGCATCGGCTCCGAATCATGTCTTGGGTCAATAGTTGGGTTTGCCCGGCTCCCATGTTTTGGTACCTTACGTTCCGCTATATTGGCTAAGGTAGCGCTGGGAGAACTACTGCGATTGTGCCCCAGTTGAGCTGGGTTAAGCACCTCAGTAGAGAAAGCTAAAGCTGACCGTCATGATAGGGCGAAAGCCGTTCGCTGTTCAAGAGGTTTTTCGAGTCCCTAAAGACTTATGCCGCTTAGAGCGAGGAGCTGGCTTTGTCCGGCCTAGGCGTGGATAGCACCCCGAACTCGGTCTTCCGAATACTAGGGGCTTCGCTGAAATTTAAATTATAAAATTTTCTATGGCTCAGTAAGAGTGATAAATCATTATAGTCCAGTTGCCTTGTTCGTTGTGCTGAGCGCCTCCCTCGAAGGACCCAAGAATGGGAACAAGAGCGCTCAGGTTTATCCCGAACACCCTAGCACTCGTGGCATGGGGGTAGAAGCCGACGACTTGCATCTCTTAGATTCAATAAACGACTGCACAGAAGGTAATATTTTAAATTCAACAAGCGTTGCTTAGGGCATATGAACAAGTTTTCAGCGCACAGGATAAACACGAGCGAGTTTACTCAAAAATTACATCCCTGGTACATTCATTCACCACAAGGCGGGCACCCTTCAGGACGCCCTCATAATACATTTCGGGCCTGCGATGCTCCTTCCCCTCTGGTGGCCCATCTGTCACCAGCTTCTCAGCATCCAGCTTGCCCCAGTGCACTTTCGCACGGGCAAGGGCCATACGGGCGCCTTCGATGCATACGGAGCGCTTGATGACTTGAAGCCGTGGACAGGCATCCACCAGCCGCCTCACCAGCCCAAAGTAGCTCCCAGGCAGGACCTCCCCAGGCCACAGCCGGCCTATAAGGCCCTTCATGGCATGTTCGGCTACCTTATGGAGCTCGACCAGCTGCTTCAGCTGGTCGCTCAAGGGCACCGGGTGTCCGGCATCAGCATACTGGGACCAGAACACTTTCTCCGTCGAGCTCCCTTCTTCGGCTCGGTAGAATGCGGCGGCGTCGGACACACTGTGGGGCAGATCTGCGAATGCTCCTGGAGAGCTCCGGACTCGGGTAAGTAACAAGTAATTCACTTTCACGTGCTTGCTTTGCATAAAGAATGCCTTACCCCTCGCTATCTTTTTCATTGCATCAATTTCCTGGAGGGCTTTTTGGGCTCCGGCCTTGGTGGATTTGGCGCTCTCAAGGGCCGAGGCAAGCTCGGAATCTCGAGTCTTTGAGTCAAGCTCCAATCTCTCGTGTTTCTTCACAAGAACATGGAGCTCTTGGCGCACTTCCTCCGCCCGCGCCTCCTGCTTTTCTCACTTGGTGCGCTCCACGGCTGCATTGTCTTCGGCCTTGGATAGCGCTTCCTTCAGGGTCGCCACCTCGGTTGTGGCCCCTGTAACATTCACGTTGGTCATGTCACTATTTGCAACTAGGTATTTTTATATGTACTTACATAAGGTACTATCTACCTTCTCTGTCCTCGAGCTGCTTCTTGGCAAGGCCGAGCTCGTTCTCGGACCGCTCGAGGCTCTTCTTCAATGCATCGACCTCTGCAGTCAGTGCGGCAGAGGTCAGCAGCGCAGCCTGCATTCCCATATTGACATATTTATGTTAGACTCCTGCGTATATCTTCTTAGATCCTCAGTCCGGCTTTTCTTTCAGAACACCGAACTGAGCATCAGGGGCTACTGTCTATGCGGTAATATTCTTACATGACTTAAATACATACCTCAAAGCCTGTTAGAAGGCTGGCACATGCTTCTGTCAGCCCGCTCTTGGTGGACTGAACCTTCTGGATCAACACACTCATAATAGTGCAGTGCTCCTCGTCGATGGAGGCGCCGTTAAGCACCTCCAGCAAATTGTCCGGTGCCTCCGGTTGGACGGAGGCCACCGGCATCGTAGGCTTGCCCTTCTTATGAGGGGACCGCCTGCCGGACTCCGGAACAACTGAAGGTTCCGGTGCGGTGTCCGGACCAGGGCCGGACTTAGATCCCTCTGGGGTTTTATCCCCTTTGCGCCTGGAGTCCAGAAGGTCACCTCGCGGCGCCTCCGGGGCTACCTCCTCCTGGCTTGGCCTCTTTTGGGACTCCACCTCGGCATCGTCCATGGGGCGAGGGGAGGTAGCAGTCGAGAGTGAAAGACAATTCACATCCAATGAATCCAGGGATCCGCTCGACGAAGCATCAAGCTGGGCCTTGGGCGGACTGCATGGTTATGTTCGGTGTTAGAAGATACTGTGCACTAAAGAAACGCCATGAGTTATTCTGTTATCCGGATACTTACAATTTCGCCAGGGGCTTGGCCCTGGATGGCCACTCCTCTCCGCTGTCGTCGGCGCTGGTAGAGTAGTCCGGAAGAAGGGTCTTTCCCTTCTTGGACCCTCCGGCCTCCCTCGTTTGGGCGGCCTTTCTCTTCTTTCCTCCCCCCGATGGAGGGGGAGAGGCTTCTTCTTCCTCCTCGTCGTCTTCGGGGATGGAGTGCGCTTCGGGGTTGTCGGGCGATGAATCCGACACCACCAGGCGCCGGGAGCTCTTTCGAGTTCACGTGGCCTTTTTCTTGGCCTTCTTCTCCGGCACCGCGGGAGGTGCTGGGACCAGCAGCTTCGCCAAGCGGGCATATGCTGGGCCTTCGGGCAAAGGAGCCGGACAGTCGATCTGTCCGGACATCTTCTTCCAGTCCTGTCAAAGGAGCGGGAGCTTAGATCCTGCATAGAGTCAAACCATGAAAAACAAGTATCCTGTAAAAGGTAAAACAAGCTTACCGCACTGGCTTGGCGCTTTGCGCAGAATCCGCGATCCTCAGTAATGGGAGGGGAAACCTTAGAGCCCTTGAATAGCACCTTCCAGGCGTCCTCGTGCGTTGTGTCAAAGAGCCTGGACAGGGTTTGGTGCTGGGCCGGGTCGAACTCCCACAAGTTAAAAGCCCGTCGTTGACACGGGAGGATCCGATGGAAGAGCATGACCTGGACTATGTTGACAAGTTTAACCTTCTTGTCCACCAGGTTTTGGACGCAGGTTTGGAGTCCGGTCACCTCTTCCAAATTACCCCACGACAGGTGCGTCTCTTTCCAAGAGGTGAGCCGTGTGGGGATGCCAGATCGGAATTCAGGGGCCGCCGCCCATTCAGGGTTGCGCGGCTCGGTGATGTAGAACCACCCCGATTGCCACCCTTTGATGGATTCCACAAAGGAGCCCTCAAGCCATGTAACGTTGGGCATCTTGCCCACCATGGCGCCTCCTCACTCCGCTTGCCGGCCGCCCACTACCTCCGGCTTGACATTGAAGGTCTTTAGCCATAAGCCGAAGTGGGGCTTGATGCGGAGGAAGACCTCGCACACGACGATGAACACTGAGATGTTGAAGATGAAGTTCGGGGCCAGATCATAGAAATCCAGGCCGTAGTAGAACATGAGCCCCCGGACAAATGGGTGGAGTGGGAAACCCAGTCCGAGGAGGAAATGGGGGAGAAACACCACCCTCTCATGGGGCCTGGGGGTGGGAATGAGCTGCCCCTCGTCTGGAAGCCGGTGTGCAATGTCATTGGACAAGTATCCGGCCTTCCTCAACTTTTTGATGTACCCCTCCGTGACGGAGGAGGCCATCCACCTACCTCCCGCTCTGGACATGGCTGGAGAAGGTTGAGGTGGGAAGTGCGGACTTGGGCGCTGGAGCTCGAGTGCACGGAGATGGATAAGCAAAGGAGGAAGAAGGCGTAAATGGAAAGAGTGGATCCTTATCCCCATATATGGGCGGACGAAACTATGTACCCCCACCAGCCTAGTAAAACTCGCTTATCTCCCAAGCACCGTGATTAATGGCGCGGTTGGGTTACCCATGCCCGTATTGATGAGAATCCCGGAATAAGGGTACACGATCTCTGCTTTGACAAGACGTGCCAAGGAAACTGCCTCGCTAAACGCGCTGAGGTGGGACAGTAAAACAATTCGAATGAAGGCTTGGCCATGGCATGATGTCACGCTGCGGAATACGTCAGCAAATTAGATTTATACAAATATTATTCTCTCTACGGTGGTATGTGGAACTTATTTTGCAGAGCCGGACACTATCCTTGTGTTCAAACATCTTCTATGAAGTATTCGGAGGAGGAACCCGCCTTGCAATACCGAAGACAATCTGCGCGCCGGACTTGTCATCATTGAAGCCTGGTTCAGGGGCTACTGAGGGAGTCCCGGATTAGGGGGTGTCCGGATGACCGGACTGTAACCTTTGGCCGGACTCCTGGACTATGAAGATACAAGATTGAAGACTTCGTCCCATGTCCGGATGGGACATTCCTTGGCATGGAAGGCAAGCTTGGCAATACGGATATGTAGATCTCCTCCCATTGTAACCGACTCTGTGTAACCCTAGCCCTCTCCGGTGTCTATATAAACCGGAGGGTTTTAGTCTGCAGGACAAAGAGCAATCATACCATAGGCTAGCTTCTAGGGTTTAGCCTCTCTGATCTCGTGGTAGATCTACTCTTGTACTACCCATATCATCAATATTAATCAAGCAGGAGTAGGGTTTTACCTCCATCGAGAGGGCCCGAACCTGGGTAAAAACATCGTGTCCCTTGTCTCCTGTTACCATCCGCCTAGACGCACAGTTTGGGACCCCCTACCCGAGATCCGCCGGTTTTGACACCAACAGGGACTTTCTGGTAGATGGCCTCGACGTTTCCTCAAGCTATGAAAATGCACTATAATTTGCTTGTCATCAATGCCTGCAAATCTCTGTCTCTCTCAACATAGTAGATCATCATTAGACACTAAATCCTTTAATGAGCTTGCAAAATGCTTGCATTAGATCCCTCATTAGACACTATATGTTCATCACCAGGAGCATGTAAAATGTTTGCATCAAATCCTTCATTAGCAGTTTGTTCATTAGACACTTCAGGCTCAAGAACAACATGAGCTTGTATGTTTGCATCGGAAACTTGATTAGATACATCAGATTTAGTCAGTTCAGTATTGATTGAGGGAGTTATAAAATAAGTAGAAATTGGTTTCATTTTCTCATAGATTCCCTACATACAAGTAGTTTTACAACACCGTCAGGTTTAACTATTGGCCAGAAATTGAAGAGTTGAATTAGATATAATCAGGGATGTGATGTACCTGCTCGTTGCGCATGCTACTCTTGCAAGCTGCGACTGTCCGTTTGCGCAAGCTCGATGCCATGCCCATGCTGCCGCCGCTGCCTCCCACGCAGGCTACACCCAGGGTTGGATATTCATCTTCTTGTCCTTCCGTTTGCTTGAAGCCCGGTGACCGCCCTCCAACGAGGGCGCGAGGAAGTGTTGTGTCGGTCTGTCCAGCGGTGGCTAGGTTAGGAGCGAACCATACTGGAGGCTGGAGCGAATGAATTGGGATTTTCCCTGATGTCGATCAATATGGGAGGCGCTCGTTTGGGCCGTGAGCCTACTATAGGGCCTGCTTGAACTTATGTTATTGGCCCATCCAAATTGAAACATTTTTCTTCATTTTTACATTGCCTGCTCGTGCGTTGGGACGAACAAAACTAGCATGGGCCAACCTGGACGACTCAAACTAGGTGCACACTTTCCAGCCACCTGAGGCGGCCGCGCATACCAGCCCCTATGGTGGCGTCACCCCTTTTTGCGTGTATGATTGGATAGTGAAAAATATTCCAGTGGCGCTTTTGATTTACCCACAGAATGGTTGAATTACTTGTTTCTATGAACTGAGTTCGCCAATAATGTGAAGGATGCCAGTCTTTTCATCCTATTGTAGATTGCTTAGATCTTGATATGCCAAAAGTAATCGCATGAAATATACAGTAAAAGCCAGTGTGATGTGTGTGGCTACAACTTGTCTGACTACACATCCTCATATAACATATCAAGGACGCACCATCTTACCAGATTAACCATTTGACTTACCCATGCAGTGTGGGAAGAAAGAAGTATTGGGACTGCGTATCTAAGCAATTGATGCCATGGACTCCTTCGTACAACCTTGTAAGCGAAAAAGAAGTTGCAGTGTGCCTGTACAAAGAACTAGCGTAAGTTCAGTTACCTGCTTCTCGGAATTTTAGTTAGCCACTTATTGCAAAATGGTTCAATTACGTTGCTTGGCTTAATTTAGTTTTCTACTGATTACATAATGTCACAGCCTGTTAATCATATTGTAGACTGCGCCTATCTATGTGTTTGATACTTACTGTTAAGAATTACCTATTTGCCTTAAATTAAATATCTACTTGTTTGTTTAACTGCTTTGCTGCTGCAACAGTGGGTTAGAATGATGTTAATAACTACTTTTCAGCAACCAATTGAAACTCTTTAATTCCTTGTTTGTTTAACTGGTTTGCTGTTATAATTCCCAATTGAGATGTTTTGCTAACTTCAACTTTTCTTAATCCAATCGGAACTTTAATTGCAAAATAGGTTAGCCCAAGATCAAAGAGCGAGGTCCCCATGGATGTTGCATCATCCCATAGCAGTGGCACCGTCCCAATCGTGCATTATGAATTGCCAACTGCTGATGCTCTAGAGGCTAAACTAGTGGTAGAAAGAGATTCTACTTCTGCACTTAGAGATGAAGTTGACATGTTGAGGAAGCAAACGGCACAATCACAAGCAGTACTCAAGACAACCATTAAATATTTGGTGGATTTCAAAATGAAGCAAGCTGAGACTGACTAGATTGTTAAGGTCCTGAAGGAAAAAAGGAAATTAAATTCCTACTTGGTAATTCATAGGTGAAATGTTCTTTCCATCGTTGAATAACCTTTGTGTTGTCTGTTCATGTAATCAATCAAACCATTTGTTTTAGAGATCATGTAATAATTGTTTTTTTTGTTTTTTGCTTTGTAATTTTATTTGAGAACAAGTCTGTATTAATTGATAAGACTCGGAGACATTTCATTTGGATTGTTGTGCCAGACCTACAAATATGCCAATCGGGCTGAATGTGCATTCAGCAATAGTAGTAGTATAGATGGACCATAAGTGGCATGCATCGGAAAGGGCCAAGATGCTGGCTAAAAAAAGGATGCTGTTGTAGCCAAAAAAAGTACAACGGCCTGGCTAATGTATGTTAGTTGATATTATTGATCCATATACTCTATAAGTGTTTATATGTCTGTTAGTTCTGTACATTCTTGGTTGATTGACTCGGTATTTGAATCTTGATATATCGCTTGTGTACATATCTAAATGGGAGTACACATTATGCTGTGTGTGACATTTGAGTTGGACATGAAGTGTTCCAAATATTCGAATTCACCTTAAACTGGATTCTAGCTTCTGAATTTGAGTATCAGCATTTGTAAACCATATTCATATATGACAGTGGAATACATCTTTGTCGTCCTTTTGAAGATATATAAAAAAACATAGAATGATTTATAAAGATTCATATAGGAATACAAAATGGATTCGAATTTGGTTGCCAGGCTAAACGTGGATGCTTATTGTCCCAAAATTCGAAAGAAGCGGCAAAATGTCCACTCCCACGTCGGCTGCCCGAAGCCAAGAGTTTGGGAGATGGAAATTACTGTCTACCCATTACACGGACAATCCATCAGCCCGATTTCCACTGCTCTAAATAGGGGTAGGTTAGTAACTTCAATTAGACGTGACATGACCGCCACTGAGCCCATTCCGACACGGTGGGCGTCAAACATGGGCAGAAAAACACATTTGATTCAAGCTGGTCCGAAAGACCTCTGTTTCTCCCTCCATTCCCCATTCATACACGGTGGGTCGATGTAGGCCAATATTTTCAATGGGGGGCAGGTTTGTAACTTCACTCAGACATGACACAACCGCCCTACCTGTCAGCCCCGTTCATACACCGTGGGCGCCAACCATGGGCGCCAACCACCCTCTCCTCGCCCGAAATCGCTCTGGGCAAATATTGGCGAGATGCGAGATTACCGTCCTATCCCCAACCGACGAGACGTCCAAATTTTAAACGGGGGCTAAGTTCGTAAATTTCCCATAGTTTAGACAGGCGCATCCCGAAAACATGGTTCGCCGTACCTCTCCCTCCATTTTCCCATTCATACACCATCCACGCTAGAACACCCCATCCCCACACCAGCCTCCGTCCGCCACCCCATCCATCGCCACCGTCCTGCACCACATCCATCGCCACCGTCCTCCACCATGCCGGAGCGCCTACCAAGACCGCGTCGTCCTCTGCTAGAGATGGACGCTTCTCATCCACGGCGACAGACCAATAACCTTGCATCGCGTCCTCTCGCTTCATCGGCGTCATCGTCCTCTTTGCCGGGGCCGCTCACACAACCTTCTCTTCCATCGCAACGGGACTTATCCCCTGATGCACCCGTCTACCGTCGCAGATCTGCTTCAACGCCAACGACAACCATCGCACCCCCGATGCCTACACGGCGCCACAAGAGAGGTGGTAATTCATATCTCCTCAACTTCTTGATCTCAACCAGAAAATAGATCTTAACTTGGTTACTATACTTTCTTTTCAGCTCGTAGAATTTAGTTCTTATTTCGAAGCAAACAATGGATGCTAAATATCATTTCTCTGATTTGCAGCTTCAAATCTGCCATGGCACAACCATGATACGGTTTAATTGATCATGCTTAGGGTTTAATTGATCATGTTGGTTCCGTGGTGGTTTCTTTAATAGAAATTGGAGGGGAAACCCTCTTTTGCTAAAAAAAGTTATGCTTAGAGTTTCCCCCTTTTATCATCACTATATGATCAGAATACGTGCTTCGTGTCATAATAACACCGCTCCACCCATCAAGCTAAACAAGCTTAGTTGTTCAAATACGAATCTGATATTATTAAAATAGAGTTGTTTAATTGGTCAGCTAAATGTTCCTAAATTAGTGTCGAAAATGCATGTTCGCCACTTGGGTGTGTATCTCTACAGGGTGCCCATGGTGGGCCGGCCCACCCTGGGATTTTGGGTCATCCCAGGCCCCGGTTCCCCTCTGTTCTGCTGTGCGCTTCCGATCTCTACTCGCCCCCAGCCGCCTACCTCACCGGTGACTTGCCGTCCCGGATGGCATGACTCTAGGAGGAGATGCCGGACTAACAGGAGGCCGGGAGCCGCTCGCCCAACAGCGTCACCGCTGCCCGGGTGCGCCGCCGTGCCTACCTTCCCAGTCCGTTCAAGGCTCAGGCGTGCAGCACCCACCAAGCCAACCCGATTTATCCTGAGATACGTCCTCATCACCCATTTTCTAATTGATTCATTACTCATTAGGCAGGACTGTCATTAGGGTTTGTTTTGTGCTCGGTGCTACCTACACTTAATGGTTTAGATGTATTTCGGTAATCTTTAGTACCTCTAAAATTCACAGGGTTTCAAAATTCCGGCCCTCGGAACAGACACTAGTCATTTTGGATTGTTGGTCATAGTGACATTGACCTAGATTACTACTGCAAGCCAGGTTTGTTGACAATTTTACTTGTCTTTCTTACTCATTCGATATAATATCCAATTATTCACGTCGATTAGTTGCAAACAATAAGTGCTAGACAAACTTCTTCATTTAGATTTTGGACGGTCTCTTACTGCAGTTACAATTCTGCATACTTGTCCTAGTAAGCTCACAAGTAAATGATTGATTCACTACATCTATGTTTGCCTTGTCGTATTTGTTGTCAATATTCTTTTAGGGTGGACCACCCTGTTTCTAAATACTGGAACCATAGACATGAGTGAATAGTATTTCTCTATGTGATCTCTTCCATCATGTGTGGGCAACAAACACTGCATTGTAGAGAAAGAAAGTGTCATTTCCAGCTTTTACATAGGTTTTGATCTTTTACATGGAATAGAATCTGCCTACTTGCTTTGTGTCGCACTACCAACACTCCACCCTTGAAGCTAAACATTATGCCACTCATAATTTCTTAGTTTATTTGTTCACATACGAATTTCATATGATTCTAATGTTCCTACTTCAGTTTTGAAATGTGTGCCTACCTGTTATAGAGACATAAGGGGTTTTTATTTCTGTGTGTGGTCTGGTCAGCACGGCTGGGGAGGCGAACTTTGCATATGCAGGGGTTTATAGGGAGACACACTCTGAGTTGAATCCGCAATGCATTCCATAGATAATCTGACTACTTTTATGTTTTCATGAATCTCAGATTCTAAACAGCATCATAATGATCATGAGCTTGCGTGCATGAAAAGAATAAAGCAGAACAATGCCATGGCTATCAAACTTGGCATTAAGGAACTGAAATCAAGTCTGGATGCAATGCAATGCAAACATTCTCCACCTACAGATTCATGCTCAGAATATGATCCTAACAGTGATTCTGAGCTAGAGGGAGATATAAGTCAATGTAGCTCCCTAGTGGAGGAGTCAGAGGAAGATACCCTATCTTATTCACCCATCAAGGTACTTGATCTAACTTTCCAAGGTTACATTGCTCGCACATATCTTGCAACTGATGCTTTGCATTGCTTCTACTTTGTTGAACTACCATTAGCTTAGTTTACACATCGTGTATGTGAATACGCCCTGCCTATCCATTTTCAGTACATATTCCATCTGTCATCATACCATATTTATCCATTCAAATGCTGTTCTTGTGTATCAGACGTTCAAAAGGAAGAGGGTGATTGCTGATCATGGAGGAGCACAAGCAAAGTATTTGGAAAAGGTAGTGGCACATGATAAATCAAATAGCCCATTAGGTGTAGTTGCAATATCACTTGACCCACAAAACACCCCAACTCTAGCAGACTCTAGCCCTACTACACTGGTCATTTCTGATGCCCCAACTCAGCAGACCCCAACTGCAGCAAATAGTATGATTATGCCAGTTAACATAGCACCGGCCAGCTGTACGACACAAAACCCCCATTCCAGCAAAGAGTACACCAAATCCAGTTGCCAAATCCCTTTTCGAACCAGAGAGAGCCCAAATTGCAGCAAATAGGACCCCTGTTCCATTTCTTCCCAGTTTAGAAGACGAAGCTTATGTTGTTGTCAGGAACTTTGTGCGCATCTTTCCTTCATGGAAAGATTATACCGCAGACACAGAAAAATTTCCAGTCATTCTCCACAACTTACGCGTAAGTAATGTACTAATGTTATTCATGGTCATTACTGCATATGTTTCTGTTGACAGAAGACAAAAGATTTGATTCTTTTAAATAGGCGAGGAGCAAACTGGATTGTGATGACGAGCAAGGGTTGGTTGCGCTTTTCAAGCACTCGTTGATGAAGTATCATTCCTACCAGAGGCAAGCGCACTTCGATGGCAAGCCTCTGAACAAAATTTCTATAAAGTCTCCGGTGCTACATTTATCCGAAGGTGACTGGAATAATCTTGTTACACATTGGTCTCGGCTGCAGCATAAGGTACTGTCTATGATACCACATCACAATTTGAACTACATTTCTGCATTTGCCTTAATGTCTCACTTGTACAAAAACAGTTAGCAGAAGAACATTCGTTCTCAAGGGACCACAGAATCTCGCAACTATACTGCACACTGCATTGCTCTTGTGAGTACCTCTTGCCATGTATGACCATACTTACTTTCATAGCTGTTTGATTATCTAGCATCACTGCACATGTTAGCCTCGTAATCATCCATTTGGTGGACATTATAAGATCCATATGGACTCTTACATAAATTTAGAATCAACCCAATGCTTTTGAAGAGGTTTAGCTATGCAATCCTCTTGTAAGGACTGAACATGGTCTATCACTGTACTTACATTAACAGCTACTCCCTCCGTCCCATAATATAAGAAAGTTTTGTATTGTACACCAGTGTTCAAAACACCCTTGTATTATGGGAAGAGGGATTGGTTCATTTTGTAGCATTCTGCATCTTATCTCCCTCGCCCACCATTTACAAAAAAAGATCAGATATATATTTAATCTTACCAACAAGTAGAATACACAGACAATGCCAGTGCAGAAGTGTAGCCCATTGCTCTTGTCAGTATATTTTGTCCTGTAACGCTTGTACTTCCAGGGATTGGTAGTTGATTATGTAGCATCAATCTGCATCTTATCTTCATTATCCTCTATCCCTTCCAGTATTATCATATCTATAATTACTCTCTACAAAATGTAGAGTACAGGCAATGGTTATGAAGAAGATTCTATGCTGAAATTCTTGAGTTATCCTTCCCTTGACATGGAGAAGGGCATTATAAAGCCGGTGTTAACTGTTAATGTAAGTCAGTCCTTCTAAAGCCTTTATCCTCAACTGCTGTTTAATTTGCTCATACTCCCTATCTATAATCCAGTGTGTGGTGAAGAAGCCCGCGCTCGCACCTTGTCATCTCCTGTTTTATCTTACTGATGTGGCTGATGATATGAACAACATGCCATGCACATTATCCAAAATAGATACAATGATTATTTTGCCCTTCATCTATGCTTGTTATGTTGACATCGTAATCCAGTAGTGTGGTGAAGCTCCCCGCATTATGAACAATGCCAAATTATGCTATTGATATTTTGAACTTACTCTTTATTTTCTAATTTGAAATTGGATGGGATTGACAGCACAGTTATCATCTTTGTTTATACACGTGCAAAACCTGTCATCTCTCTGCTTTGTTTCAGGGTGATATGCTTGATGGCATGCACAAGTCTGCTGAAGGCTGTGAGACAAACCCAACATATATTGCAGCAAAGAAGGCAAAACATATTGAAGATAGCGAGACAACCCCAAAGTCTTGTCTTGATGCAGTGTTCAAGTTACTTGAGACTAACAGTTAGACAAGCTCACAGAATTCGTTGTCTGAATCAGTTCGACTTCTTCAGTCCCAAGTTCTAGCAGAAAGGCATTCTGCAACTCAACTTTGACTTGAAGTCCTATCTCTAAGAAAGATTGCGGAGAACACGAATGAGAATCTCATCCCTAAACAGCTACACCTGGAAGCTATGACCGACATGCTTAGCCGGTCTCACAGCCTTGCTCAGCAGCTTGCGCAGCAGTTCCCCTGCAAGGCTAACCTTTCTTGAACTGTCTTGGAAGTGGTCTCGGTTCAGTATTATTTTTTACGCTGCAATGGTGCCCAGTTTTTGTAATCTGCTTCTTCGTTGCGCTTAATGATCACTGGTGGCGAACTTCGATGCCCAGTGGATGTAATATACCTTAAATCCTTTATTATATAGTGTAGGTTTATTCTTAGTTACAATGCCGTAATTTATTTATTGTATAGAGTAGGTTTGTTCTTAATTCCTACTAGTTACCACCAGCATTCGCTATCTGAAAAAAAATCAGATGTAGTCGACCGGGCTGAAACATTCGACTCTAACGGGCGAGGTTTTTAGCGGGCCACAATTGGGCTGGCCTGCGTCTTTCTTGGGCCCGAATGATTGGGGCCTTCACACATTGCACCAGGCCAAAACTTACACCAGCCTATATTTTAGTTGGGCCTTTTGTCGACCCAGCGCTTAGTTTGACCCAGGTAGCATTAGGCCATTAACAGGATGGATATTGTACTGGCCTGTACGGCCAAGATGAAACCACGGGCCTTTAGCAGGCCAAAATGCATGTTGGGCCTCAATTTTCACTAGTCGTCGACGGGCCTTCAGCAGGCCAAAATGTAGACCTGGCCTTTTTGGGCCAAGTTAGCTCACGGGCCGTTACCAGGCCGAAACATATCTCGGGCCTTAGTTGGCCCACTGATATCATGGGCCTTTAAGAGGCCAAAAGCTTAGTACAGGCATCAACGGGCTGAATTACGCGACAAGCCTTTAACAGGCTCAAAGTCACATTGGGCTTAACTGTTGCCACCTTTAGCACGGGCCGTTAGTGGGCCCGATGTCCCGTCGGACCATATATGGCCCATGGGCAGCACGGGCCATTCCCAAGCCGAAAGTCACGCCGGGCTAAAATGGGCCCATGTCTACATCAGGCCTCTAACAGGCCGAAAGTCACTGGGGTGTAGTTGGGCCGAAATATTCGGCGAACAATTAACGGGCCAGATCTGGCTTCGGGCCGCAAATGGGCCCAAATATTGGGCGGACAATTAACGGGCCAGATCTGGCTTCGGGCCGTAAATGGGCCCAAATATTGGGCGGACAATTGACGGGCCAGATCTAGCTTCGGGCCGTAAATGGGCCTTTATTAAGCAGATCGTTATTGGGCTAGCCCACTAGTACCTGATTAAGTACTACGGGCCTTTGACTGGGCCGACCTTTTTAACCTATACGGGCCTCTGTTGGGCCCAGCCACGTGTCGACGTATCATAGGCATGTCTCCTCCAATGGACGGGCGACATCTGGCCCACTGACGAGCTGACAGGTGTTCCCTTCGGCCAATCAGAATTTTACACGTGGAAATTTCCCATTGGCCATAGCTGTTAACGGGTTATCGGATCCAAAATCCGACCCGATATGTCAGGGAAACTGATCCACGAACACCTATGGGACCGGCGGACCGAGCCCCTTTCGGTTCGACGGGGGGCGGAGATCGCACGAAGAGCGGATCGAGGCGAAGCACACGAGCAGTTTACCCAGCTTCGGAACTCTCCGGAGAGATAACACTCCTACTGCTGCATGTCTGAGTGTATTGAGTTCTTGCTCGAGAGTGCTGAGTGCTACAGTACACCCTAGCTGCTAACGAGACGGAGCGTGAGTGTTTTTCTGCCTTTGAACCCCCCTCTACATTGCGCATGGGCCTCCTTTTATATGCTAAAGGGGTCTCCGACAGGTGGCAACGTAGACAAGGGTAAAAATGGAAAAAGGAATTGCGGTTGGTACAACTACCTGTACAGTGTATCATACCTAACCCTGACAGTAGGGGACAAAGGCATTAAATGCCTGTCTGCGTCGCCCAAATAGTGCAAAAAGGGACTGTCAGGGACGCCACCGCTCGCCACGATGGCAATCTTGTTAGCGTCGCTTGCCACTTTGTGAACTTGTCGATTGCAACGTACAAGTACTCAAAGCCCCCGATAGCTCGGGGAAAGGGGCCGAGGATGTCGAGCCCCCAGACCGAAAATGGCCAGGATAAAGGGATCGTCTGGAGAGCTTGAGCTGCCTGGTGTATCTTCTTGGAATGGAACTGGCACGCTTCACACTTGATTACTTGTGCAGTTGCATCCTGGAGGGCTGTCGGCCAAAAGAAACCTTGCCGGAACACTTTGCCGGCAAGTGGTCTTGCGCCAATGTGGTGGCCACATATGCCTCCATGTATCTCTGCCAACAGCTTTTGTCCGTCTTCCCGGTGAATACACTTCAATTTCACGCCATTGAGTCTTCTTCTGTACAGTGTGTTGTCGACAAACTGGTACATACTTGACTGCCGGGCTACTCTTTCCGCTTCTTCTTGCTCTTCGGGAAGTTCTCCTGTCTGAAGGAAACGGACAATCTGCTGTGCCCATGCTGGAACTTGCGGCTCGACAACAAGGACTAAAGGCACATCTGCTGCTGCGGGAACATCCGCTTCTATGGCGAGAACCTGCGGCTCGGCCGAAGCTTGATGTTCCCCGGCAAGCTTGCCGGAGCAAAACTTGTCGGGAGCGTCTGCTTCAACGGAAAAAACCCCAGGGCTTGTCGGAGCAGGCTGCTCCTCAGCACCCTTGGTGTTGATCTTGAGGACTTTCTTGGCGGCGGCTTCGGGGAGCTCTGCCGGAAAATAGTCACCAGAAATCAACTTCCTCTTCTTGCTCTGTCCAGTTGATGGCGGTATAGACGGTTGAGTCAGTTTGAGCACAAAGATCCCTGGTTCCACAGGTAACTTAAGTGCGGCGCACTTCGACCGGCCATCGGCAATGTCGTTCTGAGCTCTTGGAACATGTTCCATCTGTAGGCCGTCAAAGTGCTCTTCTAGCTTTCTCACTTCATCAACGTAAGCTTCCATCAACGGACTCTGATAATTCTTGTTCACTTGGCGGACGACAAGCTGTGAGTCACCCCTGACAATGAGCTTCTTGATCCCAAGGTCTGCTGCGATCCTGAGACCGGCAAGCAAACCTTCATACTCTGCGGTATTGTTCGTTGCTTGCTCCTTGGGAAAGTGCATCTGGACAACGTACTTGAGGTGCTCTCCGGTGGGTGCAACAAGTAGCACGCCCGCACCGGCGCCTTGCAGTGAGAAGGCACCATCAAAGTACATCAGCCACTCTTTGCTTGCTTCCTTGACGGGGATGCTTGTTTCTGGAATTTCTTCATCTTGTGTTGGCGTCCATGCTGCTATGAACTCCGCCAATGCTCTGCTTTGGATAGTTGAAGTGCTCTCAAAATTGAGGCCAAAGCTTGACAGTTCCAGTGCCCACTCGACAATCCTGCCTGTTGCTTCTGGATTTTGCAGTATCCTCTTCAGTGGAAAACGAGTGATGACTGTGATCTCATGTGCTTGGAAGTAATGGCGCAGCTTTCTCGAGGCCATGAGAAGGCCGAAAAGCAATTTCTGCACACCAGAGTACCTTGACCTAGCCCCCTGCAGAAGGGAACTGACAAAGTAAACTAGGCGCTGCACCATTCTTTTCTGCATCTTCTCACGCGCCTGCGCAGATCCATCTTTGTCGAGACCAGAGCTTGCCGGTGAAGTCCCCTGCTTGTCGCTGGATGCATCTGCCGTGGTTGCTGGTTCATCATCCGCCTCCCTCTCCGCTACTAACGCAGCACTAACCACTTGATTGGTTGCCGCTATATATAGCAGCAACTTCTCTTGTGGCTTAGGTGCGAAAAGTGTTGGAGTGGAGGACAGGTATCTCTTTAAGTCCTGCAGTGCAGCCTCCGCTTCCGGAGTCCATTTGGACCTGCCTTTTTCAATATTCTGAAAAATGGCAGGGTGCGCTCAGCAGACCTAGAGATAAACCTGCTGAGAGCAGCTACGCAACCGGCAAGTCTTCGTACATCCTTGACGCGCTTTGGTGCTTCAATCTGCTCAATGGCCTTGATCTTGTCGGGATTGGCTTCAATTCCCCGCTGAGACACGAAGAACCCGAGAAGCTTGCCGGAGGGGACTCCAAACACACACTTGTCGGGGTTAAGCTTGAGGTTGATCTTGTGCAGATTTGCAAAGGTTCCGTCTAAATCTTGAATCAGAGTCGCCTTGTTCTTGATCTTGACCACTATATCATCCATGTAGGCTTCCACATTTCTGTGTATTTGCGGCTCAAAAGCGTCATGGACTACCCTTGCAAATGTTGAACCAGCATTCTTTAAACCGAAAGGCATCCGTACGAAACAGTATGTGCCACATGGGGTGATGAATGCGGTCTTCTCCTCATCCTCTTCTGCCATGAAGATCTGATGGTATCCTGAGTATGCATTAAGAAATGAAAGTAAGTCACATCCGGCTGTGGAGTCAACAATCTGGTCGATGCGCGGCAAGGGAAATGGGTCTTTGGGACAAGCTTTATTGACATCGGTAAAGTCGATACAAAGCCTCCATTTCCCGTTTGCCTTGCGCACGACTACAGGGTTGGCCAACCACGTAAGATGGAGCACTCCTCTGACAAGGCCTGCTGCTTCCAATTTCTTGATTTCTTCTGCGATGAATTCTTGGCGCTCAACTGCTTGTTTCCTGACTTTCTGCTTGATGGGCCGCGCGTGAGGACAGACGGCAAGATGGTGCTCTATTACTTTCCTGGGAACACCGGGGATGTCAGACGGTTGCCACGCTAATACGTCGACATTCGCCCGCAGGAAAGCAACGAGCGCGCTTTCCTATTTAGGGTCGAGAGTGGCACTGATGGTGAAGGTACCACCAGTGCCATCCTCCTTGGCGGACACCTTCTTGGTCTCTGGTGGAGCTGCCATTGTCTTCTTACACTTGCCGGTGGAGCTCGATGGTGCATCCTCGATGGTAGCGCAGCACTCCGAAGAGGTGCGCTTGCCGGAGTGGGCATCAGAACTCTTGCCGGACTTGGTCTTCTTCTTCGCCCCGGGAGCTTCAACGGCAAGTGACTTGCGATCTGTTGCGGCTGCTGCTTCCCGGTAGGTCTTGTCGGCGCAGATAAGAGCATCCTTCTTGTCGCCAGGGACAGAGATGACACTTATCGGGCCTGGCATCTTTAGCATGTTGTATGCATAGTGAGAGGCTACCATGAATTTGGCGAGTGCTGGACGGCCGAGTATCCCATTGTAAGGCAATGGAAAGTCAGCAACGTCAAAAGTGACCCTCTCAGTCCTGAAGTTCAACTCGCTGCCAAATGTCACCGGCAACGTGATCTTTCCCTTCGGCTTGCTCCTTCCCGGATTGATTCCTTGGTATGTGCCAGTCTCTTCGAGCTCGCCGTCAGGGATCTGGAGTTTCTGGAGTACCGAGGAGGAGATCAGGTTCAAGCCGGCCCCGCCGTCAACTAGCATCTTAGTGACCTTGAGGTTGCGGATAGTTGGTGAAACCAACATCGGCAAGCACCCGACCGCAGTTATGCGATCAGGGTGGTCCTCAATATCAAAGATGATAGGCGTGCTGGACCATTTCAGAGGCTTTCGTGACTCGACGGGTGGTTCTGCCGCATTGACTTCCCGCACCCACTGCTTGAGCTGGCGGTGTGAAGTATGCAGAGAAGCACCGCCGTCAACGCACAGGACCTCTGTGGCTTTCTGGAACTCCTGCTCATCGGTTTCGTCATCATCCATATCTTCATCATCGTCATCATCTTCATCCTTGTCGCGGCCGCGGGGAGGTCTGTCTCCTTGCCGCTGCTTGGCCTTGCCGCGGCGTCCTCCTCGGCCGGGGCGTTTCTTGCCGGCTCCTCCAGCACCTTCCTGGGCCTTCTCCTTGTCGCGTCGCTCGTACTCAGCCTTTTGCTGCTCGACAAGCTGCTCGACCTTCTTGCAGCTCTGGAGGTCATGGCCCTTGGTGCGGTGGATCTTGCAGTACTGCTTGTTGGTGCCGTCCTGCTTGTCGGCAACCGCCACAGCCTGGTAGTTGGTGCCTGCGGCAATCTCCTCGTTGGAGCTACCAGCTTTGGCTTTCTTGGCGCCACCTCCTTTGCCGGACTGCTCAACGACTAGCACATCTTTGCCTTTGTTCTTCCTGTTGTTCCGCCGCCGGTTTTTCTTTGCCGGGGCAGCTTCCTCACTATCAGATCCTCCTGCTTCTGTATTCTCTCTGGGGAGTTTCCTCCCTTCCTCAACACGTGCACACTTGTCGGCCAGGGCATATAGCTCACTGACGTCTCTGATCTTGCACATCGCCATCTCCTCCCGCATCCTGCGGTTTCGCACGTTCTGATGGAACGCGCTGATTACCGCGGCAGGGTGGACATCTGGGATGTTGTGCTGTACGCGACTGAATCTCTGAATGTACTTGCACAGGGGCTCTCCTTCCTTCTAGGCGAGCAGATGAAGGTCGCTCTCTTGGCCATGAGGCTTGTGGCCGCCTGTAAAGGCGTCGACAAACTGATGGCATAGGTCTGCCCAGGAGGATATGGAGTTGTCCGGCAAGTGCATGAGCCAGGATCTGACATTTGGCTTGAGCACCAGCGGGAAGTAGTTGGCCAGGATCTTGTCGTCCCGCCCCCTGGCAGCTTGCACCGCGATGGTGTAGATGCTGAGGAACTCCGACGGATGCGACTTGCCGTCGTACTTCTCTGGTACATCTGGCTTGAAATTCTTCGTGCTGGGCCACTGGACTTGGCACAGCTCACGAGTGAACGCAGGGCAACCTACCGCATACGGCAAGTCGCCTGGTTCCCCTGGTGCATGCATGTCGACAGAGGGCCCAGCGCGCTGGTCCGATTGACGCCGCGCTTCTCTTCGGCGGTCGATGCGAGTACGAGCGTCTTCTTGCTGTTGTTCGTGAAGAACTTGGCGCTGATCGCAACGAGCTCGTGGATCTGATGATGCGGTGGAGTCGTTGTCGAGGTGGATCCGGCGAGTCGGCGATCTTGGCCTTCGGGGTGGAGAGTGCATGGTGGTTGCACCCCCACCGGTTTCGTCGCCATCGGCTCGTGCCTGGCAGTCCTGCCGCGGCAGCAATGTAGTCGGCTGCCGCGGAGTGTCGCCGTTGGCGAAGCCGATGAGACTCTGAATGGTGGCCCTCCATCTATCAATCTTGTCTGCCGTTGGAGGGTAATCCAGGAGTAGTTGAGCTCGCGCCAAAGCTTCTGCTGGAGTGGTGGGCGGCAGTGACGAACGGTGTGAGGAGCGGGATATGCTCGGACTTCTAACTATGTTAGAAGGAGCAGTATCCCGTCCAGGCGACCGTGTCTCGCTCGTGCCAGCATGTTGGCGTGCATGCTGGTCTTGAGCACCCCAAGATCCTCCAGCTCGATCTTGGTCCAACAAACGTATGGCACTGCGAATACCATGACGCTGTCGGTCTTGCGCCTCCTGAGATGGGCGCGGTGCATGTACGGACGCCGAGGTCTGCGCAGCCTTGTCCTTGGACCTGGCAGCACCGGGAGCTCCCTCGTCGATGCCCGTTCTTCCGCCGGCGTCTACCCCACCACTCGTTTGCTCCGGTGGTGGTGGGATCGACGTGGACGGAACAGCTGCCGCCGAAGTCTTCTTCTTCGGTGGCATGTCGATGAAGAAGATGAAGATCTAGCTCGTGTGAACACCGGATCAGGTTCACAGAACCTCGACGCCCCCTACCTGGCACACCAAAGATGTCGGGGAAACTGATCCACGAACACCTATGGGACCGGCGGACCGAGCCCCTTTCGGTTCGGCGGGGGGCGGAGATTGCACGAAGAGCGGATCGAGGCGAAGCACACGAGCAGTTTACCCAGCTTCGGAGCTCTCTGGAGAGATAACACTTCTACTGCTGCATGTCTTAGTGTATTGAGTTCTTGCTCGAGAGCGCTGAGTGCTATAGTACAACCTAGCTGCTAACGAGATGGAGTGTGAGTGTTTTTCTGCCTTCGAACCCCCCTCTACGTTGCGCATGGGCCTCCTTTTATATGCTAAAGGGGTCTCCGACAAGTGGCAACGTAGACAAGGGTAAAAATGGAAAAAGGAATTGCGGTTGGTACAACTACCTTTACAGTGTATCATACCTAACCCTGACGGCAGGGGACAAAGGCATTAAATGCCCGTCTGCGTCGCCCAAATAGTGCAAAAAGGGACCGTCAGGGACGCCACCGCTCGCCATGATGGCAATCTTGTTAGTGTCGCTTGCCACCGCGCACTGCTGGCCGCACAGCCTCTTGCCACGCGTGCCTAGAAAGGCCACAGGGCGACACGTTGGTGGATGTGCTGGAGCGCGGGTACAGAGTGGTAGCTTGCCGCGGCAAGCGCCTTGCCGCGGTCGTTGTCTTGTCGCGTCCGGAAGCTTGTCGCTCACCGGGCCTCGCCGGGACGCGTGGCGCGTCGCGGCAAGTTCCTTGAGATGCCTTGGTTGGCCTTCCCGGCAAGCTCCTCTTGCCGGGGCCTTGTCTCCTTGGCTGGAATACTTTGTTCTTGAATGGATCCAAAGGAACCACGGAGGACCTTGGCGGTCACCCGGCAAGCCTTGCTGCGGGGTGCTGCAACTGCCCGTGCACAAGTTCGGGATACTAGGGTACCCCTACTCTAGTACACCGACACGATAGCTTAACGGCGTTCCGTTACGGTGGATGACACGTGTCGGTCACCCTTGACGAAAGCACTTCTATGACGCGCGATTTATCATCATGGAAGTGGACTCTTCCGTGATGATAATTTTGGTAATGTCATGGAACACTTCTACGACAGCACAGGTATGACTATCTTGATTCTGTCATAAAATCGTCATGGATGTACATGCATGACAAAAAACGCGACCTGCTGTGACAAACACGTATCATCACGGAAGTGTATTTTTTTGTAGTGTTATAATGATCCTATTGTTGAGAAACCACCTTTCCCTGTTAGGATAAAGGATCATGCTAAAGCTGCAACTGTGGTTCGTAAGAGTAATACTAGAACATATACACCTCCTAAGCAAATTAAAGTTGAACCTAGTATTGCTATGGTTAAAGATCTCTTGGCTGATAATATTGATGGGCATGTTATTTATTTCTGTGAACAGGTTGCTAACATTGCTAGACCCGATGCTAAGATACATAGACCTGTTGTAGGCATGCCTGTTATTTCTGTTAAAATAGGAGATCATTGTTATCATGGCTTATGTGATATGGGTGCTAGTGCTAGTGCAATACCTCATTCCTTATATAAAGAAATCATCCATGACATTGCACCTGCTGAGATAGAGGATATTGCTGTTACCATTAAACTTGCCAATAGAGATACTATTTCACCAATTGGGATTGTTAGAGATGTTGAAGTCTTGTGTGGGAAAGTTAAATACCCTGCTGATTTTCTTCTTCTTGGTTCCCCCAAGATGACTTTTGTCCCATTATATTTGGTAGACCCTTCTTGAATACTGTTAGTGCTAGGATTGATTGTGAAAAGGATATTGTTACAATTGGCTTGGGAGATATGTCTCATGAGTTTAATTTTGCTAAATTTCGTAGACAACCCCATGATAAAGAATTGCCTAGTAAGGATGAAATAATTGGTCTTGCTTCTATTGCTGTGCCTCCTAATGATCCTTTAGAACAATATTTTCTAGACCATGAAAAATGATATGTTTATGAATGAAAAGGGAAATAGATGAAGTATTCTTTAAACAGGGTCCTATCTTGAAACACAACTTACCTGTTGAAATCCTACAGGATCCTCCTCCACCCAAGGGTGATCCCGTCTTTGAGCTTGAACCATTACCTGATACTCTTAAATGTTCTTATCTTGATGAAAAGAAGATATATCATGTTATTATCAGTGCCAACCTTTCAGAGCAGGAAGAGGAAAGATTATTGAAAACTCTGAAGAAGCACCGTGCTGCTATTGGATATACTCTTGATAATCTTAATGACATCAGTCCCACTCTATGCCAACACAAAATAAAGTTGGAGGAAGATGCCAAACCAATTATTGATCACCAACGATGGTTAAATTCTAAGATGAAAGAAGTGGTAAGAAAGGAAATACTAAAGCTCCTTGAGGCAGGTATAATTTATCCCGTTGCTAATATTCAGTGGGTAAGTCCTGTCCATTGTGTCCCTAAGAAGGGAGGTATTACTGTCTTTCCTAATGATAAAGATGAATTGATCCTGCAAAGAATTATTACAGGTTATAGGATGGTATTACAGGTTATAGGCTACTAAAAAATCATTACCCTTTACCTTTTATTGATGAAATTCTAGAAAGACTATCCAAACATACACATTTTTGCTTTCTAGATAGTTACTCTGGTTTCTCTCAAATACCTGTGTCGGTGGAGGATCAAGAAAAGACTAGTTTTACTTGCCCTTTCGGTACTTTTGCTTATAGACGTATGCCTTTTGGTTTATGTAATGCACATGCTACCTTTCAAAGATGCATGATGGATATATTCGTTGACTTTTGTGAAAAGATTTGTGAGGTATTCATGGATGATTTCTCCGTTTATGGATCCTCCTTTGATGATTGTTTGAGCAACCTTGAACGAGTTTTGCAGAGATGCGAAGATACTAGTCTTGTTTTGAATTGGGAAAAGTGCCACTTTATGGTTAATGAAGGCATTGTCTTGGGGCATAAAATTTATGAAAGAGGTATTGAAGTTGATAAATCTAAAGTTGATGCTGTTGAAAATATGCCATGTCCCAAGGACATTAAAGGTATAAGAAGTTTCCTTGGTCATGCCGGTTTTTATAGAAGGTTTATTAAGCACTTTTCTAAAATCTCTAGGCCTCTAACTAATCTATTGCAAAAATATATTCCTTTTGTCTTTGATGATGATTGTGTAGAAACATTTGAAATACTTAAGAAAGCTTTGATTTCTGAACCTATTGTTCAACCACCTGATTGGAATTTACCCTTTGAAATTATGTGCGATGCTAGCGATTATGCTGTAGGGGCTATTCTAGGACAAAGAGTTGACAAGAAATTAAATGTTATTCAATATGCTAGTAAGACTCTAGACACTGCTCAGAGAAATTATGCTACTACTGACAAAGAATTCTTAGCAGTTGTATTTGCTTGTGATAAGTTCAGACCTTATATTGCTGATTCTAAAGTAACTATTCACACTGATCATGCTGCTATTAAATATCTTATGGAAAAGAAAGCTGCTAAACCTAGACTTATTAGATGGGTTCTCTTGCTACAAGAATTTGATTTGCATATTATTGATTGAAAGGGAGCTGAGAACTCCGTTGCAGACAACTTGTCTAGGTTAGAGAATGTTCTTGATGACCCACTCCCTATTGATGATAGCTTTCCTGATGAACAATTAGCTGTCATAAATGCTTCTCGTACTGCTCCATGGTATGTGGATTATGATAATTACATTGTTGCTAAATTTATACCACCTAGTTTCACATACCAGCAAAAGAAAAAGTTTTTCTATGATTTAAGACATTACTTCTGGGATGACCCACACCTATATAAAGAAGGAGTAGATGGTGTTATTAGACGTTGTGTACCTGAGCATGAACAGGAACAGATCCTTCGTAAGTGTCACTCAGAGGCATATGGAGGACACCACACTGGAGATAGAACTGCACATAAGGTATTGCAATCCGGTTTTTATTGGCCTACTCTCTTCAAAGATGCCCGTAAGTTTATCTTGTCATGTGATGAATGTCAAAGAAATGGTAATATTAGTAGACGTCAAGAAATGCATATGAATTATTCTCTTGTTATTGAACCATTTGATGTTTGGGGCTTTGATTATATGGGACCTTTTCCTGCCTCTAATGGGTATACACATATTTTAGTTGCTGTTGATTACTTTACTAAGTGGGTAGAAGCTATTCCAACTAGTAGTGCTGATCATAACACTTCTATTAAGATGCTTAAAGAAGTTATTTTTCTGAGCTTTGGAGTCCCTAGATATCTCATGACTGATGGTGGTAAAAGCATGATGCAAAATGGATGTATCAACTCCCCCAAGCTTAGACCTCGCTTGTCCTCAAGCGGAAGACGCTATCGAAAAATATGTCCACATGTTTAAAGATAGAGGTGTCGATAAAAATAAAATACGGACATGAGGGCATCATGATCATTCTTATAACAGCAACATATATAGATTTTGTCATATGATTTCTCATGCTCAAGTAACAATCTATTCACAATGTCAAGTATGGATCATAAACTTCATTGGGAACTAACAAACTATAATCTCAGTCATTGAAGCAATTGCAATTTATCATAACATCGGAAAGAGTCAAGAATAAAGCTTTTCAGCAAGTCCACATACTCAACTATCATCTACTCTTCTACAATTGCTAACACTCACGCAATACTTATGGTTATGGAATTTTAATCGGACACTGAGAAAGATAGGGGCTTATAGTGTTGCCTCCCAACGTATTCACCTTTGGGTGATGTCAACAATAATAGTTCATGCTAACTTACATCCAATTGGATATATATATCAGGATCTTTCCAACACGAGGTGCTTGCCAGAGGATAAAATGAAAACGGGAAAGGTGAAGATCACCTTGACTCTTGCATAAAGTAAAAGACATAAAGTAAAAGATAGGCCCTTCACAGATGGAAGCAGAGGTTGTCATGTTCTTTTAGGGTTGGATGCACAAAATCTTAATGCAAAAGAACATCACTTTATATTGCCACTTGTGATATGAACCTTTATTATGCAGTCCATCGCTTTTATTACTTACATATCACACGATCGTATAAAGCTTATTTTCTCCGCACTAATAAGTCATACATATTTAGAGAGCAATTTTTATTGCTTGCAACATGACAACTTACTTGAAGGATCTTACTCAATCCATAGGTAGGTATGGTGGACTCTCATGGCAAAAACTGGGTTTAAGGATATTTGGAAGAACAAGTAGTATCTCTACTTGGTGCAAGGAATTTTGGCTAGCATGAGGGGGAAAGGCAAGCTCAACATGTTTGAATGATCCATGACCATATACTTTAACTGAGATGTGAGAAAACATAAACCATTACGTTGTCTTCCTTGTCCAACATTAACTCTTTAGCATGTCATACTTTAATGAGTGCTCACAATTATAAAAGATGTCCAAGATAGTATATTTATATGTGAAAACCTCTCTTTCTTTATTACTTCCTATTAATTGCAACGATGACCAAAACTATGTTTGTCAACTTTCAACAACTTTTAAGTCTCATACTCTTTATATGTGAAGTCATTACTATCCATAAGATCAATATGAACTCTTTTATTCTCTTTTTTATTCTTTCTATTTTCTCAAAATCATAGCAAGATAGCAAAGCCTTGACTCAACACTAATCTTTATTCTATAGCTCACGGACTCGATTACATAAAGGGATCACAAAGCAAAACTCAAAACTAATTCATACCAAAACTTCATTCTACTAGGTCAAGATATTACTAAAAGGATCGAACTAAGAAAAGCGGTAAAGATAGGAGTGTGATGGTGATATGGTACCGGGGCACCTCCCCCAAGCTTGGCAGTTGCCAAGGGGAGTTCCCATACCCATGTGATTATGTCCTCGGAGGTGATGAAGGTGGAGTTGTTGATGATGTAGGCTTGTCGTCCGTCTTCCAAGGCATAGGCTCACCATCATAGAACGAGTCTCCGAGATCCTCAAATCTGCAGCCAAACTCATCCTCTTGAATCTATATTCACACTCATAGTTTTGGTTTTGCAGGTCATAGATCTAGGCTTGGAGATGCTCGATTTTTTCATGAAGCTTGAAGATGGTCTCCCCAATGTTCTTGGCGTCCAGCTTGTGGTTGTTGGTGAATTCCACGATCATCATCTAGTTTGTGTTAGGTCCACGCTCCACCATCCCTTGGCACTTGAAAACTTGTTGTTCCATAGCTTCGAGCTTTGTCTCCACGCTTCCGGTACGCCTTGGTCCCTCCACTTCGCGAATGTGCAGCACCCCCTCAAGATAGGGGTTGATAACCCTCTCGAAAAACTTGCCCTTGGAAGCGCTTGGAGACGTCATGGTGCTCTAGATGTATCAGAAAAACAGCTCGAAATGAAAACCGAAGATTTTTGCGTGGTACGGTGGTCAAAACCTTCGGGAGATTATATAATGAATTTTTACCGACCAAGAGAAGTTTTGGAAGAAGTAATCCGGGAAGGATACGAGGTGACCACGAGGCAGGGGGGCGTGCCCAGTAAGGATGGGCGTGCCCTCCACCCTCGTGGAGGCCTCATGTCCTTCCCGGATTACTTCTTGCTTTCCTAAATTCTTAAATATTCCAAAACGGAGAAAAAATGCCAATAGAATTGTTTCAGAGTCGATTTACTTACTGTACCACATACCTATTCCTTTTCAGAGTCTGAAACGTTCTGGAAAGTGTCCCTTATGTATTCCTCCGGGGTTACGGTTTCAATAATATTAGTTTCAACATTGATAGGATTACCTGATATATAATGTTTGATTCTTTGACCGTTCACCACCTTCGGATTTGTGCCGTCGAAGTTGTTGATTTTTATGGCACCGGAACGATAGACCTCCTCGATAACGTAAGGACCTTCCCATTTAGAGAGAAGTTTTCCTGCAAAAAATCTTAAACAAGAGTTGAATAGAAACACATAATCACCTACGTTAAACTCACTCTTTTGTATCCTTTTGTCATGCCATCTTTTAACTTTTTCTTTGAACAACCTGGCATTCTCGTAGGCTTGGGTTCTCCATTCATCAAGTGAGCTAATATCAAATAACCTCTTCTCACCAGCAAGTTTGAAGTCATAATTGAGCTCTTTAATAGGCCAATATGCCTTATTTTGAAGTTCGAGAGGTAAGTGACATGCTTTTCAATAAACCATCTTATACGGAGACATACCCATAGGATTCTTATATGCAGTTCTATAGGCCCATAATGCATCATCAAGTTTCTTGGACCAATTCTGTCTAGATCTATTGACAGTATTTTGCAAAATTAATTTGAGCTCGCTATTACTCAACTCTACTTGTCCACTAGACTGTGGGTGATATGGCGATGCAATTCTATGATTAACATCATACTTAGCAAGCCTTTTGCAAAAAGCACCATGAATAAAATGTGAACCACCATCAGTCATGAGATATCTAGGGACTCCAAATCTTGGAAAAATAACTTCTTTAAGCATCTTAATAGAAGTGTTATGATCAACACTACTAGTTGGAATAGCTTCTCCCCACTAACATAATCAACAACAACTAAAATATGTGTATATCCATTAGAGGCAGGAAAAGGTCCCATATAATCAAATCCCCAAACATCACATGGTTCAATAACAAGAGAATAATCCATAGGCATTTCTCAACGTCTACTAATATTACCTATTCTTTGACATTCATCACAAGATAAGACAAACTTACTGGCATCTTTGAAGAGAGTAGGCCAATAAAAACCGGATTGCAATACCTTATGTGCAGTTCTATCTCCAGCGTGGTGTCCTCCATATGGCTCGGAGTGACACTTGCGTAGGATCTGTTCCTGTTCATGCTCAGGTACACAACGTCTAATAACACCATCTACTCCTTCTTTATAAAGGTGTGGGTCATCCCAGAAGTAATGTCTTAAATCATAAAAGAACTTTCTCTTTTGCTGGTATGTGAAACTAGGTGGTATAATTTAGCAACAATGTAATTAGCATAATCAACATACCAAGGAGCAGTACGAGATGCATTAATGACCGCTAATTGTTCATCAGGAAAGCTATCATCAATAGGTAGTGGGTCATCAAGAACATTCTCTAACCTAGACAAGTTGTCTGCAGCGGGGTTCTCAGCTCCTTTTCTATCAATAATATGCCAATCAAATTCTTGGAGCAAGAGAACCCATCTAATAAGCCTAGGTTTAGCATCTTTCTTTTCCATAAGATATTTGATAGCAGCATGATCAGTCTGAATTGTAACTTTAGAATCAACAATATAAGGTCTGTACTTATCACAAGCAAATACAACTGCTAAGAATTCTTTTTCAGTAGTAGCATAATTTCTTAGGGCAGTATCAAGAGTTTTACTAGCATACTGGATAACATTTAATTTCTTATCAACTCTTTGCCCTAGAACAACACCTACAGCATAATCACTAGCATCACACATAGTTTCAAAGGGTAAATTCCAATCAGGTGGCTGAACAATAGGTGCAGTGATCAAAGCTTTCTTTAGTATTTCAAATGCTTCTACACATTCATCATCAAAGACAAAAGGAATATATTTTTGCAATAAATTAGTTAGAGGCCTAGAGATTTTAGAAAAGTCCTTAATGAACCTCCTATAAAAACCGGCATGACCAAGGAAACTTCTTATACCTTTAATGTCCTTGGGACATGACATCTTTTCAATAGCATCAACTTTAGCTTTATCAACTTCAATACCTCTTTTAGAAATTTATGCCCCAAGACAATGCCTTCATTAACCATAAAGTGGAAATTTTCCCTATTCAAGACAAGACTAGTGTCTTCACATCTCTGCAAAACTCGATCAAGGTTGCTCAAGCAATCATCAAAAGAGGATCCATAAACGGAGAAGTCATCCATGAATACCTCACAAATCTTTTCACAAAAGTCAGAGAATATAGCAATCATGCATCTTTGAAAGGTAGCAGGTGCATTACATAAACCAAAAGGCATATGTCTATAAGCAAAAGTACCGAAAGGGCAAGTAAAAGTAGTTTTTGATCGATCCACCGCTGACATAGGTATTTGAGAGAAACCATAATAACCATCTATAAAGCAGAAATGTGTGTGTTTGGATAGTCTTTCTAGCATTTGATCAATAAAAGGTAAAGGGTAATGATCTTTCTTAGTAGCTTTATTTAATTTACGAAAATCAGTTACCATCCTATAACCTGTAATAATTCTTTGTGGGATCAATTCATCTTTATCATTAGGAACGATAGTAATACCTCCCTTCTTAGGGACGCAACGGACAGGGCTTACCCAATAACTATCAGCAACGGGATAAATTATACCTGCCACAAGGAGCTTTAGTATCTCCTTTCTTATCACTTCTTTCATCTTAGGATTTAGCCGTCGTTGATGATCTCTAACTGGTTTGGAGCCTTCGTCCAATTTAATTTTGTGTTGGCATAGAGTGGGACTAATGCCCTTAAGATCATCCAGAGTATATCCAATAGCAGCACGGTGCTTCTTCAGAGTTTTCAATAATCTTTCCTCTTCTTGCTTTGAAAGGTTAGCAGTAATAATAACAGGATATATCTTCTTTTCATCTAGATAAGCATATTTAAGATTATCAGGTAAATGTTTGAGCTCAAACACGGGATCACCCTTGGGTGGAGGGGGATCCCCTAGGATTTCAACAGGCAAGTTGTGTTTCAGAATAGGACCCTGTTGAAGGAATACTTCATCTATTTCCCTTCTTTCATTATAAACATATCATTTTCATGGTCTAGCAAATATTGTTCTAATGGATCAGTAGGAGGCACGGCAATAGAAGCAAGACCAATAATTTCATCCTTACTAGGTAATTCTTTATCATGGGGTTGTCTACGGAACTTAGCAAAATTAAACTCATGAGACATATCCACTAAGCCTATTGTAACAACATCCTTTTTGCAATCAATCCTAGCATTAACAGTATTCAAGAAGGGTCTGCCAAGTATAATGGGACAAAAGCTATCTTGTGGGGAACCAAGAACGAGAAAATCAACAGGATATTTAACTTTCCCACACAAGACTTCAACATCTCTAACAATCCCAACTGGTGAAATAGTATCTCTATTGGCAAGCTTAATAGTAACATCAATACATTCTATTTCAGCGGGTGCGATATCATGCATAATGTCTTCATATAAAGAATGAGGTATTGCACTAGCACTAGCACCCATATCACATAAGCCATGATAACAATGATCTCCTATTTTAAAAGAAATAACAGGCATGCCTACAATAGGTCTATGTATCTTAGCATCTGGTCTAGCAATATTAGCAGCTTCATCAGAGAAGTAAATAACATGCCCATCTATATTATCATCCAAGAGATCTTTAACCATAGCAATATTAGGTTCAACTTTAATTTGCTCAGGAGGTGTATAAGTTCTAGTATTACTCTTACGAACAACAGTTGAAGCTTTATCATGATCCTTTATTCTAATAGGAAAAGGTGGTTTCTCAACATAAGTAGTAGGAACAATAGGATCATTATAAGTAATAGTCTTTTCTTCAACTGTAATAGGTGCAACTACTTTTACTTCAGTGGGAGAATTATATTTAAACCACTTCTCCTTAGGGAGATCAACGTGAGCAGCAAAAGATTCACAAAAAGAAGCTACTATCTCGGAGTCAAGTCCATATTTAGCGCTAAATCCACGAAAAGCATCGGTATCCATAAAATATTTAACACAATCAAACTTAGGTGTCATACCTGACTCCTTACCATTGTCGAAACCCCAATCTTCAGAGTTGCGTTTAATCCTTTCCAGTAAATCCCACTTGAATTCGGTAGTCTTCGGCATGTAAGAACCAGCACAGGAAGTATCAAGCATGGTGCGATCATTGAGAGAAAGTCGAGCATAATTTTTTTCAATAATCATATCTCTTGAGAGCTCATGATTGGGGCATGAATATAACATTGAATTAAGCCTCCCCCAAGCTTGAGCGATACTTTCTCTTTCGCAAGGCCAAAAATTATATATATAATTACGATCACGATGAACAAGATGCATAGGATAGAACTTCTGGTGAAATTCCAATTTCAATCGTTTATAGTTCCAAGATCCCGTATCATCACATAGCCTATACCATGTCAATGCATCTCCCTTCAAAGATAAAGGAAGACCTTCCTCTTAACAACATCATAGGGAATACCTGCAAGCTTAAATAATCCACAAAATTCATCCACATAGATAAGGTGTAAATCGGGATGCAATGTTCCATCTCCTGCAAAGGGATTAGCTAGCAGTTTCTCTATCATACCCGAAGGAATCTCAAAGTAAACATTTTCAGTAGGTTTAGTGGGTTGAGGAGCAACTCTTTGCTCTACTGGTAGGGGCGAAGATGCCCCGAACAAGCCCCTCAAAGGATTAGTTTCCTTAGTAACAAGTGGCAGAAAATTTCAGCACACTATATAAATGTTTCCTTACCAAGTTCCACTCACCAAAGGCGCTTCACTCCCCGGCAACGTCGCTAGAAAAGAGATGACCCACAAGTATAGGGGATCTATCATAGTCCTTTCGATAAGTAAGAGTGTCGAACCCAACAAGGAGCAGAAGGAAATGATAAGCAGTTTTCAGTAAGGTATTCTCTGCAAGCACTGAAATTGTAGGTAACAGATAGTTTTGTGATAAGATAATTTGTAACGGGTAACAAGCAGTGAAAGTAAATAAAGTGCAGCAAGGTGGCCCAATCCTTTTTGTAGCAAAGGACAAGCCTGGAAAATTTCTTATAATGAGAAAAGCGCTCCCAAGGACACATGGGAATTATCGTCAAGCTAGTTTCATCACGCTCATATGATTCGCGTTCGTTACTTTGATAATTTGATATGTGGGTGGACCGGTGCTTGGGTACTGCCCTTTCTTGGACAAGCATCCCACTTATGATTAACCCCTAATGCAAGCATCCGCAACTACAAAAGAAGTATTAAGGTAAACCTAACCATAGCATGAAACTAGTGGATCCAAATCAGCCCCTTACGAAAGCAACACATAAACTAGGGTTTAAGCTTCTGTCACTCTAGCAACCCATCATCTACTTATTACTTCCCAATGCCTTCCTCTAGGCCCAAATAATGGTGAAGTGTCATGTAGTCGATGTTCACATAACACCACTAGAGGAGAGACAACATACATCTCATCAAAATATCGAACGAATACCAAATTCACATGACTACTAATAGCAAGACTTCACCCATGTCCTCAGGAACAAATGTAAGTAATCACAAAGCATATTCATATTCATGATCAGAGGAGTATTAATATGCATTAAGGATCTGAACATATGATCTTCCACCAAGTAAACCAATTAGCATCAACTACAAGGAGTAATCAACACTACTAGCAACCCACATGTACCAATTTGTGGTTTTGATACAAGATTGGATACCAGAGATGAACTGGGGTTTTGAGAGGAGATGGTGCTGATGAAGATGTTGATAGAGGTTGACCCCCTCCCGATGAGAGGATCGTTGGTGATGATGATGGTGATGATTTCCCCCTCCCGGAGGGAAGTTTCCCCGGCAGAACAGCTCCGCCGGAGCCCTAGATTGGTTCCGCCAAGGTTCCGCCTCGTGGCGGCGGAGTTTCGTCCCGTAAGCTTGCTTATGATATTTTTCAGGGTAAACGCCTTCATATAGCAGAATATGGGCACCGGAGAGCCACCAGGGGCCCACGAGACAGGGGGCATGCCCAGTAGGGGGGGGGGCTGCCACCCTCATGGCCAGGGTGTGGGCCCCCTATGGTACTTTCTTTGCTCAACAATTCTTATTAATTCCAAAAAAGACTTTCGTGGAGTTTCAGGACTTTTGGAGCTGTGCAGAATAGGTTTCCAATATTTGCTGCTTTTCTAGCCAAAATCCCAGCTGCGGGCATTCTCCCTCTTCATCATAAACCTTGTAAAATAAGAGAGAATAGCCATAAGTATTGTGACATAATGTGTAATAACAACCCGTAATGCAATAAATATCAATGTCAAAGCATGATGCAAAATGAACATATCACGAACGTGTACATACATACTGCTCGATATAGACGTGCACGTGTCATAGTAGAGGCGTGCACATAGTATGTACACATACGTACAACGGCGATGGTGCAAGAGAGTAAATATGGCCACATACGTACATACGGGCGGGGTCTCGAACGCCTACTCGTGCATACGTACTGCCAGGGCTCGTGTACATGGCTGTGTTGGAACGGAGAAACTGCGTCGTTGTCGTGTTCATGGGGAGCCAACCGGTTGGGTTGGAACAGAATGCATTGTCGTGTTCATCGGGAGGGCTTGGACGGAACAGCCGATGGAAACGAGGCATGGCGTACCGCAGAATGGAGGAAACGGCCTTGTGTTCGACCGGCCACGGTCGAAACGGGATCCTGTTCATCGGGAGGGGTCTGGTGTACCACAAAACGGAGGAAACAGACTTGTGTTGGACCTCCTACTGTCGAAACGGGGTCCTGTTGATCGGGAGGGGTGTGGCGTACCGCAAAACGGAGGAAACAGACTTGTGTTGGAGCGCTACGGTCGAAACGGGGGTCCTGTTCATCAGGAGGGGTGTGGCGTACCGCAAAACGAGACCCCACGTGATATTGTTGATCTCCACCGTCGACCTCCTCCAGCCTCAGTGGGCTACTATTCATCCACCATCGACCTCCTCCAGCCTCCACCTGCGACTGTTCATCCAGCCTCCACTGCACGCTACTCCACCGGCTACTGTTCAACCAGCCCTCTCCATGGGCTCCTGTTCAACCACCCCTCCACGGGCTACTCTTTATCCAGTCCTCCACCATCTACTATTCAACCAGCCCTCCACGGGGTTGTCTTGTTCATCCAGCCCTCCATGGGGTCCTGTTCATCCAGCCCCAACCGGCTCGATCGATCGGGGTCCTGTTCATCTAGAGGCAACACCACGGGGTCCTTTTCATCCACCTCCACCGGGAACTGTTCACCCAAACCCCCCAGCAATGCTCACTGTTCATCCAGAGGCAGCATCGATCGGCTTCAGTTAGCAGCAGTAGCGAAGGAATCACTCGATCGCTCGGGTTCAATAATGCAGAGCCTGCAGTGCAATCGCTCGGGTTCAGTAAGGCCATGCCTCACTCGGGTTCAGTTAGAGCCCAACGCCTCGCACCCACGCGCGTACGGTACAAGAGAAACGTGCATCGCTCGGCCCCCGACCACCCACCATAACCGGGAACTCCCCGAAATTTTCCTCGCCCTCGCTTCTACCATGGTTTTTTTCATCGTGGACGGCCCAAAGAATGTCATGCAGCTGCGTCTCCGGCCTGCCCAGGACGAAAAGCCCATTTTCGGTCATGATTTTTTGTCATAGAAGTAGGAGCCCACCACATCTATGATGATACCGGGTTTTGTCACAATTATCGTCATAGAAGTGTCATAAGTATGACATATTTTTTTTCGTTCGGCCCAAAATGTCACGGATGTGTCTTTTTTTGTAGTGCTAATAGCGGAGAACAAACGAAGAGATTATTGTAGGGTACAAAACCACCTCAAAGTTATTCTTTCTAATCGATCTATTGGCCTATTCCTATAAGTGCCAAAAATAACACTAGAGTTCGTACTAAAATAACACCTTAAAATACACATCAACCAAAACCCTAATGTCACCTAGATACTCCAATGTCACCACAAGTATCCACGGGTTTGATTATACGATATGAATCACACAATCTCTGATTCATCTATTCAAACGAACACAAAGAACTTCAAAGAGCGCCCCAAAGTTTCTATCAGAGAGTTGGGACGAAAACGTGTGCCAACCCCTATGCATAAGTTCACAAGGTCACAGAACCCGCAAGTTGATCACCAAAACATACATCAAGTGGATCACGTGAATATCCCATTGTCACCACAGATAAGCACATGCAAGACATACATCAAGTGTTCTCAAATCCTTAAAGACTCAATCCGATAAGATAACTTCAAAGGGAAAACTCAATCCAATAAAAGAATGGAGAGGGGGAGAAACATCATAAGATCCAACTATAATAGCAAAGCTCGTGGTACATCAAGATCGTGCCAAATCAAGAACACAAGAGAGAGAGAGAGAGAGAGCGAGATCAAACACATAGCTACTAGTACATACCCTCAGCCCCGAGGGTGAACTACTCCCTCCTGGTCATGGAGACCGCCAGGATGATGAAGATGGCCACCGGTGATGGTTTCCCCCTCCGCCAGGGTGCTGGAACGGGCTCCTGATTGGTTTTTCATGGCCACACAGGCTTGCGGTGGCGGAACTCCTGATATAGGTTTCTTTTCGGGGTTTTCTGCATTTATAAGAATTTTTGGCATTGAGAACAAGTCAGAGGGGTCCACGAGGAGCCCACAAGGACGGACGGCACTCCTAGGGGGTAGGGCGCCCCCTCCACCCTTATGGAGGCCTCATGGCTCTTCTGGCCCAACTCTTTTGCTTCGGGGGCTTCTTCTGGTCCATAAAAAATCACCGTAAATTTTCAGCTCATTTGGACTCCATTTAATATTCCTTTTCTGCAAAACTCAAAAACAAGGAAAAAACAAAAATTGGCACTGGGCTCTAGGTTAATAGGTTAGTCCCAAAAATCATATAAAATAACATATAAATGCATATAAAACATCCAAGATGGATAATATAATAGCATGGAACAATCAAAAATTATAGATACTAGTCGTCAACCCGTGCAGTTGCACGGGCTAGTGTAGTTAATGCCTAATTGTCATAATATTGGGAAAATACATTTATAGTTCTTACCATTGAATGTAGTTTGCGTTCGGTTGTCTATATATGCATGGTTTATATATCCATCAAGAATAAAATTCATATTGATTGATAACATTCTGGTCGTGTAGCAAACTTAGTGTGTCAATTTTTGCACATGTATTGTTTAAATTCTACATACCGTTCACTAATAATTGTATGTACCAAATAATGGTCTAAGACGCTTGTTTAGGACAATGTCAGTTTGTGAAATGTCATCTTTTTCGGGGCAGAGTGTAGCGCTAATCAGCCATATCCACATATTCAGTTGTTACTTATGCACTTACAAACTTGTTCCTCAAAATATAAGTTCAATTACTACACGATAATATGTAGGACTACATTATGTAATTGAAGTAATAATAAGTAGCTTATTCAGATTCATATGCAATTTCAGTTACTCATTGTCTTATAATGTTCTGCTTAATGGAAAGAGATACTTGTTCGCAAGTAAAAAAGATAATTTTTTCCATGGAAAATTCTATATATATTACAAAAAAGTTATTATGTGTCTGGAGTGATCTGTTGTATCTTGGTGATTGGAATGAACTTTATAGAGGGACAGCTATCATGTTACCGATATCAACCAATTTCTTTTAAGTAGCAAAAAATAACAGTAATCAAAAGGTGCTATACAGTGAGAAGTCTCTCGACCTGGTGCTATACGGTAACAGGCTCCATTACTCTCCACCCCTTGACGCCATGATTGTGCCTCTGAATGTATCCTTTGACATTAAATTTATACTCCTTAGTTTTTCTGAAAGTTGAACACAAATATCAGAACTATTAGCTAACACTGAGTCAGTAGATGATCTTAGGAATCAATATGCAGGCCCCTTCCGTTTGTTCAAACAGGAATACAAAAGAACATTAACATATATTATTGTCGTTGAAGAGATTAAATTAGTGGAGACCTGCATGCCAGGTAATGCATCAATGTCGCTGAAGCCTTTGGCAGCAGGGCACCATCGTTGACCATCTTGCTTCATTAATATGAACCTGATCTTCAGGCCCTCCACAAGAGCAGGACGACCTCTGACAACAACAACCTGTACAGGAAGTACAACAAAGGGTCTCTCCTCTCCTATTTCAATTTGAGTGATGGCTGTTTTACCAAAACAATTTGAGCAATGGCTGGGTATAACACCGAGATCAGGGGCATGTTTTCCCATGTGCGTGTGTGCGCCTGCAGGGAGGAGAATAGATCAAGCCACCAAGATTGTGTACTTGCACATCTGTTGAGAGACAAATAGAGTGGTAAGCATCATCGACTTGTGCTTTAGGCCGCAAAGTTATCGGCAAGAACAACGCAAGGACGGCCGACAACATGGGGTTGACTGCTGGATTATAGTGTATCCAACGAACCAACCTCGAGTTTGAGGTGCCTTGTGCTCTTTTGTATAGGAAATCTCCGAGCTAGTTTTTGTACCCTGCCGCCTCTTACTCCGCTGTAAAATCCACCTATACTTGTTCTTATTCGGCCATAGATGTTGATGGATCCGTCTGTTTGGTATTGATAGATCCACGTCCAACCAAACGGAATAATGATCTGGAAACATGGATGCATGGCAAGGAGGAAGATTGCGGAGAATCAATTGGGCAGGAGCCATGGCAAGGATTCTGGAGATCAAGGAGACCTGAGAGATTGAGAGAGAGAGAGAGGATTAGCGATTATGGAGATTAAGGAGATCTGAGAGAATTAGGCCCTGTTTGGTTCATAAGTCCTAGGACTTTTTCTAGTCCCAACTAAAAAGTCCCTAGTCCCTAAAAAATCCCTCCCTGTTTGTTTCCAGAGACTAAAAAGTCCCTAGTCCCTTCCTAGAGGTTATTAAATGACCATGTTGCCCCTAGTATATAGAAAAATAACAATTAATAAACAACACCATGGGGTGGCGGGCCAATGAATGCATGGAGGGGCATTGTTGGAAAAGTCCCAAAAAGTCCCAAAAAAGACTCTCCTTGAGAGTCTTCTTCATTTAGTCCCAAATGCCTAGTTTAGTCCCTAAAAAGTCCCTCCCGTTTGGTAAAAAAGTCTCTAAGAGGGACTTTTTCTAGTCCCTACACAAAAAAGTCCCTGGAAACAAACACCCCCTTAGAGAGAAAGGTGAGAGATTGGGCGATTGGGCTGGAGCCATGGAAAGGATTGTAAAGATCACGGGGACCTGAGATATTGAGAGAGAGAGAGGGGTTTAGCGATTCTGGGAGCCAAGGAGATCTGTTCGTTTTTAGATGATTTAAAAAAAAGACGCGTGATTTTTTTCCTGTGAATTGATCTACACCATAAAAATTCGGTCCCACAAGATTAATGGCTCGTAAAATCTAATTAACGTGGAAATTTTTAGGAAGTCACAAATTAGTATAGGTATAGATGTTGGAGACGTATCAGCGAGCATCAAGTTTCTACCACTGCCACACGCAATTCTCACGATGCCGCTCGAACCCATGACACCACACGTCCCCCGACCTGCGTCTCACCCCTCTCGGCCCCACCGCCCCGCTGCCTTCGGGAGCATGACATGTGGACCAGCCACCTATCGGGTCCACATGTTATTGACTCGAAGGCAGGTGTAGTAAGACGCTGAAGCTCAGTCTCATGGGCCCCGAGAGGGAAATGTAACTCCTGCGTCAGGCCTTGTGGTGCTACCGCTACACGAACTCGTGCCAAACTCGAGATTTGTGTCTTACTAGCAAGATGCCAGTGCGTTCCACGGAACATCAAGATGCATTTGTATGAGTAGTTTATCTTGTGGGAGTAAAGTATGAACGAGGGAAGGCCTTATTTGCAAATGTGGAGAGGGGTGTGGGTATCTTTTTGCAAAATTGTCATAGTTTCCTTCCATGGACATCTACGCCTCATAACGCCCCGACGTCCAGCTGTGGCAGCCTCGGCACGGCCAGGCCACCACCGGTCGGTTCAACTCGAACGAGTGAGTCACGAACACCGCCGCGACAATGGAAAACTGGGCATCTCGAACCACACCAATGCCACTTCCCTGTAGCTGAACTACGCTGGCACATGGCCGCACGCCGTTGAGCCACGCATCAACGTACGATGGCAAGAACACCTACAGGCTCACTAGCTTAACTACGTCGAGTACATCAAGTTCGTAAACCGATATCCATTGAGCAGGTTGCTCCCGCCCACGAGCACACGCCTATACGTATCCAGCATTCCAGCCTTGTCGCTGGGTGGTACATCCTTGAGATGGTGTAAGTGGTCGGAATCTCGAGCCCAAGTCGAGCTATGTGCCCCGGGTAGATCACTGGCTCCCGCCCAAGCTCCCACCCGGCTGTCGTTGCCGTTGCACCTCTGACGATCGGGAGCAGCACCCTGCCGCTCATCCGGAGTGCGAGCTAGTATACGTCGTGTGACACTTCACAATAGTCAAGCACCTCGACATGCGTCGGCCGAGCAAAGACTTTTCTTGGCCACAAGCTCCATGGTCTCATCCAAGATCAGTGTGGTACTGCAGTCAAACATGCGGGTAAAATACTACGGGAGCACCTGCATGTGCATGGCCCAGATGCGGATGTTGGCGTGGAGGAGGTGGTACTCGCTGGCGCTGCAGCATGCTACATGGCTTAGGAAGGCACCGGTTGTGATGCTCTGGCGTTTCCACCGACATTATCAACTCAGCTGATGATCTCGAGGAGGACGAGCAGGAAAGGAAAGGGTCTTACATGCGTGTACAGATTCATGCAGGAAATTATTTCCTGGAAATACGACCTTTGTTTACCTTTCTTTGAGGCTATAGATGACCCACACGGGGAAATCTATTATGACCATTGGATGAAAATTAGTGGTGCGGGAGTACAGATCGGAGCATGGGAGGGAAGCAGGCAAGCCTCATCCGCTGACCTGTGCCTCACCCCTCCCGGTCCCACTGCCACTCTGCTTTCATGAGAATGACATGTGGGCCATCTGCATTTAAGGTCCACATGTTGTTGACTCATAGGCCGGTGCACTAAGCCACTGAAGCTCGGCCCCGTGGGCCTCGAAAGGGAAATGTAACTCATGCGCCAGGCTCTGGTGCTCCCGTAGTACGAACTCGTGCCAAACCCATAATTTGTTTCTTACTACTACCAATGTGCCGGCCCGTGCGTTGCAATGGATCCAAAGTATCTATTTAGTGAGTGCACTTTAAACACATTATCTATTTATTTTTCTCTAGCCTTTCCTAGCCATGCAACCAAGCCACATAAGCTTCATGGGTGGCCCCCACATCATATTATTCATGCTACGTTGACTGAAAAAAAGATAAATCACTCAAAACAAGATCTTCCCATTTTTTGTTCCTATGATGGTGTGCCGCGCACGTACCTAGTTGTATAGTGGTAGTACTAGTTGTATTACAAACTTCGTACTAGTAGGAGTAGTAGTACGGAGTGCTCCTACTCTATCAACGAGCTCCATCTGACACCAAATTTCTTGGCTTCCATGCTACAACTAGATCTTCCCCTCCTCGTTTCTATTTTCCAATGCGGCGGGCAGGGTGCGGTTTTCTCAACTGTTGTCCCACATGAAAGTGAAAATGCTAGGCAACACGCCTTCCCTACCTATGTGGCATGCTGGACGGGCCGTTGAGTACTCCCGATTCCCAGGCGTGTGGGGGTGCGACACGAACGCGGCAAGCCTTTTCCTTTTACCAGCAATGTGCCCATGCTTTGCAATGGATCCAAAGTAGAATAGTACTTGTTCACAAACTTGAAAGAAAACACTCTTCTTTTCATATACATATATACCACTACAAATATATTACTTTTCACACAAAATATATTTCTCAGGCTGTTTTCATGAGGTGACGAAGGGATGTGGTTGCTTTCGAGATAATAAGGGGTTTTCTGCACATTGGAGCAGAGAAGTGGGCTATTGTTGCAAAATGCCATAACTTACCTCACAACCGTTAGATGCAGATCTAATGGTCAGAAATGACGGATGGCAGACACACCACCATCACCAACTGAGTCTTTTATGGGAGTAGAAAACATGTATAAATTGTAAGATTTGGTTCTGCTCCTTGGCACAATAAGCAGGGTAGTAGCTAGGTTGGCGCATCATCGGTTTGGTCACATGCGGTCCCACGTGTTGTAGTGATATAAAGCCCAGCTAATGTGCGTTGACCGGGGGGTGGAACGACTGTGTGATATGCGATGGGGAAGGGACATGCTTCATATGTGTGTTCTAGTTTCTTGTTTTCAACTTGCGAACGTGACAGGCGTGCTGCACGAGTAGTTTTGAATTTATAGGTTCGGTCTCAGTTTTTGAATTTGGGAGTAGTTCATAGGTCGGGTCAAGCATCAAATGTAAATTACGAAGTTGATGGAAAAGATAAACACAACTTATAAACTGACGGATGGAGTACTAGTTACAGTGATGCATATAATTAAGCAAAGGGATCACACATGTCTGTATTGATTGGAACGAGAATGCAATAGCATAATAAGAATTAAGGCCACGATGATGCGATCACAGTGGTGGTTATAGGAGGCAAGAAGAAAGATGCATCCATCAACGTACGACCTCCTCCTCCTCAACTCAATGCACCGGGCCACCGACCAATGGCTAAGGAGCGGCGGCTTTTGTGGCGAGGTCAAGGTGCTTCTCAACAAAGGCATCCAAGGCTTCCAGCTGGTTGAGGAAGGCCAACGTCGTAGCGTCCTCACTGGACTCGTAGATACCTATGTACACGACTTGCTCGTATACGTGGATGTGTAGGTCGACGAATTCTTGAAGGGCGACGAATTCTCATGGAGGGAGAGAAAGACGTATAGAGAGTGTGCACGCGGTAGGCATAGAGGCACAACTAGCGAGTGTGTGTGTGTGTTTGAGAGAGAAGCTATAGTAGATAGATTACTATGAAGATCGAGGTGCCACCCTACTCCTTCGGTGTCAGGTAGTGTGTGTGTGTGTGTGTGTTTGAGAGAGAAGCCAGTATATAGATTAGTATCAAGATCAAGGTGTCACCCTACTCCTTCGGTGTCAGGAAGTGTGTGTGTGTGTGTGGGTGTGGGGGGGGGGGCAGTGACACTTAGATATAGGGAGAAAGGGTTTGTATGACATATATCTATATTAAGGGATAGGTAGATAGCATGTGTGCGAGGCATACTTAAAGCATCACGGAGATAAACAAGCGGTGTGCATGCAAGTGCCGGAAAAAAATGAAGAGAGAAACAATGTCTACGCACGTGCGCACGCGCACGTGTGTCTGTGTGAGAGAGAGCAAAATCTCAAAACAAAAGGTGCTCTACTGGAATCCCATTGTATGTATTCATATGGTTCCGGGACTCAAGTTAACCTTAGGCAGTGCGAGACATAATTATACTTTGAGAGATTAGTGGCGGTGGGTGGGCGAATTAAAGGGGTGGGTGTGTTCGATAGAAAGAGCGTGTGTGTTTCTGTGTGAGAGACTTGTAGGATGGGGTAGAAAGATGATTTCTAACCTGGACGGAGGGAGAGAAATACACGAAGTGTGCGTGTGTGATTCCGATGCCCACAAATAAATGAGATATGTATGTGTGTGAGAGAGATTGCACAATTCATTCACGTATCATTATCTAGCGATCGTGGATGTGCATCGCTTGAACATAAATCAGTATCTATTTCGTATTGTGGCCAAAGATACAATATCAATTCAACACTATAAAGATTGGACACTCACATATCACATTTTTTTCTTCTAAATAATCCTTTTCAATTGTGCATGCCAAAGTTACAGTGATGTTTCTTCAAACAACCAATGTAGCTATCATGTACATGCACCATTGTTGGTCTTGCATTCAAATTCATTAGTCTTGGATGATTTAAGGTTCTATTATGAAGTAATATATGTAATATTTATATATGAATTTGATGGGTACGCAATTTATGAAATGGAGGCTATGTAATCATATGAGGTAACACTTTTAAGTAGCGGACTACAATATCCATTTATTTTGTAGGGCTACAATATCCATTTCTTTTTGTGCGCCTCTACAATAACACGTCAATGCATTATGTTTAAAGTAAATAACCAATGGCACTAAATTATCTATTTACACGAGAAATACATAGGCTGAGCATTTGATCCTTTTTTGTGAACGCGCCTCTACACCCATACGATTGGTCGCGCCCGTGTGAACGTACAAGTTATCGGTGCATCATCCCAAGTTAATATATTTTTTCTGGGGTGGACTTCACACCAGTTATGAACTGCTGACGTGTGCCCCGTGTACACAGTCTGGCATGACCTTCCCGCTAGCACTGTCCAAAATTAGTTGAAACTGGATATGAACGATCCCGCAGGCAGCAAAATCCCGCCTCCTTCTAAAATTTCCGCCACCTAGTCTTTAGCATGCGAAATTCCCCTTTTGTCCTTAGTGTACGGAGAACAACAGTTACAATACGGCCCTCATTTACATAATAGGTCGGGTCTGCTTTGGTAACTTTTGGTTCTGCCCACCACACGGCACCCCCATTTCCTCTCCCCCTCCCCCAGAAATGACTAACTCCACAGCACCAGAGCATCTTACATCACGTCGTCCGTACTTCATTGTCCTTTCTACCCCTCCCCTCTCGAAACCCTAGATTTCTCATCCACCGGTGTACCAGAGCCCATTCACTGCCAGCGGCGTCCACCTCGCCGGATCTACTTCTACAGCCACATCTACCCCTCCCACCTCCCCTAGAAACAAGTAGACTGCTCATCCACCACTGTACCACAGCCCATCAGTGTTGGCCTTGTCCACGGCGCCAGATCTACTTTGCCGGTACTCTCGTCAACCGCAGCGCATCTGCAGCGTCTCCTTCATACTCGCCACCGAAGACGCTTCGTCCAAACCCCCCGGAGCCGCCCCACCGACGCCCTCGTCGACGGCATCTGATCCTCTTTGCCGATACCTTCCTCAACCCTATCGGAGCCGCTTCGTCGACACCATCGTCAACCCTACCGGAGTTGCTTCGCCAATACCATTCTCAACCCTACCGACGTTGCTTTGCCAACGCACAAGTCCACGGCCTCAGATCCACTTCGTCGCACCCTCGTCCAACCTACCGGAGCATATTCTGACGCCCCGTCCAGGCTGTAGATCTGCATCCTCGACACCATCCTAAACCCAACCACCGGGGCAGCTTCACCGACGCCCTCGTCCACGGCCTCAGATCCGCTTCGCCCACACCGTAGTCCACCCTACCAGAGCCACTCCACAAACACCCTACTCGACGGTTCTAGATCTCCTTATCGGACCTTGACAGCCAGCGCAGCGTCATCATCCTTGACATTTGTAACCTGATTCCCACCGTCTGGCAAGATGCCAAGCACCCGCCACGGCTGATACGTCTCCGACGTATCTACTTTTCCTAACGCTTTTCCTCTTGTTTTGGACTCTAATTTGCATGATTTGAATGAAACAAACCCGGACTGACGCTGCTTTCAGCAGAACTACCATGGTGTTGTTTGTGCAGAAATAAAAGTTCTCGGAATGGAACAAAACTTTGCAAGGATTTTTCATATAATAAAAGAGAATTTCTGGAGCTAAGAACCACGGGAGGGGGGCACCTGGGTGGGCAAAACCCACCAGGGCGTGCCCCCCTCTAGGCATGCCCAAGTGGGTTGTCCCCACTTGGTGGCCCCGCAGACCCTAAAACTGACGCTATAAAATACTATTTTTCCAGAAAACATTTAGGGAGAAAGAATTATCGCGTTCTACGAGATGCAGCCACCGCCTTCTCCTATTCTTCATCGGGAGGCCAGATCTAGAGTCTGTTTGGGGCTCCGGAGAGGGGGATCTTCCATCTTCGTCATCACCAACCCTTCTCCATCGCCAATTCCATGATGCTCCCCACCAGGAGTGAGTAATTCCTTCGTAGGCTCGCTGGTCGGTGAGGAGTTAGATTAGATTCATCATGTAATCTAGTTAGTTTTGTTAGGACTTGATCCCTAGTATCCACTATGTTCTGAGATTGATGTTGCTATGACTTTGCCATGCTTAATGCTTTGTTCTTTGGGCCCGGGTGCCATGATTTCAGATCTGAACTGTTTATGTTATCACCATTATACTATGTTCTAGATACGATCTTGCAAGTTATAGTCACCTACTATGTGTTATGATCCGGCAACCCCGGAGTGACAATAGTCGGGACCACTCCCGGTGATGACCGTAGTTTGAGGAGTTCATGTATTCACCATGTGTTAATGCTTTGTTCCGGTTCTCTATTAAAAGGGGGCCTTAATATCCCTTAGTTTCCAATAGGACCCCGCTGCCATGGGAAGGTAGGACAAAAGATGTCATGCAAGTTCTTTCCATAAGCACATATGACTATTTATGGAATACATGCCTACATTATATTTATGAACTGGAACTAGTGCCATATTGCCCTAGGTTATAACTAGCACATGATGAATATCATCCAAAAAATCATCAATCCAATGCCCATGATTCTCCTACATATTGATCTTGCTAAGTTACTACTGCTAACTGTTGCACTTGCTACAAAATCACTGCTATCACTGTTACCGTTACTATTGCTGCTGCTACTATTATCAAAACTATCATACTACTTTGCTACTGATCACTCTGCTGCAGATAATTAATCTCCAAGTGTGGTTGAATTGAAAACTCAGCTGCTAATACTTACAAATATACTTTGGCTCCCCTTGTGCCGAATCTATAAATTTGGGTTGAATACTCTACCCTCGAAAACTGTTGCGATCCCCTATACTTGTGGGCTAGCTGAAGAATTATTGAATAACATATTGAGAAATTATGATGATTGGACTCTCCCTGAACCACCGCTTAAACCCACTCCGAAGAAGAGGGGTATTTTATATCTTAGTCCTGAAGATATGCAAGAGGCAAAGAAATCTATGAAGGAAAAAGGTATTAAAGCCAAGGATGTTAAAAATGTACATCCTATTGAAGAAATACATGGGCTTGATCACCACCACTGCCTAAGGTGGTAGAGGTAAATTCTCTAATGAAATTCAGTGATAATGATAATCCTCACAATATGCACCCTAGCCAATGCCTTTATGAGTTTGAAAATTACATTAGAAAACAAGATCACCTCAATGCAAATGTTATGAAACAACTAAAATACAATTCTAATATGATTGCTCGCTTGAGTGACTTTTTATTTAGAATCTCAAATGATATTAGAGGTGTGGGGAAGCATGCTTCTATGGTTCAAACTTAGTTAGAACAAGTTGCTAAATCTCAAAGAGAGTTGCTTGATGAAATGAATAATAATATCAATGATCATGTTGTTAGAGTAATGACTAGAGGAGGTAGGATGACTCAGGAACCACTTTATCCTGAGGGACATCCAAAAAGAATTGAACAAGACTCCCAAAGGCTTAACACTGATGCACGTAGTCCATCTAAAAAGAAAAAGAAATAGAAAAACGATAGGACTTTGCATGCCTCTAGTGAACCTGAAGTAGAAAAACCTCCTGATAATGAAGTTTCTATCTCTGATGCTGAAACTCAATCTGGTAGTGAACACTCACCTTCTGATAATGAAAAAGATAATGATGAGGTTCATGAAGACACTCAAACAAATAATAAGAACCAGACAATGATGTTTAGATAGAACCAGTAGTTGATCTTGATAACCCACAACCTAAGAATAAAAGATATGATAAAAGAGACTTTGTTGCTAGAAAACATGGAAAGGAAATAGAACCATGGGTTCAAAAACCTATGACCTTTCCACCTAAGTCAACTAAAAATAAAGATGATGAAGAATTTGAACGCTTTGCTGAAATGCTGAGGCTAGTATTTTCGCGTACTCGCTTGACTGATATCCTTAAAATGCCTCCTTATGCAAAGTACACGAAAGACATCATCACCAATAAGAGAAAAATACCAGAAGCTGAAATCTCCACCATTCTTGCTAATTATAATTTTAAGGATGGAGTACCTAAAAAACTTGGAGATCCTGGAATACCAACTATACCTTGCTCCATGAAAATAAATCATGTGAAAGCTGCTTTATGTGATTTGGGACATGGTGTTAGCATTATGCCTTTCTCTTTATATAGAAGACTTCATTTGAATAACCCACTGAAATATCTTTACAAATGGCTGATAAGTCAACTGCCACACCTATCGGTATTTGTGAGGATGTGCCCGTTTTTGTTGCTCATGTTACCATTTTGACTGACTTTGTTATACTTGAGATGCTCGAGGATGACAACATGTCAATTATCCAGCGTAGAACCTTCTTGAATACTGCAGGGGCTGTTATTGATTGCAATAAGAGCAATGTGACTTTTCATATCAACATACGGTGCACTTTCCAAAGAAACAATTCCAAGTGAATGGTATTAATGTTATTGAAAAATCTCCGACCATCACTATTGGAAGTTTTCAACTACCTCTACCTACTGTTAAAAAGAAATATGAAATGCTTATTGTTGGGGACATTCATATCCTTGTTGAGGTAACTTAGTGATTTATGAAAGTTCCTCGGTTTCATGCTAATCGAAAGTGGTTGTTAATAAGACTTGATCAACCTTATTAATAGATCATTTTTAGAGGTATGAAGTTTATGAATTTAGTAAGCACTACCTTCCGTCCCTACCTTTTGTTTTCTGTTTTATTAGTTAAATAAAATAAAGTGCCATGTGTTGACTATTTTATGAATTTCCATGCAATAAAAAAATGATGACCCAAAAATAAAAGTTCTCAGAATGCTCTGAAAATTTAATATGATTTTTTCTGAATATTTAAGAATTTTTGGTGCAAATAATATCATAGGGAGGTGCACCAGGTGGGCACAACCCACCTGGGCACGCCAGGTCCTCCAAGCGTGCCCTGATGGGTTGTGGTCCCCACGTGGGCCCCCTCACTTATCTCTTCATCCCACATCACCACCTACCTCCAAAAAAATCGCCATTGCTCTCTCTCTCTCTCTCTCTCTCTCTCTCTCTCGTGTTCTTGCTCTCAAACCCGCGGATTTTGATCTCTTTGTTCGAAGCTCTGTTTCCGAAACTGTTTCGGGGGATTGTTGCTTGGTATGTGACTCCTCCGTTTGTCCAATTAGTTTTTTCTTTAGTGGTTTATATTTTGAATAATTAGTTGCTCTTGGTGTTGTTGTAGATGAGCTTGCATGTTGAATTCTTAGAGTTCTAAGTAGTTTGAATGCTTGCTATGGCCTCCATGCATACCTATGAGTAGTTGCTATCAGTCTTGTGAAGTTTTGTTGAGAAAATTTTGTGGACTAAAAATTTCATAATTTTGTTCATAGGAAAAAGATGAGTATCTTTAGGAAGTTTGCTTCCAGGAAGAACTACAAGGGAGTGATTGGGGAGTCATCTGACAGTGATCTCCAAACCCGGAGAATGGCAGAGGTATGGCCGTGCGAATGGCCGCATAATCCGTTCATGGAAGGGGCTGGAATCCTTCAAGAGTTTGCACAATATGCTGCTAATGCCGGCCTCACCGACTTCATCGTAGCTGAATGTGAATAGTATCATCTCCTACAAATTCCTTTGTGCAAAGTTTTAATTTCCTTCCTAGGAATAATCCCCTTGAGGTGCAGTTTAATTTTTATGCTACCCCATTAGATACCGCTTACTGAATTTTGTGACATATGCTTGCTCCCTTCTGATGGTGGTTTAGTAGAGCCTAGGCCCGCAGAGTTTGATGGTTTTTACCATAATCTGACAGTGGGGGATGAGAGAGGCGTGTCGAGTGTCACTGCCGCTGGCTTGCATTTTCCTGCTGTGCAATATTTTGCTCTATTTATTGCAGAGTGTTTACTTGCTAGAGAGAAGGTAGGCCCACTCAGTGCTCCAAATTTTGCTGTTTTACTTGTGCACTCCACGGTGACAACACTTATAGCTTGGGAGCTATTATGGCCTGTTGCCTTCACATTAATAAGTCCAAGGGTAAAATACATGGTGGTACTTACGCTACTCGTTTGGCAGCTCGCTTTAACGTTCAGATATGCATGCTTGCATGATTATTCTTTACCCAAGTTTTACCTAGATCACGCGGCCATGCAACACCACCAGTTTATTGCAAGTGATTACCCTAACATTCCTATTCCTTATAACTTAGTTTTTAGTGAAAACACTCATGATTTTATTCCATTGCATGCACCTGCTTTGTTTGATCCTATTGCCAGGGGTGGATACAGGATTATGCATGCAGACATTGTCGCCTACCGAAACAACTTAGCCGCGGCAGAGGAGGAGCCATAGTAGTGGGATCCTCAGATACCCGTGCCACAGCATTTCGACATAGGACCCCATGGTTTCTTCGACTACTGATTACCAAGTTAGGCCAAAAGCCTAAGCCTGGGGGAGTACGTATTTCCACCGACATTACATTCATGTTCACACATTTCATTTCAGTTGTCGGTGTCCACACTTTTTCATTGTATTATCCATGTGAAATTTATTTTCTCGTTTTCTTCTTGCGTGTTTGAAAAACTTTGAGAAAATACAGAAATATTTCCTTCTTCTTTTTGATTTTTCTTTCTATAGTAGTTAGCTATAGAACTAAAAAGAAAACCCAAAAAGATTTCCTTGTTCTTCTTTTTTTTGTTGGGAGCTTTTCCGTGTAAATAGTTTTTCTCATTTTTTATTTTCCCTTTTTATTTGCTTGATCAATAAAAACCAAAAACTCTAAACATATTTTAGTGTGTTTCTCTAAATTTCTCTTCTTTTTATTAAATCATACCGAGAAGAAGACCAGGATGAAAATGTTGAGTGGCTCTCTGATACGTCTCCAACGTATCTATAATTTTTTATTGTTCCATGCTATTATATTATCTATTTTGGACATTTAATGGGCTTTAATAAGCTATTTTATATTATTTTTTGGACTAACCTATTAACCGAGGGCCCAGTGCCAGTTTCTATATTTTTTTGCCTATTTTAGAGTTTTAAAGAAAAGGAATACCAAATGGAGTCCAAGCGGAATGAAACCTTCGCGATATTTCTTGGACCAAAAGCAAACCAGAAGACTTGGAGATGAAGTCAGAGAGGCAACGAGGCGGCCACGAGGCAGGAGGGCGCACCTAGGGGCAACGAGGCGGCCCGATGTTGCAGTTGACCTGCAGTCGAGCCATTGATCCTTTTGCCGATCACACAGCGGAACTCTCAATGAAAGCTCCAATGTCGGTGCCAAAACCGGCGGATCTCGGGTAGGGGGCCCCGAACTGTGTGTCTAAGGCTAATGGTAACAGGAGGCAGGGGACACAATGCTTTACCCAGGTTCGGGCCCTCTCGATGGAGGTAATACCCTACTTCCTGCTTGATTGATCTTGATGATATGAGTATTACAAGAGTTGATCTACCACGAGATCGTAGAGGCTAAACCCTATAAGCTAGCCTATGATTATGATTGTTCTTGTCCTATAGACTAAACCCTCCGGTTTATATAGACACCGGAGGAGGCTAGGGTTACACAGAGTCAGCTACAAAGAAGGATATCTAACATCCTAATCACCAAGCTTGCCTTCCACGCAAGGGAGAGTCCCATCCGGACACGGGACGGAGTCTTGAATCTTGTATCTTCATAGTCCAACAACCCGGACAAAGTATATAGTCCGGCTGTCCGGCTACCCCCTTATCCAGGACCCCCTCAGTAGCCCCTGAACCAGGCTTCAATGACAATGAGTCCGGCATGCAGATTGTCTTCGGCATTGCAAGGCGGGTTCCATCTCCGAATACTCCAAAGTAAATCTTGAACACTTAAATCATGTCCGGCTCTGCAAGACGAATTTCACATACCACCGTAGAGAGAACAATATCCCACAAATATAACCTGCTGACAACTTTAGATAACATGACATCACACCATGGCCGGGTCATTATTCCAACCGTTTTCCCACAACCAGCCACCGCACATATTGCAAGGCGGTTTCCTTGGCACATCTTGTCGAAGCAGAGATCGTGTCCCCTTATCACGGGATCCTCATTAATACGGCTACGGGTAACCCAGCCGTGCCATTTAACATGGCGCTTGGAAAATAAGCGATTTTATCAGGCAAGTGGGGAGGCGCACAGTTTTCGCCACCTCTATAAAGGGATAAGGATCTCCCATTTTTACCCACGCCTTCTTCCTCCTTTGCTCATCCATTCTCACACTCTCGAGCCTCAGCGCCCAAGTTCTCACCTTCTCCGTAGGACCATTCGCAGCATGTCCGGAGCGGGAGGCAAGTTGATGGCCTCCTCCATCACGGAGGAGGACATTACCAAGCTTCGGGCGGCCGGATACCTGGCTGCAAACGTTGAACACAGGCTTCCAGTGGAGGGACAGATACCCCCACTCCAAAGTCTCGGGAAAGAGTAGTGTCCCTCTCTCATTTCATCCGCGGACTAGGATTTCCACTTCATCCATTTGTCCGCGGGCTCATGTTTTACTATGGGCTAGACTTCCATGATCTAGCCCCAAATTTCGTCCTTAACATCTCAGTGTTTATCGTTGTGTGCGAGGCCTTCCTTCGCATCAAGCCCCACTTCGGCCTGTGGCTACGAATCTTCTGCGTGAAGCCGAAGATCATGAGCGGCCAGCAAGCGGAGTGCGGAGGCGCCATGGTGGGCAAGATGCCCAACGTTACCTGGCTTGACAGCTCCTTCTTGGAGACCGTCAAAGGGTGGCAATCGGGGTGGTTCTACATCACCGAGCCGCGCGACGCCAACTGGGCGGTGGCCCCTGAATTCCGATCCAGAATCCCCATGTGGCTCACCTCCTGGGAAAAGAAGGGCCTGGCCTGGGGCGAACCTGCGGAGCTGACAGGACTTCAGAACTGCATCAAAAACATGATGGACAAGAAGATCAAGCTTCTCAACGCGGTCCAGGTTATGCTCTTCCGCCGAATCCTTCTGTGCCAAAGACGGGCATTCACTCTGTGGGAGTTCCATCCGGCCGAACACCAGACGCTGCGAGAGCTTTTCGTCACGACGCATAAGGACGTCTGGAAGGTGCTGTTCAAGGCCACCGAAGTACCTCCTCCCACAACCGAGGACCGCTGGACTCAGTGCCACGCGGCTTGCCAATCCGGTAAGTTCTCTGATCATCACTAGATGTACCTTTCCCATCATATTCATGGGAGGATTTTAAGTCACCATATTTATCAAACAGGATTACGTGGTGACGGTGGAACGGATCGACTGTCCGACTCCGCTACCAGAAGATCCAGCAACCACACTCCTGACAGAGATGCTAGTTCCGGCGCCTTACAAGGTGCCGGAGAAGAAGGCCGAAAAGAAAGCCACGGGGACCAGGAAGGGTCTCCAGCGCAAGGTTACACCGGACGCCTCGTCCGAAGACGATGAGGTGCGCTCCTCCCACAAGGGGGGGGGGGAAGAAGAAAAAGAAGGCCGCCCCATCCGGGGAGGCCAAAAGGTGCAAGAAAGCGGTCGCGGGGACCAGAAAAGGTCTCCGGCGCAGGGCCGTACTCGACTCGTCGTCCAAGGACGGCGAGGAAGATTCCTCCCACAGAGACGGGGGGAAACATGAAGAAATTCCCCCTCCCCGCACTGGGGAGGAGAAGAAAAGAAAAGCCGCCCCACAGGGGGAGGCTAGGATGCCGAAGAAGGGAAAGGCATCCCTTCCGGATCACTCCACCACGGCCTCCTACAGCGAGGAGGAGTGGATGCCCAGGGGCAAGCCCCTGGCAAGATCGTAAGTGTCCGGACTCTGTAATACCTCTAGTGCGCCTTAACTTCATAGTTTGTAATAACGCCGCACATGCATATGCAGTCCGGCCGGGTCCCATCTCAAGGTGTCCTCTTCGGATGGGTCTCTGAGAGAGTCGGAGATGAATTCCTTCCCGACGGCCACCTCCCCTCGGCCCGCGGATGACACTGAGGTGTTACCCCAAAGGATACCGGAACAGGGGGCGGCGCTTCTGGAGACGCCCCAAGGCGAAATTCCCGATGCCGGGCATATGGGAGGTAAGATCCCCATAGGCTATGCTGACGAGAGCTGCAGCAAGTCGGGCCCCCAGCCGGACACTGCGCCGGAACCTCCAAAGGTTCCGGATTCTGGTAGGCAGCCCCTTGCTAAGGAGGGTGAGCTGGCCATGCCGATGACCTCTGCCGCGCCGGAGGCGTCGGATAGTCTGCTGGAAGTGCTTCGCGGCGCTTCCATTGATGAAGAGCACCGTACGTTTATGAGTACGGTGATTCAGAAGGTTCGGTCCACCAAAAGTGGATTGACCGAAGCCTGCACCAGCCTCCTAAAGGGCTTTGAGGTAAGTAATCAAGGGTGTGAAAAATTGTCACCCAATAGACAGTATCCCCTGATGCTCTGTTTGGTGTTCGGAAAGAAAAGCCAAACGGAGGGTCAATTTTCAATCCGTAGGAGTCTAACAATGAATGTCTGTGTGAGTAAGCAGGCGTTGCTCTGTCCACTGCCGCCCGCACTACCGAGGTCGCCGGACTCGAGCGGGACCTAAAGCAGGTCGAAGAAGAGCTCAGCCTCACTAGGAGGCAGCTCGAGGAGAACAAGGGTAAGTTATGCCCCGTCAATGTGTCATATAAAGGAAAAATTAATGATGTTAACAAAAAGGCGTCATGATTTTAAATAGGGGCCACGACCGAAGTGGCGGCCCTGAAGAAAGTGCTATCAGAGGCTGAAGACAAAGCACTGAGCATGAAAAGCAAGATGCTCGGGTGAGCGAGGTACAGCAAGAGCTCCAGGAGTTCGAAAAGAAATTCAAGTCCTTGGAGCGTGACTTCAAGACGCAAGAGTCTGAGCTTGCAAAGGCCCTCCAGAGCACGACAGATGCCAAGGCCGAAACCCAAAAGGCCCTCCAGGAAATCCAGGCGGCCAAGAAGATAGCGGCGGGTAAGGCATTCATTATGAAAAGTAAGCATGTGGAGGAGACATTTATTTTACTTACCCGAATTCGGAGTTCTCCAGGGACATTCATAGATCTGCCATGCAGCATATCAGATGCCATGGAGTTCTACCGTGCCAATGAGGGGAGCTCGACGGAGAAGCTGTTCTAGTCCCAGTATACCGGAACCAAACACCCAATGCCTCTGAGTGACCAACTGAAGCAATTGGTCGAACTCCACAGGGCAACCGAACTGGCCGTGAAGGACCTCATAGTCCGGATGTGGCCTGGTGAGCCCCTGCCCGACAGCTACTTCGGCCTTATAAAGAGGATGGTACATGCCTGTCCGCGGCTTGAGGTTATTAAGCAATCCGTCTGTATTGAGGGTGCCCGCTGAGGGAGTCTTGGATTAGGGGGTATCCGGGCAGCCGGACTGTATATGTCGTCCGGACTATTGAAGTGTGAAGATACCAGACTCAAGACTGCATGTCCGGATGGGACTCTCCTTTGCGTGGAAGACAAGCTTGGTGATCCGGATATTATATTTCCTTCCTTGTAACCGACTTCATGTAAACCCTAGCCCTCTCCGGTGTCTATATAAACCAGAGAGGATGGTCCTTAGAAGGCCGATCACAATTACAATCATACCATCATAGGCTAGCTCTTTGGGTTTAGCCTCTATGATCTCGTAGTAGATCTACTCTTATACTACTCATATCTTCAATATTAATCAAGCAGGAAGTAGGGTTTTACCTCCATCTAGAGGGCCCAAACCTGGGTAAACATTGTGTTCCTTGCTTCCTGTTACCATCAACCTAAGACACACAGATCGGTACCCCCTACCCGAGATCCGCCGGTTTTGACACCGACATTTGTGCTTTCATTGAGAGTTCCTCTGTGTTGTCGCTGCAAGGCTTGATGGCTCGTCTCGTTGTCAAGGACGACATCATCTCTGGAGGAGCGCTGGCTGTAGGCCAGATTCTCCGACTTGGCAGCTTCATTATGGCCGCCCCATTGGCTGTCGCGCCAACGATGGCCTCTCGGGTCATCACGCATAACCTTCGCATCAATTCGGAGCTTGCCGAACAGATGGATCTGATAGAGCTCTCCTCTCTTAATGATCTCTTGGATCGCATCGCCGCTTTAGGGGTCGCTACGGACTATGACCGGATTGGGCTTAAACTCGACTAGAGGGACATTAGATCCCCGCCGGCCACCCATGAGATAGCGGTAGTGGAGGAACCACACACGGGTCGCCCCTAAACTTTGAGGACGAATTATGTCTGGATCACCGAACTCAGTAAGCCAAACACCTACTCAAAGGAAGACATGACCCGAGTCCCGGACTTAGAATCGGGCATCGGGCCGAAGAGATTGGGTGATACTCCAGACCCCGAACTGTCAGGCTCGGAACCTTCCGTGCCCCCCGGTGTCAGATCGGATCAAAATCCGGACTCATCCAACGACACTCGCTCGGACTTAGACCATCTCTCCCACATTAGGCAAGAGCCCCTGGAGACGGTACACCGTTACTGGGCCAGATTCCTCCTTGCGCTTAACAAGGTCGAGGACTGCCACAAAGAGGACGTAGTCTCACTTTTCTGCAAAAACTACACGAACAAACGACTCCTTAATGCTATAGGTCGCCGTGACATAGTACACTTTGCGAACTTGGCAACCATAGTACAAAAGTACTGTGCGATGGAAAGCGCCTGGAAGACCCAAACAGAATTTTGGGATAGTACGGCCCTCACCAGAACCTTTGTCCGAACTAAACGGCCGAACTCTCGTAAGTCGGCCAATTCAATTCCCAAGAAACCAAAGCCCACCCCAGGGCGTGGAACCTTATTGGAAGAATGACTCAATGGGCCATGTAAGCTTCAGAGTACGCCGGATGCAACACCAACCCATAGCCTTAGGGCATGTTGGATACTCCGGCAGGTATCTAAAAGTAGCGAGGATCTCCTCGAGAGCTGAAAGTGCTAGTTATTGACTAGAGGGGGGGTGAATAGGCAATTTTTATCAAAGTCTTCAAAACGTGGAAGTTTCAAAGACAAACAATAGAAATGACCTAATTGATATGTAGTGGAAGATAAACTACAACAAGCAAGCCATTGTCAAGTATGCAATAATGTGAATGTACAAAGACTAATAGCAGCTAGGTAGTAAGGATCAGGATGGAAGATAGTATGAAGCCAATCAACGATAGTAGTCAAGCAATAAAGTCAAACAGATAAGACAAATAAGCAATGACTTCATGAAGACAAACTCAAAGTAAAGAAGAGAAGGGATAGAACCAGTCACTTGTTGAAGACACATGATTTGTTGGACCAGTTCCAGTTGCTGTGACAACTGTACGTCTGGTTAGGGAGGCTAAGATTCAACTCAGAAGACCGCGTCTTCACCTTATTCCCCTTGAGCTAAGGACACACAGTCCTCACCCAATCACTCTGATAAGTCTTCAAGGTAGACTTACGAACCTTCACAGACTTCGTTCACCGGCGATCCACAATGACTCTTGGATGCTCAGAACGTGACGCCTAACCGGCTGGAGGATACACAGTCCTCAAGTGTAATACGTCTTCAGGTCACACAGATAGAAAGACTTCAGTGATGCCTAACACTCTTTGGCTCTGGGTGTTTGGGCTTTGTCCTCGCAAGGATTTCTCTCTCAAAGGCTTCGAGGTGGGTTGCTCTCAAAACGACAAAAGCCGTAACTAACTCTGAGCAGCCACCAATTTATGGTGTAGGGGGTGGGCTATTTATAGCCACAAGGCAACCCGACCTGATATGTCCGAAATGACCCTGGGTCACTAAGGAACTGACACGTGTTCCAATGGTCAGATTTCAAACACACACGGCAACTTTACTTGGGCTACAAGCAAAGCTGACTCATCCCGCTCTGGATAAGATTTGCACTCATTGTCTTCGCTCGAAGACATAGGATTTGGGTTGAGCATCACTTCAGTCACTCTGACTTTGTTCACTTGGACCCCACTTAACAGTATGGTGGTTCCTATGACTCAACAAAGAAGAAAAGGAAACAACGAAACAACTCAGTCTTCGCGCTCCATAGTCTTCACTCAATGTCTTCTCATGTCATAGTCTTCAGTGTGAATATCTTCACACACCACCATTGTCTTCAATGTCTTCATACATTTTTAGGGGTCATCTCCGGTAGGTAAACCGAATCAATGAGGGACACTACCTGCGTTATCCTGCAATTCTCACAAATGCATTAGTCCCTCAACCAACTTTGTCGTCAATACTCCAAAACCAACTAGGGGTGGCACTAGATGCACTTACAATCTCCCCCTTTTTGGTGATTGATGACAAACTGGTTGAAGTTTTCAACGGGAAAGAAGTATGTGAAATTGTAAAGGATAGTTTATTATCTTCATAAGTGGCAAGGGCTCCCCCTGAAGATGTGCATATAAGTAATTTGCTTTGGGAATGCAAATGCACATGGCAGGTTGTACTTGTGGAGATCCTCTTCAACTTATGAAGATAATTCATCATGCATGAAATGATATAACTAAGAGAATGACATGCATAATGAAAAATGGACGTCTGCGGAATGATCTAAGTGCGGATTGATTTTAGTGCGGAAGTTATCATCGCACATGAAAGAGCAAATGAGTAGCAGACGACCATCGAGTTTAAGTGTTACAACTCAAAGAACGAAATATATCAAAAGCAAGAGTTGTAAACACTAGGCAAAATATAAGCACGCGCCCATATGAACCCGCTTGAAGACTATCAAACTCATATGCTTCTCCACCTTTTGTCAGTAATGACCAAAAAGGTTTGAAGAGATAGAGCATCTACTCGTCCTCATGAGGAGTAGGTGAAGCAGTAGGGTTGTCGTTGTTATTTGGCGGTGCAGACAAACATGGTGCAGTGTCGATGCATGCAGAAGTAGGGGGCGGTGAAGTAGCATCGTCTTCATCATCGATCATATTGGCATGCACAGTTGCCGCGGAGGAAGAATAGTCAGAGTCTTCAAGAGATGGAGTTCTTCGTAGGACAGCATTCCGTGGAGGAGTGGAGTCAAACTTGAATCTTTCAGTGAAGCCATCGTCTTGAAGATCTGCTTCAGCACTGAGCAGGGTCAAACTCTTCCATGATCGCCGACAAGTTTCGTGAGTGACAAATGCATTCTTGGTGGCAATATTTCGAATGCGATTTACGTCCACCAAGAGGCTTTGCATCTGACGCTTGAGCCAAAAGTGATGCTTATCTTGTTTCTGATGCAGTGCCACAAGAAGTTCTCGGTCATTTAGGACACGAGAGCGCTTCCTAGGCCTTTGAGCAATTGTGCTCTTAGTAGCTTCAGTTGGCGCACGATGAGGTAGACGAGTGTTCCCAGCCATTGGATAGATACGAGTTACAACTTGGACTCCTTCCATAGGCTAAGTGAAGCTTTGGTGTTCAGCATTTTGAAGACAAAGAGGCTTCTTGGCAGGCTCAGGGTATATGGCTTCAACTGACATATCAACCTTTGGTAGAAAGATCACATGATTGCAAGCAGAGGGCTGATAGTTGATAGCAGAATGTTGCTTGATGAGGCGCATGACCCATGGAGCATAGAATTTCAGGCCGAAAAGGTCAGATCCAGATGCAGCCAGTTGCCTGAGGAAGAAATCTTGTGCATTGAAGCTGATGCCATTGAGGATGTAAAAGACCAATGTCTTCATGGCTCCTTCAAGTTTTTCAGCTGATGAGTGTCCTTTGATAGGCCATAGAGTCCGCCTGATGATGTGATATATGGTGCGCGGCAGATACTCAAGGTCATCAACAAAGAACTCCTTTGGGTATTCAGCGTCATGTGGCAATGGCTTCATCATGCTCAACATCTGGCTCATGTTTGGTTCTGGCTTATGGAAGATGCTCTCCAGTGCATTGCGGTGGTTTTGACAACCAGGTTCATACAGCTCTCCGGGAGTGGATAGGCCTGTAAGCTCAATGATGTCAAGAGCTTTGGCTTCATGATGAATATTTCCTATCATCCACTCGACAACCCATGTCTTTGTATCTCTGTTGTAGCCGCGAATGTGGAGGGTAGCATAGAATTGAAGCAAAAGTTCTTCATTCCAATGTTCTTTGTCCGTCACAAAGCTGAGTAGACCAGCATCACGAAAGCAGTCAAGTGCTTCTTCTAAGCATGGCAGTCCAGCAATAGCTTCAGTGTTGAGGCGCATATGAGGGAACAAGAGTAATAGCTTCGTTGCTGATGACTCCAGAGACGATCAGATGATATTCTTGGCCTTGTGTAGGGGTTCTTTGAGCTGTCAAAGAAGGTTTTGTGGCTTTTGAAGCCATTTGCATTGAAGGACCTGACAGGTGTGGCAGTACCTGGAAACCTTGGCAATCTTGGCTTTGGTTTCTAGACCTGAGGCCTATGCTCAATGTGATAGTCAAACTGAGGACCAGAGACATTAGGCGGAGGGACCAGAACGGGCCATCTTACTATGATTAGCTCTCCATGGTTGTAAGCTTGCTCAATTGTATAGGGCCTTGGTGGCAGAACAGGAGCAGTGGCAGCAACAGTGGCTTCAGGCTCCACAACAGAAGCTTCAGGAGCAGTTGCAGCATTGACTTATGGTAGGTTGCTTGGTGCCGGCTCCACATTAGCTTCAGCCATGACTACGTCATTGGCTTCATTCGTGTTAGTGGTGGCAGCCTCAACATTTTCAACCTCCACTTGATGAGCTGGAGGGTCTGGCACAGACACGTTCACTTCAGGAACAACTTCTTCAGTTATGGGGGGAGTAGGGACACGTTCTTCTTCATGTTCATCATCGGCTGATGCAGCCGGATTGTCTTCACAGCTGGGGCTTCAGACACGGGGACATTCACAGTTGGAGTGGCTTCTGAAAACACTTGACATGCAACAGGTTGATGGTGCACTTCTCCTTCTGGAACGCTCGGAAGAGGGACTTGATGCCTTGGTCCTTTGTGAAGCCTTTGTAATATAGGCGACGCCTTTGGATATGGAGTAGGTAGGTCCTCATCCTCTTCAACTTGCATAGATGATGTGACTTGTTGTTGTTGGGGAGTACTGGGGGAGTCTTGTTGTTGCGGGCGATCAGCCCATGATGCATCCTGAGCAATTGGCTTTAGAGGACGACCAATGCTGATGATTTCGCTGTTCATGAGAACAGGCGATGATACCACATTGTGTTCAATCTGAGGAAGAACTTCATCATCTTCTACATTGTCATGGTGACCAATGTCTTCAGCAGTGATGGGATCAACTGTTGGAATCTCTTCAGCTTCATGAGCCTCTGTGGAAGCAGGCTCATCAATAATCATACGTAGTTCTTGGTTTGCAGATGCAGGACGAACCACAGAGATGGGTTCAACAACAAGGGGCTCTGTGGGAGCAACCCGATTCTTCTTGGTTTTGCGCTTCCTCTTGGAGGGAGCAGCATCAGAGGCTTCAGTGTTTTTCCTTTTTCTGGCTTCAGCCTCTGCAGCCCTCGTCTTCTTCTGTTCTGAAGCGGTTGACATGACCTTTGGCTTCGAGCCAGTCATGCTGCTAGGGAAGACTATGTGAGGTTCTTCTTGCCTTGACGGTGCAGATTGGACTGTCTATTGCTTCTTCTTCTTTGCAGCCATCCTGGGGTCAAAACACTACTGAGATCACTTGACAGCTCCTTTGACACCCTTGCCCTCATGATACAAGAACGCCCTGACTTCAAGACACTCGATCCGTCTGATATACTTGATAGGCTCAACACACATGAGTTCCAGCTTTCTGATGCCAGGACAACCAAGAGCCTTGCGCTTCTCAGCCTCATTGTAGGCAAGCACACACTTGTCAGCCAGACTCTTCATGCGCTCTCTAGAGCCTCGAGCTTCTTCACGCTTCTTGTGAAAGGCTTCTTTGAGCTCGTGCAGCATGATCTTGAAGTTTTTGACATCTTGCACGTTGAGCGTGGCCACATGCTTCTTGAACTGAGCCTTTTCATAGTCAATCTTGTGCTTCAGTTCGACGATGCACTGAGCAATAGCTAGCTCAGAAGCAATAGCGCCATTAAAGGAGACGCTGAGGCTAATGGGAAGTTGCAAATCATCAAAGCTGAGATTTGATGTGTCAAACCACTCATCAATGAAGTTATGGATAATTGCCACGTCAAAGAGAGGCAAATTATTGAAGATCTCTGCTTCTTCCTTGCTCTTGATCAGTTGCTCAAGAGCATCATCTGCAAGATCGTCATCGCTGGACAGATCAATGTGCTCTTCACGCAGAATGGCAGCAGGAGTCAAAGTCTGATCAATACTCTTGATGATTTTCTTTTTCTTCTCCGTCTTCTTGGAGATGCGTGAAAGATCTTCAGACTGCACACTGTCTTCAGGAGGTGCAGTGGCCAGTGGCTTCACACGTGACGCTTTTGGAGGTGTAGCTGATGTTGAAGCCTTAATTTTCTTTGGCTTCTGCGGCCTTGGAGGAGGAGTTGGGGCTTCATCAGTATCAGCATCATTATCAGAATGATCCACTTTGGCACCTTGTACCAAGATGTAAGATATGAGGCAATCAAGGTTCGCGAAGGGACCAATTTCATTTTCTTCAGCTTCACGTGTGCCGTCATCACGGGGAGCAGAGGGACCAGGATTGAAGTCCAATCCCCATGACTTCTTGTTTTCCTTTGCCGATGCCTTTGCATACTGGAAGTTGCGCTTGAAGAGATTATCGTCACGACACCAGAGCAATGATGATGGATCGGCATTTTCAGGCTGTGGTCCACGGACCATACAAGGATAGAATTCTTGTGCAATAGCTTCAGCTTTGTTCTTGGGGGAAGGCCTCGATAGAGAATATCACCCCAAGGACTTTTGATAGCATTTTTCTCAGCGTACTCCTGGGTCACGAACTTGTACTTGAACCATTGTTCAGCCCAATAACGTTGAATCCATTGGATTCGGGTCTTGCGCTAATTATAATCCTCTTCAGGATCTGTCTTGTAGATTTCTGCAAGGTCATCAGGCAAATATTTTGATGTTCCCCCTCGATGCTGTCTGCCACCCTTCCTTACTGATTTCTCTGCAGCCATGACCTTCAAACTGAATGGCTTCAATATGTTCAAAGGCTTCAAGGGCTTTCGCTTGCTGGTCAAACATGAACTAGCTTCAGGAGAGTTAATGTGTTGCTGTAAGAATTCTGCAAACGAATGCAGACTATGAGAACCAAGGGATTCTCCCACGGACATGTACCTGTGATAGCATTAGAGATGCGAGGGAAGGGGAAGAGGTCATATGCATTCTCAGAAGATTTTGAAGATAAATCAGTTTGAAGACATTGACCTCATGTTGCGAAGACATTCACTTATATGTTGAGAGTTGGTTCCAGATTTGTACGAATCCGTGAATAAGTACAAGTGAGGAATCTAACTATATATGAAGCTTAAGTGAATATACTAGGTAGTATGAGATGCAGACAGAATAGATCTAACATTGTGTAGACAGAAACCTATTTTGGTATATAGGATGAATCATTGAGGATCAAAAAGATGGTAAAAATAGAGTTATATTTACCACACGAAGAACTGCTAGATGGGATGAATAGGAGACCGAGCAGTTCAATCAACGTGCCCTAACTTGGCGACGGAGAACACCTACGGCGGCGGCGGAGAGGACGATGCCCGCGGCCGGCGTGAGGACGGCGTCGGAGAAGTCACGGCAGCTAAGCGCTTCGTCGCCGGTGTCGTCGAGAGCTAGCGGTGGCGCTAGGGTTTTGATGAGGTGGAGAGGTGGAAGAAGGTTTTCTTGACCGCAGGGGACACGTATTTATAAGTAGGTGTGCGGCATAGTGCAATTACGCAGGTGCCCCTGCCTGTTCACATCCGTGGGACACGTGGCAAGCATGCCACATACTCAGAGTTGTCCCACGTTCCCACGCCCGCCAATTTTGTTGGATGGTTGTTCCGGCTTCTCCGGATTTCAGCAATAAAGATGAATCATTTAAAAGGACTTGATGTTTGTCTCTGTGTCTTTTGCTGACAAGGGTGCAAAGAAGACATTTGACAGTTTCAATAGAATGCATATGATTTGGATAGATAGAGTTTGAGATAGAAAGAATAGAGAGATTAGGGTCCGATCACATTCACTTAGTTCAAAAGATTCACAAATGAAGACATAGCTATAAGTGAATGCTACAGAGGACGGAATACTAGTATATATATATGAGAAAGCAATCAACTCAACATAGTGAAGTAAATCATGAAGATAAGTTGAAAGTTGAAGACAAATCAATATGCGAAGATATTCAACAATGATGCCATGAGTGAAACACTTCAAACCAAGAAATTTGGTGGTGGCGTTACCCACCGTATAGGAAGTATTAGACCCAGACACGACGCACAATTGTCATGGCGCTCTGAAGTCAAATTCCATGTTAATGTATTCACACTTAGAATGTAAGTCTTCACTGATTGAAGATATACTTTACTTCATGTGTTGCACATCTAAGTCATCAACATGCATAAGTGTTAGGATGTGTGCCTGATCACAGGACATTTGAGGATTCCAAGTTATTTAGCTCACACCGTAACTTGCAAAACCTTTTCTCATCCAAGGGCTTTGTGAAGATATCTGCCAGTTACTATTCAGTGTTGACGTGAATGATGTCAATATCTTTCTTCATGACATGATCTCTGAGAAAGTGATGACGAATTTCAATGTGCTTTGTCTTCGAGTGCTGGACTGGATTGTTTGCAATCTTGATAGCGCTTTCGTTGTCGCAGAAGAGAGGGACTTGTTTCAGATTGATGCCATAGTCCTTGAGAGTTTGCTTCATCCACAGAAGCTGAGCACAACAAGATCTAGCAGCAATGTATTCAGATTCAGCAGTTGAGAGTGATACACAGTTTTGCTTCTTTGAAGACCAACAGACAAGTGATCGACCCAGAAAGTGACATGTGCCTGATGTAGACTTGCGATCGACTTTGTCACCAGCATAATCAACATCCGAGAATCCAACCAGATCAAATCTTGAGCCCTTTGGATACCATAATCTGAGTGTTGGGGTGTAAGCCAAATATCTAAGAATTTGCTTCACAACTAAGTGATTCGATTCCTTTGGTGCCGCTTGGAATCGAGCACACATGCAAACACTAAGCATAATATCTGGCCTAGATGCACATAGGTAAAGTAAGGAACCAATCATGGAGCGGTATACCTTTTGATCAAACTCTTTACCATTGTCGTCGGGACCAAGATGGTGTTTGGCTGGCATTGGCATCATGTAACCTTTGCAATCTTGCATTCCAGACTTCTTCAGACAGTCTTTGAGATATTTTTCTTGAGATATGAAGATGTTGTGGTGATTAGCATAGGCTAGCAGTATGCGAATAGCTTCAAGCCTTGCTACAGGAGCAAATGTTTCATCGAAGTCAATTCCTTCAAATTGAGTATATCCTTTAGCCACAAGACGTGCTTTGTTTCTGACGACTTGACCATGCTCATCTTGCTTGTTTCGATATATCCATTTAGTGCCAATAATGTTATGTTTACGATGGTCAGGGCGCTTGACAAGTTCCCAAACATTATTTAGCTTGAACTGTTGAAGTTCTTCTTGCATGGCTTGAACCCATTCAGGTTCCATAAAGGCTTCAGCAACTTTCTTGGGTTCTCATATTGACACAAATGAAAAATGCCCACAGAAATTTGCTAATTGTGTTGCCCTTGAGCGAGTAAGTGGACCAGGTGCATTGATGCTATCAATTATCTTCTCAATTTGTACCTCATTTGCAACACGAGGATGAACTGGACGAAGACCTTGCTCATGCTGATCATTGTCATCATTGGGAGGATTGTCTTCGGTCTGCGCATTGTCTTCAGGTTGGTTTGGTGCAGAAATGATAAGTTCCTCTTCAGGCTGTGCTTCAGAAGGCATGATTTCACCAGTTCCCATCAGCTGGATAGATTCACTGGGAGGAGCTTCATCTAATGTGCTTGGCAGGAGTTCTCATTGTGAACCATTGGTTTCATCAAATCGTACGTCCATAGTTTCAACGATTTTGTACTGAAAGAGGTTGAAGACTCTGTAAGAGTGCGAGTCCTTTCCATAACCGAGCATGAAGCCTTCGTGAGCTTTAGGTGCAAATTTTGACTTGTGATGGGGATCCTTGATCCAGCACCTAGCACCAAAGACTCTGAAGTAGCTGACATTTGGCTTCTTGCCAGTAAGGAGCTCATAGGATGTTTTGCCTAGAAGCTTGTGGATGTAAACACGGTTGATGATGTGACATGCTGTATCAATAGCTTCAGGCCAGAACTTTCTTGGTGTCTTGTACTCATCGAGCATTGTTTGAGCCATCTCAATGAGGGTTCTGTTCTTGCGTTCTACAATGCCATTTTGCTGAGGTGTGTATGGAGCAGAGAACTCATGAATAATTCCCATTGTATCCAGATAAAGATCAAGCCCGGTATTCTTGAATTCAGTGCCGTTATCACTTCTGATATGCTTGATCTTGACGCCATAATTGTTCATGGCTCTATTGGCGAATCGTCTGAAGATATCTTGTACTTCAGTCTTGTAGAGAATTATGTGCAACCATGTATATCTTGAGTAGTCATCAACAATGAAGAAGCCATAGAGACAAGCTGTTGTTGTGAGGGTAGAGTAGTGAGTAGGGCCAAATAAGTCCATGTGTAACAGCTCGAAGGGTTGAGATGTCGTCATGATTGTCTTCGAGGGGTGCTTCGCCCTAGTCATCTTTCCAGCTTCGCAGGCACCACACAAATGATCTTTCTTGAACTTGACACCTTCGATGCCTATGGCATGCTTCTTCTTGACGAGTGAGTGTAATTTCCTCATGCCAGCATGCCCCAGCCTCCGATGCCAGAGCCAACATACTGAAGCTTTTGCAAGAAGACATACGACAAGCTGTGGACCTGCTGAGAAATCTACCATGTATAGATCATCTTTCCTATACCCTTCAAAGACTAGAGACTTGTCAGATTCCATTAGTACAAGGCAACAATATTTTCCGAATAGCACAATCATGTTCAAGTCACAAAGCATTGACATAGACATTAAGTTGAACCCAAGGGATTCAACAAGCATCACTTTATCCATGTGTTGATCCTTTGAGATTGCAACTCTACCTAGACCCAATACCTTGCTTTTACCAGTGTCAGCAAATGTGATTTGACTCTTGTCGGATGGACGTAAGGTTGAGTCCATGAGAAGACTTCGATCACCAGTCATATGATTAGTGCATCCGCTGTCCATAATCCATTCTGAAGCACGAGGTGTCATACCCTATAGTGCAGTTAGGAGGATAGGCTTCACAAGGTATGTTGTGAAGCATAAGCATTTGACGCACACTAGGATTATCACATCTTAGATCAAGGTTAGAACACACAGTATGACAGGTAAGCGATTCATATGTGGAATACATAGTAAGTCATTTTATCATGCGTCACTTAATGTGTTTTAGGTCCCCAACAATAGTATCGGACACCTTTGATTGCTGGCTGGAGACCATATTCTGCAAAAGAGAGTTAATTGTTCTTCACCACCCACATCTTCAGGGGTAGCTTAGAAGCAATGAGTCTAAGTGCAGCATCTGAGAATTTCGTCTTTGAAGCCCTAGCAAATAGCCTGGCAGGAAATGAATGATACTCATATGAATAAGCATAAAAGTTCTTAGTCCTATGAACATGGCGGTTTGAGGACACACGTTCATATTCATAAGTTTGAGTACGATTTCCCTGCAAAACATTGGCGTTAGGGTGACTCAAGTGAGTCCTGTATTCGTATGAAGCCGTTGGATCATATGATGCCTTTGGTCTGGGGTTTGTCTTCTTGCCAGGTGGTGTCATGATGACATTCACTGGAAGATTCTCAAGACAGCTTTTGGGAACCCAGATCTTCTTCATAGGTGGTCCATTCCTGCAGTTAGTACCAATATACCTGGCAAACACTTCACCATTCTGATTTTTGAACAGCTTATAGTTTGCATCAAAGGATTCATCAATGATAATAGGATTAGCACAGGTAAAGCCAGATAAAGTGGATGGATCCACTGAAGGTTCCTTTGCAGCAACCCATGTGGTTTTGGGATACTTCTTAGGCTTCCAGTAGGAACCATCAGCATTCATTTTCCTCTCGAACCCAACACCCTCTTTCCTAGGGTTTTGGTTCAGAATCTGCTTTTTGAGGACATCACAAAGTGTCTGATGTCCTTTCAGACTTTTATACATCCCTGTTTCAAGCAATGTCTTCAACCTAGCATTTTCATCAGCAATAGCATTGGTATCCTCCGTAGAGGGCTTAGTTTCCACATCAGTAGTTGAAGACAATGCAACAGCAGCGGCATTGGAACATTCAGCAACAGAGGTAGCGTTATCACACTCAATGCATTTTAAACATGGTGGTTCAAATCCATCCTAAGCGGAATTGATCTATTGAGCGCGAAATGACTCATTCTCTTTTTGAAGATCTTCATGAGTCTCTTTCAATTTCTCAAGCTCTTGCATCCTTTGAAGATAATCATAGGAGAGCTTTTCATAAGTGGTTGAGAGCGTCTCATGAAGACTTTCAAGTTCTTGGTACTTAGCATGAAGATTTTTTATGTCTTCAACTAAGGACTGTGAACGTGTCATTTCCGCGTCCAACAGGTCATCGCTTTTGTCTAACAGTTTTTGCGTATGTTCCATAGCCCTTTGTTGTTCAGTAGCAATTTTAGCAATTGTTTTGTAGCTGGGTTTGGATTCACAATCAGAGTCATCTTCACTTGATGTTTGAAAGTAAGGATCACGTGATTTTACCTTGGCACCACTTGCCATGAAGCAGTAGGTGGGAGCAGGATCGTCCATGTCATCAGCTTCAGCGTTGGTGAGGAAGTCATTGTCTTTGGTGTTGAAGATGGACTTGGCAATATAGGCTGTGGCTAGAGCCAGACTTGCAACGCCAGGGTCGGACTCTTCTTCAAACTCCACCTCCACCTCCTCAGAAGCAGACTCCTCCTCTGAATCCATTTCCTTGCCAACAAAAGCACGAGCCTTGTCAGATGAGCTCTTCTTATGTGATGAAGACCTTGATGAGGACTTAGAAGAAGACTTTGAAGATTTCTTCTTCTTCTTGTCATCAGAATCATATTCCTTGCTCTTCGTCTTCTTCTTCTCATTGTCCCACTGAGGACACTCAGAGATATAGTGTCCAGGTTTCTTGCACTTGTGACTTGTTCTCTTCTTGTTGTCATGAGTGGAAGCTTCATCATTTCTTGAGCTAGATTGTGAAGACTTTCTGAAGCCTTTCTTCTTGGTGAACTTCTGGAACTTCTTCACAAGCATGGCAAGTTCCTTTCCAATGTCTTCAGGATCATCAGAACCGCAGTCAGATTCTTCTTCAGATGAGGAAACCACTTTTGCCTTCAAAGCGCGAGTTCGGCCATAATTGGGACCATAGATATCTCTTTTCTCAGAAAGCTGGAACTCATGCTTGGTAATCTCAGTGGCGCTAAGAGCCTGAAGCTCATTTGTGATGTCGGTGAGGCGATCAAATGTGAGCTGGACATTTTCATTGTCGTTTCTCTTGAAGCGGTTGAAGAGATTGCGAAGAACACTAATCCTCTGGTCTCTCTGTGTAGAGACGCCTTCGTTGACCTTGGATAGCCAGTCCAAGACTAGCTTTGACGTTTCCAGAGCACTCACATGGCCATACTGTCCTTTGGTCAGATGACCATAGATGATGTTCTTTGTAGTGGAGTCCAGTTGAATGAACTTCTTGACATCAGTAGGGGTGACACCTTCACCAGTTTTGGGAACGCCGTTCTTGACGACATACCAGAGGTCGACATCAATTGCTTCAAGATGCATGCGCATCTTATTCTTCCAGTAGGGATATTCAGTTCCATCGAACACGGGACAAGCAGCGGAGACTTTGATTATCCCTGCAGTCGACATAGCTAAACTCCAGGTGGTTAAACCGAATCACACAGAACAAGGGAGTACCTTGCTCTGATACCAATTGAAAGTGCTAGTTATCGACTAGAGGGGGGTGAATAGGAGATTTTTATCAAAGTCTTCAAAACATGGAAGTTTCAAAGACAAACAATAGAAATGACCTAATTGATATGCAGCGGAAGATAAACTACAACAAGCAAGCCATAGTCAAGTATGCAATAATGTGAATGTACAAAGACTAATAGCAGCTAGGTAGTAAGGATCAGGATGGAAGATAGTATGAAGCCAATCAACGATAGTAGTCAAGCAATGAAGTCAAACAGATAAGACAAATAAGCAATGACTTCACGAAGACAAACTCAAAGTAAAGGAGAGAAGGGATAGAACCAGTCACTTGTTGAAGACACAGGATTTGTTGGACCAGTTCCAATTGCTGTGACAACTGTAAGTCTGGTTAGGGAGGCTGAGATTCAACTCAGAAGACTGCGTCTTCACCTTATCCCCCTTCAGCTAAGGACACACAGTCCTCTCCCAATCACTCTGGTAAGTCTTCAAGGTAGACTTCCGAACCATCACAGACTTCGTTCACCGGCGATCCACAATGACTCTTGGATGCTCAGAACGCGACGCCTAACCGGCTGGAGGATACACAGTCCTCAAGTGTAATAAGTCTTCAGGTCACACAGACAGAAAGACTTCAGTGATGCCTAACACTCTTTGGCTCTGGGTGATTGGGCTTTGTCCTCGCAAGGATTTCTCTCTCAAAGGCTTCGAGGTGGGTTGCTCTCAAAACGACAAAAGCCATAAACTAACTCTGAGCAGCCACCAATTTATGGTGTAGGGGGTGGGCTATTTATAGCCACAAGGCAACCCGACCTGATATGTATGAAATGACCGTGGGTCACTAAGGAATTGACACGTGTTCCAATGGTCAGATTTCAAACACACACGACAACTTTACTTGGGCTACAAGCAAAGCTGACTCATCTAGCTCTGGAGAAGATTTGCAATCATTGCCTTCGCTCGAAGACATAGGATTTGGGTTGAGCATCACTTCAGTCACTCTGACTTTGTTCACTTGGACCCCACTTAATAGTACAGTGGTTCCTATGACTCAACAAAGAAGAAAAGGAAACAACGAAACAAGTCAGTCTTCGCTCTCCATAGTCTTCACTCAATGTCTTCTCATGTCATAGTCTTCAGTGTGAATATCTTCACACACCACCATTGCCTTCAATGTCTTCATACATTTTTATGGGCCATCTCGGTAGGTAAACCGAATCAATGAGGGACACTACCTGCGTTATCCTGCAATTCTCACAAACGCATTAGTCCCTCAACCAACTTTGTCGTTAAGACTCCAAAACCAACTAGGGGTGGCACTAGATGCACTTACAAGAGCCATAAAGCAGAACAACATCCCGCCAAGGAACACAATACGGTACTAACAGTCTTGGAGACCTTCGCCTCAAACAATAGGCGCAAGTGAGCTCATCGAAGCTCTACTGAAATCTGCCATGTGGCAAAAATAAATCTGTGGAATGACACTACTATAACTTTCAATGCCAGCGACGAACCCCAATCCCAGACCATTCGGGCACCAGCCGCTTTCGTCCTTAGCCCAATAGTGGACGGCTTTTGGCTCACTAAGGTACTCATGGACGGTGGAAGCGGATTAAACCTTATCTATGAAGAAACACTCAAGAAGATGAAAATTTATAAAAGCCGCATTGAACAAAGCGGCACAACCTTCAGGGGAATTATCCCCAGTCGGGAGGCACGGTGTGCGGGAAAAATCACACTCGATGTGGTATTCGGCACCCCAGAAAATTACAGGTCCAAAGAAATCACATTCCAAGTGGCTCCTTTCAGCAGCGAATACCACGCCCTTCTAGGGCGGGACACATTTGCAAGCTTTCAAGCTATACCCCATTATGGGTACATGAAGCTTAAAATGCCCGGACCCAACGGAATCATCACTCTAGCTAGTGATCCGGACGTTGCACTCCGCGCCAAAAACAAAACAGCAGCACTAGCCTTGGAAGCACTGTCTGAAGCCCTAGCAGCAGAAGAATTAACAACGATGTGCGCCGCCATGGACAGGGATGACGTGATACTCGACAAACGACCCAAGTCCACCTCATTTAAACCTGCAGATGAGATAGTCAAATTCCAAGTCCACCCAACGGACCCCTCGAAGACAGCTTCCAGCGGGACACGGTTGAGCCCCGCTATGGACGCCGCACTGCGAGACTTCTTATGCGAGAATTGGGACATTTTCGCCTGGCACCCATCGGACATGCCGGGCATCCCACGCGAATTAGACGAACATAGCCTTAACATACTAAAGGGATACAAACCTATCAAATAGACCCTAAGGCGATTTTCAGATCACAAACGGCAAGTCATGGGGGAGGAGCTAGCCAAGCTACTTGAGGCCGGATTTATCATAGATATCAAACATCCGGATTGGCTGGCGAACTTGGTAATGGTACCAAAGAAGGACAAATCCTGGCGCCTGTGCGTCGACTTCAAAGACCTTAACAAGGCTTTCCCCAAGGATCCCTTTCCCCTCCCTCGCATCGATCAAATCATCGATGCCACAGCAGGACACGACTCGCTGTGTTTCCTCGAAGCTTACTGTGGATACCATCAAATAAAGATGGCAGAGTCCGACCAAGCTGCAATAGCTTTTATAACGCCATACGGCCCTTTTTGCGTCAACACTATGCCTTTCGGGCTTAAGAATGCCGGCGCAACCTACCAACGCATGATTCAAACATGCCTGGAAAAGCAAATCGGCAAAACAGTGGAGGCATACGTGGACGACGTAGTCAGAAAAACAAGACACGTCGAAACCCTAATAGATGACTTGTGGCTTATGTTCGACAACCTCCGAACATACGACATCAGGCTGAACCCAGATAAATGCGTTTTCGGCATCCCCTCTTGAAAACTACTGGGCTTCATCGTTTCCAATAGAGGAATTGAAGCTAATCCGACAAAAATCTGAGATTTGTCGTAGTTGGCTATACCAACAGACCTCAAACACATCCAGAAACTAGCTAGATGTGTGGCTGCTTTGAGCCGCTTTATCTCTAGGTTAGGAGAAAAGGCATTGCCTCTTTACCACCTTCTTCGACGCACCGAACACTTTGTGTGGACAGATGCAGCCGCGGTCGGACTCGACGAAATAACAACCTTATTGGCCAATAATCCAGTCCTAACAGCGCCAAATATCGGCGAACCTATGCTGCTGTACATAGCTGCAACACATCATGTTGTAAGCGCAGTACTCGTCGTCGAACAAGAGGTTGACGGATACAAATTCCCGCTACAGAAGCCGGTTTATTACATATCCATGGTACTCACCCCATGCAAATCCCGATACCAACACTATCAAAAAATAGCATACGCGGTCTTCATGGCATCCTGAAAGCTACGACACTACTTTCAAGAGTGTTCGATTACGGTGGCCTCCGAAGTACCATTGAACGATATAATAAATAACCGCGATGCCACGGGTCAGATCGCTAAATGGGCCATCGAGCTCCTTCCGTTCAACATAATATACAAGCCTCGGCGGGCTATCAAGTCGCAAGTATTAGCTGACTTCGTCACCGAATGGACGGAAGCCCAACTCCCTAAAGAGTACGGCGCGTACTCTAACTGGATCATGCACTTCGACGACTCTAAAATGCTGGCCGGATTGGGAGCAGGTGTAGTCGTGATGTCTCCCACCGGAGACATGGTCCAATACGTCCTCCAAATATTATACACAGACTCAAACAATGCAGCCGAATATGAGGCTATGTTGCAAGGTCTTCGGATGGCAGTCTCTATGGGCATTCAACGCCTAGAGGTGCGCGGGGATTCAAACCTTGCAATATCCCAAATAAACGGAGACTTTGATGCCAAGGATCCGAAAATGGCGGCCTACCGTAATACCATCCTTAAAATGTCTGCTCGGTTCGAGGGGCTCGAATTCCACCATGTGGCTCGAGAAAACCATCAAGCAGCAGATGTCCTTGCCCGCATTTGTGCTAAATGCGACCATGTCCCACCTAACATATTCCTGGAAAGGCTGTTCAAGCCATCCGTGGTATGGGAAGCGGAGTCCGGCAATACCAGCACGGATCCGAATACATCCCCAGATTCCGAACTATCAAACATAATAGGAGGCTCTACCACCGAAATAACATCGTCAGCCCACGAAATAATGGCTGTCATCGCCCCGTGGACCGAGCCTTTCTCGGCCTACCTAAATAGGCAGGAGCTCCCCGAAGACCAAAATGAAGCAAGCTGCATCGTCCGACGTTCTAAAGCTTACAAAGTCCATGAAGGGGAACTCTATTAGAAAAGTGCGACTGGAGTGCTCCAAAGGTGCATCTCCGAAGAGGAAGGGCGACAACTGTTGGCTGAAATCCATGCCGGACTGGGCGGGCACCACGCCGCGGCTCAAGCACTAGTCAAAAAGCCTTCCGTACAGGTTTCTTTTGGCCGACGGCCCGAGCAAACGCACAGGACCTTGTCCAACACTGCGTCGGTTGCCAGTTCTTTGCCCTTCGCGGTCTGGGGGCTGGATATGGTTGGACCAGTTAAAGGGGGAAGCCACAAGAAAAAATACTTATTTGTCATGGTAGACAAGTTCACCAAATGGATAGAAGCCAAACCAGTGAAAACTGTGAAATCCGGACTAGTAATAGACTTCATATCCGGGGTCGTACACCGATACGGTGTCCCCCACAGCATCATCACCGATAATGGCTCAAATTTCATAGCCGATGAAGTGAAAGCTTGGTGCGGCAAAATGGGCATTAAGCTCTACTATGCTTCCGTCTACCATCCTCAAACAAATGGCCAGGTCGAATGGGCAAACGATCTCATCGTGAGCGGCATCAAACCCAGACTAGTGCGATCCTTGACAGAGTTGGATACTCATTGGGTCGAGGAGTTCGTCTCCGTGCTCTGGGGGCTGTGGACCACACCGAATCGCACCACCGGATACACACCATTTTTTATGGTGTACGGTGCGGAAGCAGTACTACCTTGCGACATAATACATGATTCGCCACGCGTACGAATGTACGAAGAGAAGGGAGCCGAGTTAGATCGGCAGGATAACTTGGATGCCCTGGAGGAGGAGCGCGATGTCGCTAAGGCCCGTTCTGCATTCTATCAGCAACATGCTCGATGATACCAAAGCAGAGAAGTGCGGGCCAAAACTTATAATATTGGCGAGCTCGTCCTACGCTTACCGGAGAAGTAGAAGGACAAGCTCAAACCCAAGTGGGAAGGTCCCTTCGTCATTGACAAAGTTCTCACCGGAGGAGCGTACCGCTTACATAATGCGTCCGATAATAGACTCGAGCCGAACCCATGGAACGAGGCCAGACTCCAGAGATTCTACGCCTAGTGCCGAACTCAGTGTTTGTCTCCTTACCTCCCCCTTTTTTTAATTTTGTCCCCTCTGTCGGTGTCAAAACCGGCGGATCTCGGGTAGGGGGTCCCGATCTGTGCGTCTTAGGCTGATGGTAACAGGAAGCGTGGGACACAATTTTTACCCAGGTTCGGGCCCTCTCGATGGAGGTGAAACCCTACTTCCTAATTGATTAATAATGAAGATATGTGGAATACAAGAGTAGATCTACCACGAGATCGTAGAGGCTAAACCCTAAGAGCTAGCCTATGATGGTATGATTGTAATTGTGATCGGCCTTCTAAGGACCATGCTCTCTGGTTTATATTGACACCGGAGAGCTAGGGTTTACATGGAGTCGGTTTACAAGGAAGGAAACATAATATCCGGATCGCCAAGCTTGTCTTCCACGCAAAGGAGTGTCCCATCCGGACACGGGCCGAAGTCTTGAGTCTTGTATCTTGACGCTTCTATAGTCCGGACGATGTTGTCACGACCGGTTTTCCAATAAAAATATTTATTGATAAACCAGTCTTTTGAGTCCAGTATGAGAGAAATCCTCCTCACTGGTAGACAATTTCTTGATACAATAAGCCAGTAGCATAAAATATATTACAGGGTCGAACTATGGTTGCTCAACCAAATTATTACAAGCACGCCAATAATCATACATAATGGCGGACAGGACACGGTGGTGTGGAGACATACTACTGACTCATGGATAGGTTGGTGGTGGAAAAGCACAGCGGAAAGGGAAATACTAGACTCTAAGAATATCATTTCATCGAACGTCGAGGTGAGGCTCGATAAATTTATTTGGTAGCGGAAGCGGATATAAAACAGTGGCCAAATCCAGGGTCGCACAAGACTGACTGGGACTCCTCTAAGTGTCGGACTCGCTATCGAACTCTTCATCCATGAGACCGCCTTCGTCAGCATCTGGCCAAATCAACAAGCCAGTGAGTACTTTGAAGGTACTCGCAAGACAGTTCGGACGTAAGATATAACAAATGCATGCATGGATGCAACATGATTAATTCCTTAATGCACAATAAATAAAATTTGCATAACGGGTAAGTAAAAAGGGAAAACGGCGGTAGTCCGCCTGAAATTCCACAGAACATAAATAAGGACCGATCGGGTGTCTGAAGCAACGCCTCGAAAGGTGAACAAATAAAAATAAGGAAATGATGCCACAGTCGGGCATCTTAGCGACACCACATAAAGGGCTTTTAAAAGAAATGCCACGGTCGGACGTCTGAGCGACATCGCAGAAAGGGCTTTAAAAGAAATGCCACAGTCGGACGTCTGAGCGACATCGCAGAAAGGGCTTTAAAAGAAATGCCACAATCGGACGTCTGAGCGACATCGCAGAAAGGGCTTTAAAAGAAATGCCACAGTCGGACGTCTGAGCGACATCGCAGAAAGGGCTTTAAAAGAAATGCCATAGTCGGACGTCTGAGCGACATCACATAAAGGGCTTTAAAAGAAATGCCACAGTCGGACGTCTGAGCGACATCGCAGAAAGGGCTTTAAAAGAAATGCCACAGTCGGACGTCTGAGCGACATCGCAGAAAGGTCTTTAAAAGAAATGCCACAGTCGGACGTCTAAGCGACATCACATAAAGGGCTTTTATTCACAAGTAAACAATACTCATAATAAACATTCAATTCATGAAAACAAACGGGTTAGTCCATCCACAGGAGTAATCATTTAACCGGACTTAGCACTCATGCGATTCACCGGAGTCTCTGTCATCAAAGCTGACAATTGATTAGGATAAGATGGAACGAAACTTGACATGGAAGAGATGATTTGGAGGAATATATGACTCTGCAGAGTTTGTACAAAATTTTTCCCACAGTCAACGGATTTCCGTAGTCACGAAGGACTAGTTCCGTTTACGGTATTTTGGAAGAAAACACAGCTAACCGGTACACACCCATCCCACCTCTCGATGCTAGGAATCACCCTAGTCATCGTCCAAGAAAAACTTTTGAGACGGGGAGATCACAATCTCGAATAGCATGGGATCAAATTTATATACGCACGCTCTAAGGGGTGCCCCCCTCTCGGTCCCAACCGGAAACACCCATGCCCCCTGACCGGATGACTGGCTTTAATCCAGGGCCATGGAACCATCATCACGGCCTCTCCTCTTTGGTGTGTACCATGAAAGCGGTTTGAAACTTACTAAACCATATTCCTTGCGGAAAACATGTGGTAGTACAAGGAAGGGAATGATAGGTACTGGACCGATATGGTTTGACACTGAAGTCACATAGTCTGGCGTAAGACTGGCATGCTACAACACTGCTGTCGTACCCATCTTCATGCCAACACATGGCCATTCATATTCACATTCATCCACGTATGGATCACTGAACTCACTCACCTTATTATCACATAAAAATAATGTTCATCGGTATGCTTGCCAACATGCCATGAAACTAACTAAATGCAAAACATGCCGAGACACTCATCATATCAAAAGTTCAAACATGCTTGCCTGGTTCAGAGTAGTCGGAGCCTAGCTCGGTGAAGTTCGCGGCTCCGTCACCTCCTTCGGTATCTACGTTTAAAGAAAATATATGCGCTAACGTAAATACCAAGGAGAGCACAGAAGGTAAAACAAATATTTTTCAAATAAATCTGATAAAAAACTAGACAAAATTTTAAAGAGAACAGAAAAAGAATCAATCAAAAATACATTTCTGATTAAAAGTTATAAGGGTTTTTGTCCAGGGACTTATCTGTAATGAAACAGAAGATTTCTAGGGGCTAGTTTATAAAAAAATAAAACGCTTCGGTAGCGACTACGCCAGCCCGAAGAGAAAACGCATTCTGCCCGAAGGCGCTTCCAGAAAACGATTCGAAGAGAGAGCAGAGAGGCTGACGGTGGGGTCCCACCTGTTAGGTTCAAATGTTTAAACGGGGCGGCAGAGTTCGCCGGCGCCCGAGAGCCGCGGTGGTCGTCGGCGGCGATCCACGGTGAGGCAGAGAGATCGGGGAGTACCTCCGTGCTCAGGGTACCCTTCCGCGTCAGTTGATGGTGGTGGAGTCGGTCGGCGAGCACCACGTCGACGGCGAGCTTTGCTCCGGCGGACGGCGGCTCGGGTGGTCGAGGGGCTCGTCGGAGAGGGCTGCATAGGTTAAATTGAAGAGGGGGTCATGCTCCTGGCAGCTAGAGAAGGTAACGAACGGGGTTTGAGCGCCGGAGATGGCCTCACCAGAACGAATCGGGCTGGAGGCCGAGGCGGGGCGAGGCGGCCGGAGCTGGGGGAGGAGACCTCCTCGAGGTCCCCCTAGTGGCCTGGCGGGGTGTTGGTGAGTAGTGGGGGTGCTGCGTGCACGAGAGTGAGCTCGGGACCCCTTTATATAGGCGGTCCGAGGCGGTTGCCGTGAACGAGGATCACCGGCGAGCGATTACGGTGGCGCAGTGCTCGGTCGGGGTGGTTAGGGGGTCGAGCGTCATCACGGAGGTCCAACGGGTCCATTTTGGTGTTGAACTGGCCGTGGTTTGGGTGTTAAGGGCGAGCTCGACGGAACGGTGATGGTGCGGGCCCGTCGGCGGCGGAGAGCGCGTTCCGTGCTTGCCGGCCACGGTGGCTGTGCTACGGGCGTGCGCTGGCGTGCATGAGGCCACGCGGAGAGCCAGGGAGCGATGGGCGGCGCGGAACGGCGTTCTGCCGTGGTGTGCCTCCTGTCGGCCGCCACGGGAGGTCCCGACGCCGCAGAAGACGCCGGCGAGGGCGAGCCAGCGCGCTACCGACGCCAGGAAGGCTCCACGCACGCGTGTGCAGCTTCGGACAAGAGGAAGAGGCGGCGAGGAACGTGCCAAGGGCACTGTGGCCGCGTGACTGAAACTGACGGACTGAAGATGACACTGAAACTGAATTTTCTGAACTTTGAACAGTAACAATGCCCACCAGGTGTTCGACCGAATGAAATTGGCCTCTGGTGATTTTTCCTTGAGCTGATTTTTGGTGGAGTGGCTTCTCCTTGCTCAAGTAGGCTGCATGATTTTTGGTGGAATTTTTGGAGCAGTGTGGATATGAATTTCACCAAATTTGGCAAATCTGGTCCAAACTTGCAGAGACTGTATTTTGAAAAATTTGAAAAGAGGAGGAGTGGATCAAGATGGTTCTGGGTTGTGGGTTCAAAGGACAATCCAGGAGAATTGGTTTGAGGTCAAAACTCAAATGCAATAGGGCACTTGCTTTGAAAATCTCTCAGGCTCCAAATAATTTTCAGAATTGAATTGAGGGAAAAATAATTAGAATAAAAATCCAAAACCAGTTTGGATTAGTTGGGACAGAGAATTTAGGTTGATCACAAGGTGTAGGGGAGGTTTTGGAGGGGTTTTACCACATGGGCAAAGATGCCAAGTCATGGTGGTTCCAAGATATGAAAATCCCAAATTTCATGGAGTTTCTTTTTAAAAGAAAAAAATTAAGCTCCCAAAATAATTTTGGGAGAGAACCAACAGAGAATAAGTTTCAAAAGGTTAAACACCAAAGTTTGAAGCAAGAACAAAAACCTTGCCAAAGGAAAGAAAGTTTCTTAAGAGGAAGGTTTTCTGGAAAATTTTAAATGGCCTCTTTTCAAAAACCACAAAGTTTTTGCTGAAAACCAAAGTAAAAATTTTGGAGTGTCACAACACCTACCCCCTTAGGAAAAATCTCGTCCCCGAGATTTCAGCTGATCCTTAAGTAAGTGTGGATGCTCTGTCCGAAGAAAATCCTCGCTTTCCCAGGTTGCTTCACTGTCGGTGTGATTGCTCCACTGGACTTTGAAAAACTTGATGGCTTTCTGTCGGGTCCTCCTTTCAGACTCCTCTAATATTCTTATGGGACGTTCTCGATAAGTGAGGTCGGGCTGTATGTCAATGTTCTCATGAGATACTTATTTCTCTAGGTTGCTTACGCACTTCCTTAATTGAGAGACGTGGAACACGTCGTGAATGTCGGACAAGTCTTCGGGTAAGTCTAGCTGGTAGGCTACAGTGCCTCTTCGTGCCACTATGCAAAATGGTCCAATGAATCTTGGTGCTAATTTTACTTTAACCTTAAACCGTTGCAATCCTCTCATCAGGGATACTCTCAAGTATACGAATTCACCGGGTTCGAAGCTGACCCTACGATGTTTCTGATCATAATAACTTTTCTGTCGACTTTGAGCGGTCTTAAGTCGGTCCCTGATTAGCTTGACTTTTTCCTCGGCTTCTCTGAGCATATCTGGTCTGAAGATGCGGCTGTCTCCGGTCTCTGACCAATTTAACGGGGTACGACATCTCCTTCCGTATAGGGATTCGAAAGGAGCCATTTGCAGGCTGGCCTGGTAACTGTTGTTGTATGCGAACTCGGCATATGGCAGGCTGTCCTCCCAACTGGTTCCATAGGTGAGGACACATGCTCTCAGCATGTCTTCTAAAACTTGGTTTACGCGTTCTGTTTGTCCATCAGTCTGTGGATGGTATGCGGTACTGAAGGCTAGTTGGGTTCCCAGAGCCTATTGTAATTGCTCCCAAAATCTTGAGACGAACTGAGTGCCTCTGTCGGAAATTATAGTCTTCGGGACACCACGCAGACAGACTATGCGGGAAAGATAAATCCTGGCAAGCCTCTGAGTGGTGTAGGTTGTCTTCACTGGAAAAAAGTGTGCTACTTTGGTCAACCTGTCAGTGATGACCCATATGGCATCATTCCCGTGTCGTGACCGAGGTAATCCGACAATAAAATCCATCCCTATTTCATCCCATTTCCACTCAGGTATTTTGTTAGGTTGCAGTAGTCCGGCTGGTCTCTGATGTTCAGCTTTTATGCGTTGACATGAGTCGCAACATGCAATGAAAGCGGCTATGTCCCTCTTCATACCGTGCCACCAAAAATCTTTCCTGAATATCCTTATACATTTTGGTTCCTCCGGGGTGGATCGAATATGGAGTGGTGTGTGCTTCAGTTAAAACTTGCTGTTTAAGGTCTTCTATGTTTGGCACGCATAGCCTTTCTCCGTACCATAATATTCCTTCATTGTCTATGACGAATTCCGAGGCCTTGCCCATACTCAACTTCCTTTTAATTCCTTCAATGCTGGGGTGACCGGACTGAGCCTCTTTAATTTTCTCCACAAGGTGTGGTTGTATTTCCAAGTTTGATATGGTGCCTTCTGCTACCATTATCAAGTTGAGCTTGACAAATTCTTGATGGAATTCGGGCCTCAAGCTGTGCAGATAGTTCCCGTCGGAGCTGGGGTTCCGACTCAGGGCATCGGCCACTACGTTTGCTTTCCCTGGATGGTAATGGATACCAACATCGTAATCCTTTACCAATTCTAACCAGTGGCGTTGCCGTAAATTTAGTTCTGGCTGCGTAAAAATGTATTTGAGGCTTTTGTGATCCGTATATATCTCACATCGATTCCCAAGTAGAAAATGCCTCCATTCCTTGAGTGCATGAATAACTGCTGCCATTTCTAAATCATGAGTGGGATAATTTTCCTCGTGTTTGCGAAGTTGCCTTGAAGCGTAGGCGACAACCTTGCCTTCTTGCATCAATACGCATCCGAGACCCTTTCTGGATGCGTCACAAAATACTTCAAAATTCTTGTGTATATCGGGTACAATTAATACTGGTGCTGTTGTTAATTTCCGCTTTAGCTCTTGGAAACTTTTCTCGCAGGCCTCTGTCCATTCAAACTTCTTATCTTTCTTGAGTAACTGTGTCATAGGCTTGGATATGGTGGAAAATCCTTCAATAAATCTGCGGTAATACCCTGCCATTCCCAAGAAACTTCGTATGTCTGTTACGTTGGCTGGTGACTTCCAGTCAAGTACAGCCTTGACTTTCTCTGGGTCCACTGCTATACCGTCTTGAGTCAGCACGTGGCCTAGAAAACCTACTTGTCTTAGCCAAAATTCGCACTTGCTGAACTTGGCATACAATTGGTGTGTCCTTAGCTCTCCTAGTACAATCCTGAGATGTTCTGCGTGCTCTTCTGGTGTTTTGGAGTATACCAGAATATCGTTGATGAATACTACGACGAATTTGTCCATAAACTTCATAAATACTTTGTTCATGAGGTGAACAAAATATGCCGGGGCGTTAGTTAATCCAAATGGCATCACTGTGAACTCGTACAGTCCATATCTGGAGGTGAAGGCTGTTTTGGGGATATCTTCCGTTCGTACCTTCAATTGATGGTATCCTGACCTTAAGTCAATTTTTGAGAATACCTTGGCCTAAGCAAGTTGATGAAACAAATCATTTATCCTTGGCATCGGGTATTTGTTTTTGACTGTGACCATGTTAAGTGCTCGATAGTCGATACACAATCTCAGCGTTCCATCCTTCTTCTTGGCAAATAAAATTGGTGATCCCCAAGGTGAGGAGCTGGCCCGAATGTACCCTTTATCCAGTAATTCCTTTATCTGCTTCTTCAATTCGATCAACTCGGATGGTGCCATTCTGTATGGTTTCTTGTATATGGGGGTGGTTCCTGGTGCTAGCTCAATGCGGAATTCTATTTCTCGATCTGGTGGCATGCCTGGCAGCTCTTCAGGGAATACATCTGGAAATTCACACACTACTGGAACCTTGTTTAGCTCAGAAACGTCCACCTTATTTAATCTCGGTTGCCGGGGTCTTTTTCCTTCCTTGGCTGATACTCTTATTGTCTTCCCTTGGTGGTGTGTGAGAATCACGGTCCTGTTGAAACAGTCTATAAAACCTTTATTGGTGGTTAGCCAATCCATCCCTAGGATAACATCCAGTCCTTTATTTTCCAATACAATAAGATTTGCGTAAAACTCAAATCCTTCAAACTCAATGACCACATTCTGACAGTAATTCTGAGAAACTTGCTGAATCCCGGGGGACTTGATTATTATGGATTTCTCCAAAGGAAGCATCGAAAAATTATTTTGCAAAGCAAAACTTTTCGAGATGAAAGAGTGAGAAGCTCCAGAATCAAACAAAACCATTGCAGGTATTGTGTTGACAGGAAACGCACCGAGTACGATATCCGAAGCATTTTGTGCCTCCTCTTTGGTTACGTGGTTCAGATGACCCTTCCTGTGGTTATTGTTGGGATTGAAATTGTTTCGTTTGGGTGCTGAATTATTGCCGCCGTTGTTCGGCTTTGGGGTTGAATTCCTTGGCTTGGGGCACTGTTTGGCATAGTGCCCTTCTTCTCCACAAGCGTAACAAGTAACGCCGGGGCGATAGGTGAATTCCTTGTCCCTTGCATGAAAATTCTTGATTGGGCGTGAGACATTGGATGAGAATTTGGGTGTCCCACCCTTTTTAAAATCTATCTTGCTTCGGTGATTGCGAGTGTGGTTAGTCTGGTCCCTTTTTCGCTTGCGGATATCTTCCAGACTGCGTCTCTCATTTTCCAGAGTAATGGCCTTGTCCACCAGCGTTTTAAAATCAGGAAAAGTGTGCACGACCAGTTGGCATTTAAGTGCGGGCGCCAGACCGTCAAGCAATTTCTCCATCTTCTTGATTTCAGTCATACGCTCCTCATTGGCGTAGCGGGATAATAGGGTAAATTGATTGTTGTAATCTGACACTGTCATGTTCCTTTGTTTGAGGTCATCAAATTCTCTCTTCTTGATTTTCATAATACTCTTAGGAATATGTGCACCACGGAAACCTTCCTTGAAATCATCCTAGGTTATGTCATTTTCGTTGGGATGCATGTGCAGAAAATTCTCCCACACGATGCGGCTGCTCCTGTGAGATAGTGTGGAGCATATAGTACTTTCTCGAGATCTAAACACTTTGCAATAATTAATTTCCTCTCCATATCTCGAAGCCAGTCCTCGGCTTCAAGAGGCTTGTCAGTGTGAGAAAATGTTTGAGGACGTGTCTTCTGTAGCTCAGATAACTTGGAATGTTGCTGATACTGTCCATGGTGATTTCCCATGTTGATGACTTGGTTCATTATTTCACGATGTTGTTGCTAACTCTGTTCATAAAGGCGGCACATTTGTGAAAGTGCCAATTCATTTCCCGGTTGGCTTGACTGTCCCTGAGTGAACTTGTTGCTGGGATGTGCATCATAATTTTCCTTTGATGGAATTGGCATGGAGCGAGTCCAAGGACGAGACATTTTTCACTCTGGGGATATATTTTGTAAAACCCATAAGAAAAGCGGAAAGAGTCGCAAAAACAAATCCATGAAATGCATAAAGCTGGCAAATAGAATTAAATAACTCAGCTTACTTAAGAAAAACGAATCGACTTGCGCACGGAGAAGGACTGCTCATTACATATCTTACACGCGGGCGGTAATTATACAATACATCACTCAGGATATGCGTACCTAATCCTGACATGTTATTAAGGCTAGTGCACTTCTCCAGATCCTACATGATGCGCAAACAGGCTACTTCTCCCAGCCTATGCACATATCTTACAAAGCGGTACAACACACGACAGCTAAGCGTACTCAGGCAGAAATTAGTGTAGTGTTGGGGCGAGGCGTAGCGAGGTTGGGGACTCGACCTCCTCCTCGCTAATGGGCTCCATACGTGTAGTGTTGCGCAGAGCGGGCGGAGCGGTTGCCAGGGGCGGAGCAACACGTACAGGAGTGGGCGCGAAGGTTGGTGTAGTGCGCGCTGGAGTGGGTGCAATGACTTGGTTAAATTCTTCGGTAGAAGGCAGGCGACGAGTAGGCATAAAAGATGCTGATGACGAGACAAAAGTCGGTGGCGGAGCGATGGGTAGGAGCTCCCTCCTGTTGGCAGCACAGCCATGGACTGAGTCCATGCGGGTAGCTACGAAGTCGTCCACCAGGTTGTCGAAGGCTGCCTCCAGGGCCCGGAGATACTCAATGAGCATCTCAAAAGCCTCGTCTCGTTCTCCTCTGGGGCAGGAGTATGCGTAGTGACAGGTGTAAGGCACATGGCACGGAAGATAACGGTAACGACGAGTCTTCATCACGGGAAGGACATCCCTGAGACGAGCTATCGCCTCGCGGGCTGCCATCTGCATAGCATGCCTCTCCATAGGCATGGCTCTTCCCATGAACCGGAAGCGGCGTAACTCACCACGCCCTCCCTTGAACTGCACCGCGGCCTGGTGCATGGTCAGACTGTCGTTGACTCGGTGCTGGTAAAGTGTGAAGACTGGGCGCATGGATGGCCCCATCGCGACCTGAACGATGGAAGAGAGAAGCTTGACGAACCCATCGGGCACGTTGGCGAAGGTCTGAGACTCGCAGCTGACGTCGGCCATCTACAAAAGTAGGCAAAACTCTGCAGGGTCAGATCATAAATTTATGCTGACTGACAGAAATGACTACCATTGCAAAAATATAAATTAGCTCTATCAAGCTAATAACCAATTAGCGATCGCACCTAGTGGCTTCCTACAGTCAGCCTAGCTCTGGTACCAAGCTTGTCACGACCGGTTTTCCAATAAAAATATTTATTGATAAACCAGTCTTTTGAGTCCAGTATGAGAGAAATCCTCCTCACTGGTAGACAATTTCTTGATACAATAAGCCAGTAGCATAAAATATATTACAGGGTCGAACTATGGTTGCTCAACCAAATTATTACAAGCACGCCAATAATCATACATAATGGCGGACAGGACACGGTGGTGTGGAGACATACTACTGACTCATGGATAGGTTGGTGGTGGAAAAGCACAGCGAGAAGGGAAATACAAGACTCTAAGAATATCATTTCATCGAACGTCGAGGTGAGGCTCGATAAATTTATTTGGTAGCGGAAGCGGATATAAAACAGTGGCCAAATCCAGGGCCGCACAAGACTGACTGGGACTCCTCTAAGTGTCAGACTCGCTATCGAACTCTTCATCCATGAGATCGCCTTCGTCAGCATCTGGCCAAATCAACAAGCCAGTGAGTACTTTGTAGGTACTCGCAAGACAGTTCGGACGTAATATATAACAAATGCATGCATGGATGCAACATGATTAATTCCTTAATGCACAATAAATAAAATTGGCATAACGGGTAAGTAAAAAGGGAAAACGGCGGTAGTCCGCCTGAAATTCCACAGAACATAAATAAGGACCGATCGGGTGTCTGAAGCGACGCCTCGAAAGGTGTCAGGACCCCGACTCAATGCCACATCGATCTAGCATGTAACACCTCATATCACTTTGCGGCCTCACGCACGGTATTCCCACGGGTGTCGCCTTACCTTTGCCCGGGACCGTTTGCGCCTTTTGGCTCACGTATATGATGATGTCGCTAGCATCCATATGATAAAGAGTCCGGGCTGACATGACTAGTCGTAAACCCAAAGTGGCACAGACTTACAGGGACAGGCATCCATGACCTAGCATCGAACGTGTCGGTCATCAGCGAGTGAATCCAGGCTGTAGCACTGGGCTAGCAGGACTCCGGTGAACCAGGCTGTAGCGGGCTAACAGGACTCCGGTATTCATCGCGTGACATTTCCCCAAAGGGACAGACACAAGAACGAAGAAGGACACATGCCGGCCAGCCTAAGTGTTCCGGAGCAGTAGCAAGCTACCAAGGCTCAATGGAAACACTAGGAGACATTTCCCGGTAAGAGAGGCTACTAAAGATAAACAACTAGATGGTCAGATCCCACACATACCAAGCATTTCAATAACATACACACAATATGCTCGATATGTGCAAATACAACATGGCATCACAACATGACTCTACGACTCAAGTATTTAATCAATAGGCTCCGAGGAGCGAGATATTACAAACATGGGTCTCATGACCCAACACTCAGAGCATACAAGTCAAAGCACAAGCGGAAGCTATCATGTCTGGGTACAGACATCTATAAATGAAAAAGGCTGAGAAGCCTGACTATCTACCAGATCCTGCCGAGGGCACAAGATCGTAGCTGAGGTAACAAGCGAAACGTCGAAGTCCACGCGGAACTACTAGTGAGACTGAAGTCTCTCTGCACAAAACATAAAATAGGCAAACGTGAGTACAAATGTACCCAGCAAGACTTACATCAGAACTAACTACATATGCATCATTATCAACAAGGGAATGGTGGGGTTTAACTGCAGCAAGCCAGCTTTGACTCGGTGGCTATCCTGAACTACGACTGCAAGTAACTCTTTTGAGGTGGCGCACTCGAGTCCACATATTCACCATATCAATACACCACTATGGATCCGCTCCCGTCTCCCTACGAGAACGCCATCCATAGCACTCACGCTTATCTTGCGTATTTTAGGGTATCCACTTTCACTTGTCTATGAACTGATATAAGCAACCCAGAAGTCCTTTTCCGCGGACACGGCTATTCGAATAGGTGATGTTAACCCTGCAGGGGTGTACTTCTTCATACATGTTTCCACCACTTAGCGTCTGCACACGACATGTGCTCGGCAGACTTCAAGCGAAAGCCGACGTGGGTGTAGACCACGACCTACCTAAACACTCAAGTATCTAGTCCAGGTTTATCGCCTATTCGGGTTCCATCCATGAGGAGATCCGGCCGGAGTTTCGCTCACAGCCCCAAACAATGTGAACAGGGTTCCCGAGATACCAAACAGGCATCCGGTACACCGTGCCACGTACCTACCGCATCACAGCCCACCCCTAAGGTCAGTGCTGTCCACGGCCTCCAGTAAGCTACAAACACCAGAAACTACTTGCAACTGCTGGACAGAGGACTAGGGTGAATAAGAAGTCAAGCGGGGTCATATTTCAGGGCCCAATGTATGGTAGTAGCTGAATCATGGATCACAAACACAGAACTCAGTTCCTAAGGACGGCTGCAATGAGACAACCCACCATGTACTCCTACATGGCCTCTCACTGCTACCTTTACCAAATCGTGTTCACACACTTAGCTCACACACAGTAGGACATGTTCACACGCCTCTGATTCATCCCCGATGAATCAGACCTGACTCAACTCTAAGCAGTAGCAGGCATGACAAACAGGCATGAATGAGTAGGCACAACAGGGCTCAAACAACTCCTACTCATGCTAAAGGGTTTCATCTATTTACTGTGGCAATGACAGGTCATGCAAATGATAAAGGGGTTCAGCTACCGCAGCAAGTAACAGATGAATCGGTGTTGTCCTAATGCAGTAAAAGAGAGCAGGAGCGAGAGAGTAGGATTGTATCGGAATGAACAAGGGGGGTTTTGCTTGCCTGGCACTTCTGAAGATAACATTGAGTCTTCATCAGTGTCAACGGTCACATCATCGGTATCACGTCTATCGAGAGGGGACAAATACCGGCAACACAGAAGGGAACACAATCAATGCAATGCACAATATGATGCATGATCATGACATGGCAATATGAATGTGTTTTGGGCTAATGCAACTAGCAACAGATTAAATGAAGTTGGTTTGAATCCAAGATTCAAATTCAAACTCCATATGTGGATATTTAAATGCCCTTTATATGATTTGTGCTAAACAGCAGCTATAAGTTGTTCTAACATGCATGAAAATGGTACAGATGGTTTCCTTGAATTTTTCTGATAATTTTTCATATATAATTTATTTCATTTGGAGTTACGGTTAATTTTCTATGATTTTTAGAAGTTATAGGCATTTTCTAGAATTTCAGAATTAAATTAAATCCAGAAAACATTACTACGTCAGCATGACGTTGGCATGACATCAGCAAGTCAACAGGGGCCGGCTCGGGTCAAACCTGACCAGTGGGGCCCACTGGTCAGTGACTACGGCTAATCCTAATATAATTTAAACCTAACCTAGTTTAATTAGTCGGCCCGGGCCCGCATGTCAGTGAGTCAGTGGCTTAATTAAACTTAGTTATTAATTTAACCAAAGGTTAGCAGGGGACGGGCCCACACGTCAGTGACCCAGGGGGGTCAAATCCCTGGTCAACCCGGCTAATCCACCGGCGTCTAACCGCCGGCAACGACCAGACACGGCGGTGGCTCGCCGGAATGGCTGCTCCGGCGCCCATTCGACGCGCGGAGGGGTTCTACAGGGAGCTCGAGCTCATGCGCATCCAATGGAGCAAGCCAGAGGAGTTGGGGTTGGCTGTGGCGTCGGCAGCGGCGAGGGAGGCGGCGGCCGGAGTTCGGGCAAGGTCGGGGTTGGCGTTAGGGGGCACGGGAGGGGAAGCTAGTGTGTGTGTTAGGTTCCTGGTGAGGTGTGGAGCACGTTGCCGTGCTCGGTAGCTAGCTCCGGTGGCTCTGGCCTTGTCCGCGTCATCGCCGGCGGCGAGGAGCACACGGCCCCGGTGGAAAGGGCGGCTAGCGTGCGGGAACGAGCGCGGGGAGGAGGGGAAATGGAAGAGGAGCTCACATAGACCCTGTAGAGGTGGACGGCGAGCTTGAGGGAGGCCGGACGGCGACGAATTTGACGACGGCGATCCTCGGTGGCCGAGGAGGGGAAAAAGCGTCGGGGCGGTGCTTCGGGGCTCTTCCGGTCACGTGGCTCGGTGAGGGGGTTGGCGACGAGGTGCAGGAGCTCGGGAGCACGTCGGGGAGGAGAGGGGGTGGCGGTGGCCGCGAGGGAGCTCGTCGGTGGCGGCGGCTCCGTTCGGTCCGGGCGAGAGAGAGGGAGCAGAGGAGAGAGGGGATGCAGCGGGGGAGGAAGAGGAGCGAGGGGACACGAGGCCTCGTCGTGGCGTCGCTAGGGAGGCCGGGGGGGAAGCAGGAGGTGGCCGGGAAGCAGGAGGTGGCCGGGGCGCGTGGCCGCGCGCGCCGGGCGCGTGCCCGTCCTCCTGGTAGGGAGGAAGACGACAGGGGAGGAAGTGGAGATGGGCTGGGCCGGCTAGGCCGCGCTGGAGGAGCTGGGCCAGGTAAGTGGGCTGAGGTGAGCGCCAGGTAGTCCTCTGCTCTGTTTTTTTTTCTATTCTGTTTATTTTTTATTTAATTTATTTTGCCACTGTTTTGAATTTAAAATAATTCAAACAATGCCAAAACTCCTCTGAATATTTTATATTGCTAGATGGACTTTTCCAAAAGCTTATAAAATATTTCAGGGGTATTTGAAATTAGATTCTAATTATATGAATATAATTCAAATTCAAATAGCTAATGAATTAAATCCAAAGTCCCAAAAATAATTCCTTAAAAATGTTCAATATTTTGGTTGGGACCAGAACCCTTACCAAAAATTATCAAACATTTAAGAAGAGCATTTTGGAGCAATGAATGAGATTTCTAGGGTTTTTGCCCCTCTTTTATTTAAGTTTTTGAGGCTTCCAAAATTCCTCAGTTCAGGTTTCAATAATTTAAACATGATGCACACATGAAGCTAGCCTAGAGCACTACCAACAGCTAGGGATGTGACAACTCACCCCCACTAAACAAGAATCTCGTCTCGAGATTCAAGCGTAGGGTAAGGTGAAGGGGAAACGCAAACTAGTACAATCTTCACGATCCAGGTTGCACTTCAAATGAACGTTGATTTGAACACCATCTTTGTCTTGTCGTCTTGCCCTGAGAACTTCAGCTAATCATGACAAGAAGTGGAAAGGAAAACTCTAGAAGGATCGGTCTTCTCGAAGGTCGAACAACTCAGGATTAACTCACGGAATGAGACTTAGAACCATCTCTCGGGTTGAGACACGAGATACACATCAAGAGGGGTGGAAAGAAACGGATGACGAAGGTTCACTAGGTGGACAATAATTCCACTCTTAAGAAGGTGGTAAACGATTGTCAACGTAGCAAGGAGTTGAGTTGCCATGATACCACAGCGAGGCACCTTAGGGATGGTGACTCGTAGAAATATCTCCTTAAGTGGCAAAAAGAATTACCTTTGATTCAGAGATCATCGAAAATCTTTTATACCAACCTATGGCAATTCTCGAGCGATCATTTGGAGGGGGTCGGTAGAATGGCATACTCGGACTTGGATGATGTGGATTACCTTGTTGAAGACAACGTAATGGATGAATTTGCTTATCACCGGAAATGGAAGAGACCCATGGTAGAATGGCACATTGGCGGTGCAAGCTGGGAACAAAATGCAGATGCTGGGAATGATTCTGGTAACTGGGGAAGAACCCAACAATAGAGAGTGAATTCACTGTTTGAGAAGGTCATAGCATTGCCGAGGGAACTGAGAGCATCCCAATTAGAGCCGATGATAACACGTAGCGCTTGTGCGTGCTCTCAAGAACTTGAGCATTTCCACAATCATCAAGGTTTTATCAACAACCGCGTCAAGGGTGCTGACAACACAACATACTACCATGATGAATAGCGATGGACGATGCAGATGCGAAGGAGGATAACACTTTCTCAGATTTCACCTTAGCGAGGCCAAGCAAATAAAATCTGGATGATCGACCGAGAGACATTTAGCACTCCGCTTCTAATGTTCTCCTTGATGTGCTAGCGTAATCCACCCATAGATATGGTTTGATATCTAGAACATCAAGTAAAAAAAGGTCGGACTTCGGAACACAGAAATCCATAGGGGCAACTAGGGAGTAATCCTACGAAATCCCTATGGGGAGGTGGCCAACTTCCTCAAACAAGATACTATAATAATAGGTCTACCGGACGGGTGTGTTGGCCACGACATCCACCTTGCCGGTTATTGAGAGACCAATATTATAATTCTTGGGAAATGTTCCAACCATCATATCTGCCTGAGATTCAGATCTGGTTGGTGTCAGGATATTCCAGACTCATCGAGTCTAGGAAGAAAACGGAAGTTTGCAACACAAATCGACGAGATGACGTTGCGAGATTCTCGGGGAATGAACTACGATAGCAAGCTCCAAAACATGAGCTGGTTCTGCTACAAACATGTGAACACGTTGTCCCAGACAAGCATGCCCTCATGGTAGTCTTACAATAAAACACTACCGAGTTCAGGAGGGGGAACCATCAACGAGGGTATCGAAGTCTTGTGCATTACCATGGATTAACACTTAACTCCTTTTCTCGAACAAATCAGTCAGTGGCTTGGGGTGCTACGGAACACATATAGAATGGAGGTTGCAAGTCTCCGAACCACAGAATACTTTCGCACGTGTGCATGGCTGATTTGGGATGATTCCAAAGGAAACAAAACAATCTTTCTCAAATTCACGGCGGCAACTTTCACCAAATGCACGTGTATAAGAGGAAGTCACTCCTTTCATCAAACAAATACTTCATGAGCTAGCATGAAGAAAATGCTTTCAAAAGTTTCCAACACTAGCTTAATGTTCAACAAAATCATGGAGGAGATAAGGATGTTGTCAATGGGCTCAACAACAATTCATCCGGGTTTCCTTTTAAAAGGAATTCCATAGTTAAGTGAACACGGTGATAGCATTGGTCAGACCAGAGATGTAATGGTGTATGCTCGAGGGATCAACCACGAATAAGACAACATTACGAGCATCGTTGGTACTGATTTGATTTGACGATAGCCCATACTCAAATCAAAGGATTGATAAGACAATAGGTCCAGCAACTGATCACAGGGACCAATCGATGAAGATATCATCTTCTTCAACACACACTACACAAGAATATCCCTTTGGGACGAACTAAGTCAGGCAAGCTTTTATCTTCCAATTCTCCAGATTGTTGTATAGCTTGACCAGCTAGCTCAGGGGTATCTAACACCGATTCTTGGAGAGAAGGTGGTTCGCAAGAAACCAACTTGATCACGAGCTCAACATAACAGTCAGGTGACAGCCTGGTGATACTTTCGAGAAGATATTCGGAAAATCACGAACCACCGATATGTTACTAAGCTCGAGAACAATCTCGCTTTTGAGGGCAAGACGATATGATCAAATGAGTGAGGACTTGACAAGATCCTAACTCATCAATCGAAGGGTGCACCGAAATAAGGACTAGGTAGCACGATCAGTCTTAGAAGGATGATTCAAAAACCAACACGCTAAGAATGAAATTATTGTCCCTTAACTACCAAGCAACGAGGTTGCTGGGAGTATTGATTTCACATATCACGATTCACTTGTCGACATTCCGGTTACAATAACACAGGAACCGAGGAATGAACAATGATGGCAAGAAGTATCACTGTACCAAGAGTTCATAGGATGGTGTGCAATTCCTATAACAATCCCGATATAAAAGATGGTAATACTCCAAGGTAGAACAGAGCAAAAGCTGGATTGGCATTTTGATCTGCGGAGTACAATTGTTTTGACCCAATCCTAGATATGGAAGAGGTACTGGAGTTTGTTTCTCCTAGTCATTCCGCGATAGAATGGCTTGACGGACCACAAGAGTAATAGGCATCGATGAACGAATGCACACATAATCTTGACTATCAATTGATAGACGAGGGTCAGAAGACAACTAAAGAGGGACAACTCAAGGAACACACGATTTTCTGAGTTGTGGGTGCATGGTTTAGCATGTCGAACGAATTCCACATATTTCTTCCGGATAACCCATGCAGAAAGATAGAACTGGCAGAGTCACAATGTAGAATCGAGAACCCATCGAGAGCACTCTGATTGTGATCTTTCGATCAGCGAGGAACATCTGCCATAAGCGGTTCATAGTATTTGGAAGAAAGGAATACCACGAACATCGAGGAGTAATGCAAAGGTTACTAATAACCTAAAGGAATGAGCAAAACTATCAACATGAAGCAAGTAGGGTGAATCTCGGGTTCAAAACTCAGGGATAGAATACCTACTACTAAATGGCATCACGGGATGCTTTCGATAATGACGGCCAGAGTCATCACACTGGAACATAAATCATGGCTAGACTACTAGATGATCCCCTGAGACACCTAGGGTCATAATAGTAACTCCAACATAATGTCAAGGCAATAGAATACCTCAACTCAACAATTAGTGTGATTGAGCTGGCATAAAGGAACATCGAAACCAGAGGGAAAGGATTTTGCAAATGCATCAGACTATTTAGAAACCTGGAATGACTCGGACAGCATAACGGCTGTAAATGCTCAGAAAAGATTTGAGACATTCACAAAAATGGTGGCATAACCACTCAGAAGCACAATATCAAGGTCTCGAGATCAACAGTTAACATACAGAAGTAGAAACTGAACTCAAGCTTAGAACCATCAATCCTACAAGTCTGCAGATTAGTAACACATGATCCTGATAGAAAGAAGAGATAGCCTAGTTCTTAATCCCCGTAGAAGAGAAGATGATGACTCAGATCAGAAGGCCATGAGGTATAAGGAGTAAAAAGAGCCTTACGTTCCATCCCACAATCAATTCCCTTATATAACTAAAGAATTTCTAGACTCAACTTCGACCAGTTTGGCTTGGTAATCCTACAGGCAGTCAAGCTCTGATACCAACGCTGTCAGGACCCCGACTCAATGCCACATCGATCTAGCATGTAACACCTCATATCACTTTGCGGCCTCACGCACGGTATTCCCACGGGTGTCGCCTTACCTTTGCCCGGGACCGTTTGCGCCTTTTGGCTCACGTATATGATGATGTCGCTAGCATCCATACGATAAAGAGTCTGGGCTGACATGACTAGTCGTAAACCCAAAGTGGCACAGACTTACAGGGACAGGCATCCATGACCCAGCATCGAACGTGTCGGTCATCAGCGAGTGAATCCAGGCTGTAGCACTGGGCTAGCAGGACTCCGGTGAACCGGGCTGTAGCGGGCTAACAGGACTCCGGTATTCATCGCGTGACATTTCCCCGAAGGGACAGACACAGGAACAAAGAAGGACACATGCCGGCCAGCCTAAGTGTTCCGGAGCAGTAGCAAGCTACCAAGGCTCAATGGAAACACTAGGAGACATTTCCCGGTAAGAGAGGCTACTAAAGATAAACAACTAGATGGTCAGATCCCACACATACCAAGCATTTCAATAACATACACACAATATGCTCGATATGTGCAAATACAACATGGCATCACAACATGACTCTACGACTCAAGTATTTAATCAATAGGCTCCGAGGAGCGAGATATTACAAACATGGGTCTCATGACCCAACACTCAGAGCATACAAGTCAAAGCACAAGCGGAAGCTATCATGTCTGGGTACAGACATCTATAAATAAAAAAGGCTGAGAAGCCTGACTATCTACCAGATCCTGCCGAGGGCACAAGATCGTAGCTGAGGTAACAAGCTAAACGTCGAAGTCCACGCGGAACTACTAGTGAGACTGAAGTCTCTCTGCACAAAACATAAAATAGGCAAACGTGAGTACAAATGTACCCAGCAAGACTTACATCAGAACTAACTACATATGCATCATTATCAACAAGGGAATGGTGGGGTTTAACTGCAGCAAGCCAGCTTTGACTCGGTGGCTATCCTGAACTACGACTGCAAGTAACTCTTTTGAGGTGGCGCACACGAGTCCACATATTCACCATATCAATACACCACTATGGATCCGCTCCCGTCTCCCTACGAGAACGCCATCCATAGCACTCGCGCTTATCTTGCGTATTTTAGGGTACCCACTTTCACTTGTCTATGAACTGATATAAGCAACCCAGAAGTCCTTTTCCGCGGACACGGCTATTCGAATAGATGATGTTAACCCTGCAGGGGTGTACTTCTTCATACATGTTTCCACCACTTAGCGTCTGCACACGACATGTGCTCGGCAGACTTCAAGCGAAAGCCGACGTGGGTGTAGACCACGACCTACCTAAACACTCAAGTCTCTAGTCCAGGTTTATCGCCTATTCGGGTTCCATCCATGAGGAGATCCAGCCGGAGTTTCGCTCACAGCCCCAAACAATGTGAACAGGGTTCCCGAGATACCAAACGGGCATCCGGTACACCGTGCCACGTACCTACCGCATCACAGCCCACCCCTACGGTCAGCGCTGTCCACGGCCTCCAGTAAGCTACAAACACCAGAAACTACTTGCAACTCCTGGACAGAGGACTAGGGTGAATAAGAAGTCGAGCGGGGTCATATTTCAGGGCCCAATGTATGGTAGTAGCTGAATCATGGATCACAAACACAGAACTCAGTTCCTAAGGACGGCTGCAATGAGACAACCCACCATGTACTCCTACATGGCCTCTCACCGCTACCTTTACCAAATCGTGTTCACACACTTAGCTCACACACAGTAGGACATGTTCACACGCCTCTGATTCATCCCCGATGAATCAAACCTGACTCAACTCTAAGCAGTAGCAGGCATGACAAACAGGCATGAATGAGTAGGCACAACAGGGCTCAAACAACTCCTACTCATGCTAAAGGGTTTCATCTATTTACTGTGGCAATGACAGGTCATGCAAAGGATAAAGGGGTTCAGCTACCGTAGCAAGTAACAGATGAATCGGTGTTGTCCTAATGCAGTAAAAGAGAGCAGGAGTGAGAGAGTAGGATTGTATCGGAATGAACAAGGGGGGTTTTGCTTGCCTGGCACTTCTGAAGATAACATTGAGTCTTCATCAGTGTCAAACGATCACATCATCGGTATCACGTCTGTCGAGAGGGGACAAATACCGGCAACACAGAAGGGAACACAATCAATGTAATGCACAATATGATGCATGATCATGACATGGCAATATGAATGTGTTTTGGGCTAATGCAACTAGCAACAGATTAAATGAAGTTGGTTTGAATCCAAGATTCAAATTCAAACTCCATATGTGGATATTTAAATGCCCTTTATATGATTTGTGCTAAACAGCAGCTATAAGTTGTTCTAACATGCATGAAAATGATACAGATGGATTCCTTGAATTTTTCTGATAATTTTCCATATATAATTTATTTCATTTGGAGTTACGGTTAATTTTCTATGATTTTTAGAAGTTATAGGCATTTTCTGGAATTTCAAAATTAAATTAAATCCAGAAAACATTACTGCGTCAGCATGACGTTGGCATGACGTCAGCAAGTCAACAGGGGCCGGCTCGGGTCAAACCTGACCAGTGGGGCCCACTGGTCAGTGACTACGGCTAATCCTAATATAATTTAAACCTAACCTAGTTTAATTAGTCGGCCCGGGCCCGCATGTCAGTGAGTCAGTGGCTTAATTAAACTTAGTTATTAATTTAACCAAAGGTTAGCAGGGGACGGGCCCTCACGTCAGTGACCCAGGGGGGTCAAATCCCTGGTCAACCCGGCTAATCCACCGGCGTCTAACCGCCGGCAACAACCAGACGTGGCGGTGGCTCGCCGGAATGGCTGCTCCGGCGCCCATTCGATGCGCGGAGGGGTTCTACAGGGAGCTCGAGCTCGTGCGCATCCAATGGAGCAAGCCAGAGGAGTTGGGGTTGGCTGTGGCATCGGCAGCGGCGAGGGAGGCGGCGGCCGGAGTTCGGGCGAGGTCGGGGTTGGCGTTAGGGGGCACGGGAGGGGAAGCTAGTGTGTGTGTTAGGTTCCTGGTGAGGTGTGGAGCACGTTGCCGTGCTCGGTAGCTAGCTCCGGTGGCTCTGGCCTTGTCCGCGTCATCGCCGGCGGCGAGGAGCTCACGGCCTTGGTGGAAAGGGCGGCTAGCGTGCGGGAACGAGCGCGGGGAGGAGGGGAAATGGAAGAGGAGCTCACATAGACCCTGTAGAGGTGGACGGCGAGCTTGAGGGAGGCCGGACGGCGACGAATTTGACGACGGCGATCCTCGGTGGCCGAGGAGGGGAAAAAGCGTCGGGGCGGTGCTTCGGGGCTCTTCCGGTCACGTGGCTCGGTGAGGGGGTTGGCGACGAGGTGCAGGAGCTCGGGAGCACGTCGGGGAGGAGAGGGGGTGGCGGTGGCCGCGAGGGAGCTCGTCGGTGGCGGCGGCTCCGTTCGGTCCGGGCGAGAGAGAGGGAGCAGAGGAGAGAGGGGATGCAGCGGGGGAGGAAGAGGAGCGAGGGGACACGAGGCCTCGTCGTGGCGTCGCTAGGGAGGCCGGGGGGGAAGCAGGAGGTGGCCGGGAAGCAGGAGGTGGCCGGGGCGCGTGGCCGCGTGCGCCGGGCGCGTGCCCGTCCTCCTGGCAGGGAGGAAGACGACAGGGGAGGAAGTGGAGATGGGCTGGGCCGGCTGGGCCGCGCTGGAGGAGCTGGGCAAGGTAAGTGGGCTGAGGTGAGCGCCAGGTAGTCCTCTGCTCTTTTTTTTTCTGTTCTGTTTATTTTTTATTTAATTTATTTTGCCACTGTTTTGAATTTAAAATAATTCAAACAATGCCAAAACTCCTCTGAATATTTTATATTGCTAGATGGACTTTTCCAAAAGCTTATAAAATATTTCAGGGGTATTTGAAATTAGATTCTAATTATATGAATATAATTCAAATTCAAATAGCTAATGAATTAAATCCAAAGTCCCAAAAATAATTCCTTAAAAATGTTCAATATTTTGGTTGGGACCAGAACCCTTACCAAAAATTATCAAACATTTAAGAAGAGCATTTTGGAGCAATGAATGAGATTTCTAGAGTTTTTGCCCCTCTTTTATTTAAGTTTTTGAGGCTTCCAAAATTCCTCAGTTCAGGTTTCAATAATTTAAACATGATGCACACATGAAGCTAGCCTAGAGCACTACCAACAGCTAGGGATGTGACAAAAGGTGAACAAATAAAAATAAGGAAATGATGCCACAGTCGGGCATCTTAGCGACACCACATAAAGGGCTTTTAAAAGAAATGCCATGGTCGGACGTCTGAGCGACATCGCAGAAAGGGCTTTAAAAGAAATGCCACAGTCGGACGTCTGAGCGACATCGCAGAAAGGGCTTTAAAAGAAATGCCACAGTCGGACGTCTGAGCGACATCGCAGAAAGGGCTTTAAAAGAAATGCCACAGTCGGACGTCTGAGCGACATCGCAGAAAGGGCTTTAAAAGAAATGCCACAGTCGGACGTCTGAGCGACATCACATAAAGGGCTTTAAAAGAAATGCCACAGTCGGACGTCTGAGCGACATCGCAGAAAGGGCTTTAAAAGAAATGCCACAGTCGGACGTCTGAGCGACATCGCAGAAAGGGCTTTAAAAGAAATGCCACAGTCGGACGTCTGAGCGACATCACATAAAGGGCTTTTATTCACAAGTAAACAATACTCATAATAAACATTCAATTCATGAAAACAAACGGGTTAGTCCATCCACAGGAGTAATCATTTAACCGGACTTAGCACTCATGCGATTCACCGGAGTCTCTGTCATCAAAGCTGACAATTGATTAGGATAAGGTGGAACGAAACTTGACATGGAAGAGATGATTTGGAGGAATATATGACTCTGCAGAGTTTGTACAAAATTTTTCCCACAGTCAACGGATTTCCGTAGTCACGAAGGACTAGTTCCGTTTACGGTATTTCGGAAGAAAACACAGCTAACCGGTACACACCCATCCCACCTCTCGATGCTAGGAATCACCCTAGTCATCGTCCAAGAAAAACTTTTGAGACGGGGAGATCACAATCTCGAATAGCATGGGATCAAATTTATATACGCGCGCTCTAAGGGGTGCCCCCCTCTCGGTCCCAACCGGAAACACCCATGCCCCCTGACCGGAAGACTGGCTTTAATCCAGGGCCATGGAACCATCATCACGGCCTCTCCTCTTTGGTGTGTACCATGAAAGCGGTTTGAAACTTACTAAACCATATTCCTTGCGGAAAACATGTGGTAGTACAAGGAAGGGAATGATAGGTACTGGACCGATATGGTTTGACACTGAAGTCACATAGTCTGGCGTAAGACTGGCATGCTACAACACTGCCGTCGTACCCATCCTCATGCCAACACATGGCCATTCATATTCACATTCATCCACGTATGGATCACTGAACTCACTCACCTTATTATCACATAAAAATAATGTTCATCGGTATGCTTGCCAACATGCCATGAAACTAACTAAATGCAAAACATGCCGAGACACTCATCATATCAAAAGTTCAAACATGCTTGCCTGGTTCAGAGTAGTCGGAGCCTAGCTCGGTGAAGTTCGCGGCTCCGTCACCTCCTTCGGTATCTACGTTTAAAGAAAATATATGCGCTAACGTAAATACCAAGGAGAGCACAGAAGGTAAACCAAATATTTTTCAAATAAATCAGATAAAAAACTAGACAAAATTTGAAAGAGAACAGAAAAAGAATCAATCAAAAATACTTTTATGATTAAAAGTTATAAGGGTTTTTGTCCAGGGACTTATCTGTAATGAAACAGAAGATTTCCAGGGGCTAGTTTATAAAAACAGAAAACGCTTCGGTAGCGACTACGCCAGCCCGAAGAGAAAACGCATTCTGCCCGAAGGCGCTTCCAGAAAACGATTCGAAGAGAGAGCAGAGAGGCTGACGGTGGGGTCCCACCTGTCAGGTTCAAATGTTTAAACGGGGCGGCAGAGTTCGCCGGCGCCCGAGAGCTGCGGTGGTCGCCGGCGGCGATCCACGGCGAGGCAGAGAGATCGGGGAGTACCTCCGTGCTCAGGGTACCCTTCCGCGTCAGTTGATGGTGGTGGAGTCGGTCGGCGAGCACCACGTCGACGGCGAGCTTTGCTCCGGCGGACGGCGGCTCGGGTGGTCGAGGGGCTCGTCGAAGAGGGCTGCATAGGTTAAATTGAAGAGGGGGTCATGCTCCTGGCAGCTAGAGAAGGTAACGAACGGGGTTTGAGCGCCAGAGATGGCCTCACCAGAACGAATCGGGCTGGAGGCCGAGGCGGGGAGAGGCGGCCGGAGCTGGGGGAGGAGACCTCCTCGAGGTCCCCCTAGTGGCCTGGCGGGGTGTTGGTGAGTAGTGGGGTGCTGCGTGCACAAGAGTGAGCTCGGGACCCCTTTATATAGGCGGTCCGAGGTGGTTGCCGTGAACGAGGATCACCGGCGAGCGATTACGGTGGCGCAGTGCTCGGTCGGGGTGGTTAGGGGGTCGAGCGTCATCACGGAGGTCCAACGGGTCCGTTTTGGTGTTGAACTGGCTGGGGTTTGGGTGTTAAGGGCGAGCTCGACGGAACGGTGATGGTGCGGGCCCGTCGGCGGCGGAGAGCGCGTTCCGTGCTTGCCGGCCATGGTGGCTGTGCTACGGGCGTGCGCTGGCGTGCATGAGGCCACGCGGAGAGCCAGGGAGCGATGGGCGGCGCGGAACGGCGTTCTGCCGTGGTGTGCCTCCTGTCGGCCGCCACGGGAGGTCCCGACGCCGCAGAAGACACCGGCGAGGGCGAGCCAGTGCGCTACCGACGCCAGGAAGGCTCCACGCACGCGTGTGCAACTTCGGACAAGAGGAAGAGGCGGCGAGGAACGTGCCAAGGGCACTGTGGCCGCGTGACTGAAACTGACGGACTGAAGATGACACTGAAACTGAATTTTCTGAACTTTGAACAGTAACAATGCCCACCAGGTGTTCGACCGAATGAAATTGGCCTCTGGTGATTTTTCCTTGAGCTGATTTTTGGTGGAGTGGCTTCTCCTTGCTCAAGTAGGCTGCATGATTTTTGGTGGAATTTTTGGAGCAGTGTGGATATGAATTTCACCAAATTTGGCAAATCTGGTCCAAACTTGCAGAGACTGTATTTTGAAAATTTTGAAAAGAGGAGGAGTGGATCAAGATGGTTCTGGGTTGTGGGTTCAAAGGACAATCCAGGAGAATTGGTTTGAGGTCAAAACTCAAATGCAATAGGGCACTTGCTTTGAAAATCTCTCAGGCTCCAAATAATTTTCAGAATTGAATTGAGGGAAAAATAATTAGAATAAAAATCCAAAACCAGTTTGGATTAGTTGGGACAGAGAATTTAGGTTGATCACAAGGTGTAGGGGAGGTTTTGGAGGGGTTTTACCACATGGGCAAAGATGCCAAGTCATGGTGGTTCCAAGATATGAAAATCCCAAATTTCATGGAGTTTCTTTTTAAAAGAAAAAAATTAAACTCCCAAAATAATTTTGGGAGAGAACCAACAGAGAATAAGTTTCAAAAGGTTAAACACCAAAGTTTGAAGCAAGAACAAAAACCTTGCCAAAGGAAAGAAAGTTTCTTAAGAGGAAGGTTTTCTGGAAAATTTTAAATGGCCTCTTTTCAAAAACCACAAAGTTTTTGCTGAAAACCAAAGTAAAAATTTTGGAGTGTCACAACACCTACCCCCTTAGGAAAAATCTCGTCCCCGAGATTTCAGCTGATCCTTAAGTAAGTGTGGATGCTCTGTCCGAAGAAAATCCTCGCTTTCCCAGGTTGCTTCACTGTCGGTGTGATTGCTCCACTGGACTTTGAAAAACTTGATGGCTTTCTGTCGGGTCCTCCTTTCAGACTCCTCTAATATTCTTATGGGACGTTCTCGATAAGTGAGGTCGGGCTGTATGTCAATGTTCTCATGAGATACTTATTTCTCTAGGTTGCTTACGCACTTCCTTAATTGAGAGACGTGGAACACGTCGTGAATGTCGGACAAGTCTTCGGGTAAGTCTAGCTGGTAGGCTACAGTGCCTCTTCGTGCCACTATGCAAAATGGTCCAATGAATCTTGGTGCTAATTTTACTTTAATCTTAAACCGTTGCAATCCTCTCATCAGGGATACTCTCAAGTATACGAATTCACCGGGTTCGAAGCTGACCCTACGATGTTTCTGATCATAATAACTTTTCTGTCGACTTTGAGCGGTCTTAAGTCGGTCCCTGATTAGCTTGACTTTTTCCTCGGCTTCTCTGAGCATATCTGGTCTGAAGATGCGGCTGTCTCCGGTCTCTGACCAATTTAACGGGGTACGACATCTCCTTCCGTATAGGGATTCGAAAGGAGCCATTTGCAGGCTGGCCTGGTAACTGTTGTTGTATGCGAACTCGGCATATGGCAGGCTGTCCTCCCAACTGGTTCCATAGGTGAGGACACATGCTCTCAGCATGTCTTCTAAAACCTGGTTTACGCGTTCTGTTTACACGTCCTGTCAAAGAAGAGATCATGTCCCCTTATCGCGGGATTCTCATCAATACGGGTATGGGTAATCCCCCCATGCCATCAATCGTGGCACTTGGGAAGTAAGCGATTCTCAACAGGCTAGTGGGGAGGCGCGCCGATTTCGTCGCCTCTATAAAGGGATAAGAGTTCCTCATTTTTACCCACGCCTTCTTTCCCCCTCGCATACTCTTGCCCCTTCGAGCTCCAGCACCCTAGTCCAGGTTTTCCCCGCACAGTTAGTCATGTCCGGAGCAGGAGGCAAGTGGGTGGCTTCCATCGTGATAGAGAAGAAGATTGTGAATCTCTGGACAGCCGGATACTTGGCCGTGGACATAGTGCACCGGCTACCAGACGAGCGGCAGGTCATTCCGACTCCAGGACCCCACGAGAGGGTCGTGTTCCTAGCCCACTTCGTCCGTGGACTGGGGTTTCCACTCCACCCGTTCGTCTGTGGGGTTATGTTCTACTACGGGCTAGACTTTCATGATCTAGCTTCGAACTTCGTCCTCAACATGTTGGCGTTCATCATCGTGTGCGAGGCCTTCCTCCGCATCAAGCCACATTTCGGCTTGTGGCTCCAAACCTTCTGCGTGAAGCCGAAGATTGTTAGCGGCCAGCAAGCAGAGTGCAGAGGAGCCATGGTGGGCAAAATGCCTAATGTCACCTGGCCTGACGGCTCCTTTGCAGAAACCGTGAAGGGGTGGCAATCGGGATGGTTCTATATCACTGAGCCACGCGACGCCAATTGGGCACCGGCCCCCGAGTTCCAATCTGGAACCCCTATGCGGCTCACCTCCTGGGAACAGAAGGGCCTGTTATGGGGCGAATCTGCAGAGCTGACCGGATTCATCAACTGCGTCAAAGGCATGAAGGACAAGAACATCAAGCTTGTCAACGTGGTCCAAGTCATGCTCATCTGCCTGATCTTGCCGTGCCAAAGGCGGGCATTCAATTTGTGGGAATTCGTTCCGCCCGAACACCGGACGCTCCAGAGGCTCTACAACATGAAGCACAAGAACACATGGAAGGCGTTGTTCAAGGCCACCGAGGTACCTCCTCTCATAACCGAGGACCGCAGGCTCCACGCCGCACGGCAACCTACCCAGGTAAGTTCTTAGGCCGCCGCCGGGTCTGGTTCTTCCCAATGTACTCATGGGGGAATTCCTAAGTGATTGTGTATTTGTTTTAGGAGTATGTGGAGACAGCAGAGCGGATCAACAGTCCGGCTCCGTTGCCGGAAAGCCCAGCCAATGATCTTCTGACGAAGATGCTGGTCCTGTTGCCCTATAAGGGGCCGGAGAAGAAGGCCGACAAGAAGGCCCCGAGGACCCAAAAGGGTCTCCGAAGTAAGGTTGCGCAAGCCTCGTCCAAAGATGACGAGGCGCACTCCTCCCCCGAAGGGGAAGAAGAAGAAGAAGAGGCCGCCCCGTCCGGAAAGGATGGGGGTCGGAGATGGTGAATCAGGGGGCCAGGAGAGGTCCCCGGCGTAAGGGCGTCATACCCTTGTCATCTGATGACGACGAGGCGGATTCCTCCCGCGGAGGCGGGGAGGAACAAGGAGAAACACCACCTCCCCGTGTCTGGGGAGGGAAGAAGAGGAAGGCCGCCCTGGTGGGGGAGATTGGGACGTCCAAGAAGGGAAAAGCATCCCTTCCGGACTACTCCTCCACCGCCGCCGATAGCGAGGAAGGGTGGCTGCCCAGAAAGAAGCCCCTCGTGCGGTCGTAAATATCCGCACTCAATCGTAATTTTCACTTCATAATTTTGTTTACAATGCCGAACTTGTATACAGTCCGGCTAGGGCCCATCCGGAAGTGTCGTCTTCGGACGGGTCCTTGAGTGAGTCAGCAATGAACTCACTCCCGACGGCCACTACTCCTCGGCCTGTGGATGACACGGAGTTGTTGTCCCAAAGGCTCCCGACGATGCCGGAGGTGGCCCTGGAGGCGCCTCAAGGCAGCGTCCCAGGCGTCGGACTCGCGGGGTTCAAGGTCCCCGCGGATCACGTCGATGAGAGCCACGACAGGTCGGGCTCTCAGCCGAACACTGTTCCGGAGCCTTCAGTGGTTCCGGACTTAGGCGGGCAGCCCCTCGTTATGGAGGGAGGGCCGTCTATATCAAGGACTTCCGTTGCGCCCCTTGAGTCTGCTGGAAGACCTTCGAGGCGCTTCCCTAGATGAAGAGCACCGTACTCTCATGAGTGCGGTGATTCAGAAGGTATCTTCCGCCAAGAGCGGACTAACCGAAGCCTGCACCAACCTCCTAACAGGCCTTGAGGTAAGTAGTAAAAATGTGTAAAATCACCACCTGATAGGTAGTAGCCCCTGATACTCTGTTTGGTGTTCGGAAGGAGAAACCAATCGGAGGGTCAATTATAATCCGCAGGAATCTAAAAATAAGTGTTGAATGTAAATAAACAGGCTGTGGTGCTGGCCGCTGCTGCTCGCACGGCTAAAATCGCCGGCCTGACGCAGGATTTAGAGCAGGCACAGGGAGAGCTCGGTCTCGCGAGGAGGCAGCTCAAAGAGAACAAAGGTGAATGATATCCCTCTCTCATATAATAAATAGGAAATAAAATTTGATTATGCTAACGACGAGATGTCGTGATGTTGTAATAGAGGCCGCCACCAAAGTAGCGTCTCTCAAGAAGGTGTTGTCCAAGGCCAAACACAAAGCGGCCTTGGAACTCAAGGAGCACAAAAAGCAAGAGGCCCGAGTGGACGAGGTACAAGAAGAGCTCCAAGAGCTCGGCAAGAAGCTCGAGTCTATGGAGCGGGAGCTAAAAGCAAAGGAGGCCGAGCTTGCGAAGGCCCTTACAAATACAAAAGACGCCAAGGCCGAAGCCGAGAGGGCTCAGCAAGAGATCCAGGAGGCCAAGAAAATAGTGGCGGGTAAGCAATTTTTTATGCAAAGAAAACATGTGGAGGAGGTGTTTCTTTTACTTACTCGAATCCGGAGCTCTCCAGGGGCATTCGCAGACCTGCCATGCAGCGTATCAGATGCCGCGGAGTTCTACCGTGCCCAGGAGGGGAGAAAAACGGAGAAGTTGTTCTAGTCCCAGTATGCTGGGGCCGAACATGCAACGCCTGTGAGTGACCAACTAAAGAAGTTGGTCGAACTCCACAAGGCGGCCGAAGTGGCTATGAAAGATCTCATAGTCCGGAAATGGCCTGGCGAGCTTCTGCCCACCAGCTACTTCAGCCTTATCAAGCGGATGGTGGATTCCTGTCCGCGATTGAGAGTCATCAAGCGATCCGTTTGCATTGAGGGTGCCCGCCGGGCCCTTGCCCATGCCAAGGTGCATTGGGGCAAGCTAGATGCGGAGAAGCTGGTGAAGGACGGGCCGCCGGAGGGCAAGCCGCATCGTGTCCCCGAGAAGTATTATGATGGCGTTATGAAGGGTGCTTGCCTCATGGCCGATGAATGTACCAAAGACATAATTTTTGAAGAAATTCACTTCTGTCATGTTTGTAATTAAAGACGAAGTTAATTGCACTATGTAGCGCTTTTGTGATTTAAAATATTACCTTCTAAGCGGCTGTTTATCAAACTCTGAAAGTAGGCCAGTCGTCGCCTTCCGCCCCCATGTAACTAGTACTGGGGTGTTCGTGGAAAACCCGGACACTCTTTATCCAAATGTTTGGTCCCTTAAGGAGGTTTCCAGCGCAGTGAACCAAGCAATCAGACTATACGGCTTTATAACCTTCACTTAGCCATAGAAGTCTATGATTTTAAATTTCGGCGAAGCCCCTAGAATCCAGAAGGCCGAATTGGGGCGCTATACACGCCTATATCGGACAAAGCCGAATTAACGCCTAAATCGGAAAAATCTTTAAGGATTTTAAGACCTCTCGAACAGCGACCAGTCTCTCGCCACATCATGTCGGACAGTTTTGTGCTTTCTCTACTGAGGTGCTCTTCCGGAATAACCAGGGCACAATCGCAGTAGTTCTCCTTTGGCCTGCCTTAGCCGGATGATAGAGGAACATAAGGCGGCAAACCTAGGAGCCGGGCTATCCCACCTGTAACCCAAGACATGATTCGGAGCTGATGCATATAATGCTATAAGTTCGAGGTGCTGCACTGTTGAAAGTGTTCGGACTTGACTTGCCGTATTATGGGGCGCCATAAGAAGCCCCTGGCGAACGAAGCGTACCAAAATGTACGGATGCAAAATTAAATAGACATTTATAAAAAAATGCTCGAATAAAAACAAGTAAGCTGACGCTATATATAGTCTCCCATTGATAAATAATATGTTTAGGCGTATGTTTACAATGTATGCATTAAGGGGAGACAAATAGGATTATTTGAGATATCCTATCCAGGGGCAGGCTACGTACAGATAGATAAAGCAGGACCAACAATCGTAAATAGATTCCACCTGGGTGTTTCCTGCTGTACCCAAAGCCTCTTGCCTCTTGGTTTTACTCTCCTATGTAAGTCCAATAATCCGGCTATTCTGGAGAAGCTGCACTAGAGCAATGTACTTAAATGTAAATGGAAAGGTTATTAAGCGATACCGTACTGTTGACTGAGCCCTTGATACGCCTCCACCTGTGCCCGTGGTATTTGGAGTGCATAATTGTGTACGCGTGGCACGAATGCTGCTTTGATGGGATTTGAGCGAAGGCCGGACTGCTAGTCCTGCTCTTGTCGTGCCTGCTGATCTTGCTGCGGGGTGTTCTGCCCTCGCTTGACGGGGCTTGAAAATGTCGTCGCCGGATTGGTGGTTTGCCAGAGGAGGCCGCATTGTACTTCTGCCATAAGGGTCGCAGTATGTTCTTCTGTACGGAGAGAGCGGTCCATATTCCCGTTGACTGTTATGAACCCGCGCGGGCCTGGCATCTTGATCTTGAGGTATGCATAGTGTGGTACAGCATTGAATCTAGCAAAGGTGGTTCGTCCGAGCAGGGCATGGTAACCACTGCGGAAAGGGACGATATCGAAGATTAGCTCTTCGCTTAGGAAATTATCCGGAGATCCGAAGACCACTTCCAATGTTATAGAGCCCATGCAACGGGCCTCTACTCCAGGAATGACACCTTTAAAGGTGGTTTGTGTGGGCTTGATCCTTGAGGGATCGATGCCCATCTTCCGCACTTTGTCCTGATAAAGCAGGTTCAGGCTGCTGCCTCCGTCCATAAGGACTCTTGTGAGGTGAAATCCGTCTATAATTGGGTCTAAAACCAATGCGGCTGAGCCGCCATGACGGATGCTAGTAGGATGATCTCTATGATCAAAGGTGATCGGACAAGCTAACCATGGGTTGAATTTGGGGACGACTGGCACCATCGCATATACGTCCCGCAGTGCTCGCTTTCGTTCCCGCTTGGGGATGTGGGTGGCGTAGATCATGTTGACAGTTTTCACCTAGGGGGGAGGGGAATTTCTTCTGGCCCCCCATGTTTGGACGCCGGGGCTCGTCGTCATCGTCGTTGTGCAGCCCCTTGTCCTTGTTTTTGGCGTTTATTTTGCGGGCCTGTTTAAAGACCCAGCAGTATCTATTGGTATGGTTGGCTGGCTTGTCCGGGGTGCCTTGAATTTGGCATGAGCGCTCCAGTATACGGTCCAGACTGGACGGTCCTTGATTGTTGTGCTTGAATGGCTTCTTCCGCTGACCGGATTTTGATCCGCTGAATCCGGCATTGACCACCGTATCCTCGGTGCTGTCGCCGTTGTTCCGTCGCTTGTGTCTGTTGCGCCGTGGCTTGCCATTATTGTCCCGGACATATGAAGTTCCAGAATGTGGTGTAGTGCTCCTGCAAGCCAACCAGCTGTCCTCGCCCACGCAAAAGCAGGTCATTAGTGTCGTAAGAGCTGCCATGGACTTGGGTTTCTCCTGGCCGAGGTGTCTGGCGAGCCACTCGTCACGGATATTATGCTTGAAAGCCGCCAGGGCTTCAGCATCCGGACAGTCGACTATTTGGTTCTTTTTAGTTAGGAACTGAGTCGAGAATTTCCTGGCTGATTCTCCGGGCTGTTGACTAATGTGGCTCAAGTCATCGGCATCCAGAGGTCGCACATATGTGCCCTGGAAGTTGTCAAGAAACGCGTCTTCCAGATTTTCCCAACTGCCAATGGAATTTGCGGGCAGGCTGTTTAGCCAGTGCCGGGCAGGTCCTTTGAGCTTGAGGGGAAGATACTTGATGGCATGTAGATCATCTCCGCGGGCCATGTGAATGTGGACAAGGAAATCCTCGATCCATACCGCGGGGTCTATGGTGCCATCGTATGATTCGATGTTTACGGGTTTAAACCCTTCTAGGAATTCATGATCCATCACTTCATCAGTGAAGCATAGGGGGTGTGCGGCGCCTCTATGTCGGGCTATGTCATGGCGCAGTCCGGCTACGTCTGACTGGTTGTATTCGGCCTGACCGGATTTGCTGTTAGTGTATCCGGTATGACGGTCATCGTCATGTGCTTCGGCGCGCCCCCGTGATCCGTAGATCGATCTTGGTTGTCCTGCGGCGTTATCCAATTTATCGCGCAGGTCCTGAGTATTGCCCCGGGCCGTAGCAAACCGGCGCGGGGGTATGGGCTGGTATTTCGGCTGATATGTCGTTTTGTCCTGACCTCAAGGTGGTCGGTCAGCCGTGGGGTGCTCGAGTCAGTATTCCTCGGCTGCCAGGACTTCTGTCCATCTGTCTGTGAGCAGATCTTGATCAGCTTGGAGCTGCTGCTGCTTCTTCTTTAGGCTTCTCGCAGTGGCAATAAGCCGGCGCTTGAAGCGCTCCTGTTCTGCGGGGTCTTCATGTACGCCGAACTCATCGTCGCTGAGGCTAATCTCGTCTTCGGAGAGGGGCATGTAATTGTCCTCCTCCGGATACCCGTCCGTCGCCTGTTCATCTGGGCTGTCATGCCTGTCTTCCTATTCGGCCTGCTCGAAGGCGGGCTGTTCGGGGTTGTATTCATCATTGGCACCGTCCGGATTATTATCGTCTCCGGTGCCGGTATTGCCTTGGCGGGGCTTGGAGCGGCGCTGGCGACACCCATGCTTTGCTTTCTTCTTGGAGGGGTTATCCTCCGTTGCCTCATCGCCATTCATTTCTTTCGGAGTGTCCACCATATATATGTCATATGAAGAGGTGGTTGTCCACCGTCCTGTGAGCGGTGGCTCCTGTATGTCTCCTGTATCGTCGTCCATACCATCGATGTCTTCGAAGTCAAAGTCGAGCACGTCGGTTAAATCATCGATCATGGCGACAAAGTGGGTGCTGGGTGGGCAGCGAATTCCTTCGTCACCCGCTTCCCACTCTAGCCGGACATAGTTTGGCCCAGTGTCTCCTGACAAAGAGAGAAACTTCAATGAGTTCAGCATGTCGCCAAAGGGCGAGTGCTGAAAGATGTCCACGGAGGTAAGCTCCATTACCGGAGCCCAACCTGGCTAGGCTGGCTCTAGAGTGAGCAGGAACAGGACCAACAACCAGATATGAGTTCGGGGGTCCGGGATTACGGGCCTCCACAGTGGTGGGATCCGTGTTCGGCTCCACCGCCAATAAGTGTGCAGCCTGCGGAGCGGGGTCTAGCCCCCCGTCCATAGGCAACGCAACCTCCCCTGGATTTAGATCCAAGGCTGCTTCGGGGATGATGTCCCGGGCACTGTCCGACAGCAGGTCTAGGCCGTGCTCGTCGTGGCTGTCCAGCGCTCCTAGCGCAGGCTCAAATCCGTCGAAGATCAAGTCTCCGCGGATATCCGCCGTGTAGTTCAAGTTTCCGAACCTGATCTGGTGGCTAGGGGCGAACCTGTCGATTTGCTCCAATCGGCCAAGCGAATTGGCCCGCAGTGCGAAGCCGCCGAACGCAAAGATCTGTCCAGGGAGAAAAGTCTCACCCTGGACCGTGTTATTGACGATTGAAGATGCCATCAAGCCTCGAAGCGACGACACAGAGGAACTCTCAATGAAAGCACCAATGTCGGTGTCAAAACCGGTGGATCTCGGGTAGGGGGTCGCGATCTGTGCGTCTTAGGCTGATGGTAACAGGAAGCGTGGGACACAATGTTTACCCAGGTTCGGGCCCTCTTGATGGAGGTAAAACCCTACTTCCTGCTTGATTAATATTGAAGATATGTGGAGTACAAGAGTAGATCTACCACGAGATCATAGAGGCTAAACCCTAAGAGCTAGCCTATGATGGTATGATTGTAATTGTGTTTATATAGACACCGGAGAGCTAGGGTTTACATGGAGTCGGTTTACAAGGAAGGAAACATAATATCCGGATCACCAAGCTTGTCTTCCACGCAAAGGAGAGTCCCATCCGGACACGAGCCGAAGTCTTGAGTCTTGTATCTTGACGCTTCTATAGTCCGGACGCTGTATATAGTCTGGCTGTCCGGATACCCCCTTATCCAGGACTCCCTCACCCCCCTCCCTTTTTCCTTTCTCGATCTTTTTCTCTTCACACAAAGTATGTAATACAGTGCGGACTTCCGAATTATTCCGGCCGCACTATGTGTGTAAGCAATACCCGGGGGCTACCTATAAGGAAGATAAACATAACTTACTCTAAAAGGCTTTTTTGCCCATCACACATGTATTTTCCATGTGTGCCTTTTCTTCACCATTATATGCATCGATGTGACTTAAGACATGGCCAAGTTGGGTTGCCTGGCTCCTGTGTTTATGCCCTACGTTCCCGTTAATACGGCTAGGGCATAAGGGGAGCACCTCTGCGATTGTTACTGCCGGTTCAGCCGGATGTGTACCTCAGACTGGGTGAAGTCGAAAGCTACTTTCCTTAAGAGAATATTCGGTTGGTGAACAAAAGATGTCTTTGTTTATTATAACATAAATCCCCAGAAGTTTTGTATCCTGCGCCATGGTTCGCAGTTCGGACATGTGCCTTGTCGCATGCCTACCCAGGGAAAGGAACCCTTAACGGAACTATTCTCCCTGGAAGATGTTTCTTACTATCCATGTAATATAACATAACTAGTTGGGTACTTGTCTGTTCAAGCACTTATGACCCCTATGCCTGGTTTCCACGCATACTCCGGTTTTGTATAACCGAGCAGGTATTCGGACACACCCCAGACTATAGGATTCGGGGGTTGAAGCGAAAAGGTCCACCATGAGAAATGATTTTAATCTGGCTAGGGGCTACTTATGTCCATTGAATTACACAGTCACTTGGACTGGTCATATTCCTCTTCTATACCATCCAACAGGCTATCTAGCTTACAATCCTGTTGAGAATACTTCACGGCTAACGCCACCTGGTCATATACCAGACTCACAGGAATTTCTTGCCCATCTGGTCCTGCCTGTCCGACTTCGGCCATATGGTTCGGGTCCAGCTTGGTGTAGCGCGTATTCACCATAGCCCATGCTTCCCTTGCACCCTGCCGGCAGGCTGAAATCTTCCACATCCGGATGCGCCGTCGTGCTCCTTGAAGCATGTCCGCAAGCTCCCCCATACCATTCGGCAGGAAGCTTGATGGCCACAAGGCCTGCACTACGCCCTGCATCGCCTGCCGAGCTCGCTCATGCAGTTGTGAGAGGTCTTGCAGTAAATCGCCTGCAGATGCGGGCATCTCCTCCTCAGGGCGACCGGTCAGCATTCCTACAAGCAAAACTCTTCCAATATACTTCCTCGCCGAACTATGCTATAGTTCGTCTAGGCACTTACCATAAATGCCGCGGCGAAGCCTTTTGTACTCCTTCATGGAGTCCGTCAGCTGCGCACGGACGTCTTTCAATTCCACGTCCAGCCGAACATTGGCATCTTGGAGAGTATTCTTGTCCTGCTTAACTTGCGTAAGAATGCGCTCGCCAGCTTTTAGTTGCCTCTGGAGATGCGACTCGTCATCCCTCCAGCCCTCCGGATTTACTCTAGGGTTATCTGCAGAATTTTCTGTTAAATTTGTCATACCAGCCAGTTGCTAACTGGTACGTTTTTGTACAATTGGGATAAATGTTAGCGTATGAGGCCTTCTGGGATTCCTCTAGCTTGGCAACTGTCGCCCTCAGTTGGGTCTTGCACTCCTCTAGCTCCTGGGACAATTGCTCATTCTTATCTACAAGAACCTGCGCATAAATTGATACTTAAAACTGTTGTGCCAACCGTTTCAAGTCTCAGGGGCTACTGCTATACATGCTTATCAAACTTTCTTACCCGTATATCTTTGGTATACTAGTCCGTCGCTCGGGCGAGTCCGCCTTGAGCAGCTCGGATGTATGCGTCTCCCGAATGGAAAGCATTGAATGCCTCTTCGGAAAAGATGTTGTTGCGAAGCATGGCCCGTCGACGCCGGTGATTCAAGGCGCTCTCTACTTCGGAATTCATGGCAGAGAGCATGTCTGCGTCCTCTGTCGGAGGACTATGCGGCATCGGCCCTACGTCCGCCTCCTCTCTCGAAGTCGGTTCTGGAGCCCGACTGGTGGAGGCGTGGTTGGAAGGATCCCCGGATATAGTCCGGATACTCCTCTTCCTGCCAGGATGTAAAGGGCGTTGTTATACTTCAAATAAAAATAATTACATGAAAGGTTGTTTCCTTACCTCTTTAGAGGCATGTCGGCCCTAATCGCCTTCCTCTTGAGCCTACCCAATCCGGACACTTGTGGCTGACGGGTCCCTAGGGGCTCGGCCCTGCGCTTTGAATGTCGCCTCTGCAAAAACACGACGCTTCAGGGATAAGGCGTGACATCAGGAATGAGTCCTCTTCGGAGGATCGAGTGTTTGGCTGACTTACACGTGACAAAGGTAGCAGTCCTCGATAATCGGCAGTAATAGCCACTGGGGCGCCGTCACGGCTCGCTCGATAAAATATCCCGTCGACAAGCTCGACGGCCGCATCCGGGTCTTCTTCAAGTCCTGGATCCAGGGCCCTTTCGGGGTTCTCTGGCTGCGGGGAAGGGCTGGAGATTCCTTCTACGACCCTCCTCAGTTCTTTCTTGTAAATATCGAGGTAGGTAACCTTAGCAAAGAACACCACAATAAGTGAAGCGAGAAAATAAATGACGACTTACCCAGTTTGGGGGATTATACATGGAGAATCCGTCCCGCGGTTTGCTATGGAGGAAGTCTTCCTCTTCTCCTTTGTATAGGTTGGACAGTATCCTTGCCAGAGCGGTGGCGGAGTCCGGACCCTTACGGCCACAACGGGTGGCATCGTCTGTCCCGTTGAAATGCCACATGGGATTGCCCCGGTATTGAAGCGGCTGCACTCCCCGTATTATGCATATTGCCATGACCTCGACTATCGTCAGTCCAGATTTGGCCAATAACTTTATCCTGTTCATCAGGAAATGTATTTCCCTGGTATCCTATTCTTGGGGGCCTCGGGGGCGCCAGCTTAGGCGTGCCCTCGGCGGGGCGTTACTGAACTTGGGGAGTCCTGTCCGGACTAGATCCGGAAGGCGAGCATCGTCAATATAAAACTACTCTGAATCCCAGTTCTCTGGTGCCTTCTTGGGAGTGCCGGATAGGTATCCGGTCTCAGCGATACGCCATACTTCGGCCCCGCCTACTTGACATAGGGACTCTCCCTGGTTGTGGGGGACAAGGCAGAACAGCTTCTTCCACAAACCAAAATGAGCCTCGCAACCTAGAAATAGCTCACAAAGGGCGACATACCCTGCTATATGTAGTACGGAGGCTGGGCTTAAGTTGTGCAACTGGAGGCCATAGAACTCCAGGAGCCCATGAAGGAATGGATGAATAGGAAACCCAACGCCCCTTAATAGATGCGGAATGAGGCATATTCGCTCCTCTAGAGACGGATTAGGGGATCTCTCTGCTTGTTCTCCACCGTCATAGGTGGCTATTCCGGCTCGGACGGGGACCATGAACGCCGGTGGGAGAAGCCCTTGGGTTTGTAACTTTATCAAGCGGCTATGAGAAACTAAACACTCTACCCAGTCCCCCGGCTTGGGACAAGGGGAGCGAGCAGAAGAGTTGCGACGACCGATCATGTTGGAATGGTTTTTTTGGGGCGCTCTATTGGATGCTTGCTCGAGGAGGGAGAGTGAGGTTTGGATATGTGAATCCCCGTCCCTTCAAATACACGGTTAGCCTGAAGGATCGAGGGTGGAAAATGCAAAAATTCCTCGACTCCTTGCATTCCCTCGACATGTGGAAATGGTCATTATTGAGGCACTGAAGCCGAGGAGTACAACATTGATGAGATGCTGAACACTGTTCGGCATGATAGGTACATTGGAGTATTCGGAGAAGGAACCCACCTTGCAATGCCGAAGATAAGACTGCGCGCCGGACTCATCGTCATTGAAGCCTGGTTTAGGGGCTATTGAGGGAGTCCTAGATTAGGGGGTATCCGGACAGCCGGACTGTATATGTCGTCCGGACTGTTGAAGCGTGAAGATACAAGACTCAAGACTTCGGCCCGTGTTCGGATGGGACTCTCCTTTGCGTGGAAGACAAGCTTGGCGATCCGGATATTATATTTCCTTCCTTGTAACCGACTTCATGTAAACCCTAGCCCTCTCTGGTGTCTATATAAACCGGAGAGGATGGTCCTTAGAAGGCCGATCACAATTACAATCATACCATCATAGGCTAGCTCTTAGGGTTTAGCCTCTACGATCTCATGGTAGATCTACTCTTGTACTACTCATATCTTCAATATTAATCAAGCAGGAAGTAGGGTTTTACCTCCATCGAGAGGGCCCAAACCTGGGTAAACATTGTGTCCCTTGCTTCCTGTTACCATCAGCCTAAGACGCACAAATCGGGACCCCCTACCCGAGATCCACCGGTTTTGACACCGACAACCGCCGGGCCATTGCCCGTGCAAAGATGCATTGGGCCAAACTGGATGCAAAGTAGCTGGTGAAGGACGGACCGCCGGAGGGTAAGGCGCATCACTACCCCGAGAAATATTATGATGGAGTTATGCAAGGCGCTCGCCTCGCGGGCGATGAATGTACCAAAGACATAATCTTCGAGTGAATGTACTCATGTCGTCTTTGTAATATGCAAACGAGTATGTTTGCGCTATGTGGCACTTTGTTGATTTAAAATATTACCTTCTGTGCGGCTGTTTATAAAATTCTGAAAGTAGGCCAGTTGTCAGCTTCCGCCCCCACGTAACTATTACTGGGGTGTTCGTGGAAAACCCAAACACTCTTTATTCAAATTTTTGGTCCTTTAAGGAGGTGTTCAACGCAACGAACAAGGCAATCGGACTATTCGGCTTTATAACTCTGACTTAGCCATAGAAGTCTACAATTTTAAATTTCGATGAAGCCCCTAGAATTCGGAAAGCCGAATTGGGGCGCTATACACGCCTAAATCAGACAAGGCCAATTCCTCACCTGAAGCGGAAAAAATCTTGAAGGATCTAAGGCCTCCCGAACAGCGACCAGCTCTCACCGCATCATGCACTACAAAAAAAGACACATCTGTGACATTTTGGGCCGAACGAATTTTTTTTATGTCATACATATGACACTTCTATGACGATAATTATGACAAAACCCGGTATCATCATAGATGTGGTGGACTCCTACTTCTATGACAAAAAATCATGACAGAAAATGGGCTTTTCGTCCTGGGCGGGCCGGAACGCAGCTGCATGACATTCTTTGGGCCGTCCATGACGGCAAAAACCATGGTAGAAGCGAGGGGGAGGAAAATTTTGGCGAGTTGCCGGTTACGGTGGGAGGTAGGGGGGCGAGCGATGCACGTTTCTCTTGTACACGTACGCACGTGTGTGCGAGGCGTTGGCTCAAACTGAACCCGAGTGAGACGTTGGGCTCTAACTGAACCTGAGCGATTGCACTGCAGGCTACACGTTACTGAACCCGAGCGATCGATCGATGGCTGTTAACTGAACCCGATGGAGCGATTCCTTTGCTACTCCTGCTAACTGAAGCCGATCAATTGGATGAACAGTGAGCATTGTGGGGGGGTTTGGATGAATAGTGAGCGGTGGCGTTGCCTCTGGATGAACAGGACCCCGTGGTGTGGAGGGCTGGATGAACAGTAGACGGTGGAGGGGTGGCCGTGGAGGGGTGGTTGAACAGGACCCCGTGGTGTGGAGGGATGGATGAACAGTAGACGGTGGAGGGATGGATGAACAGTAGACGGTGGAGGGTTGGATGAACAGTAGACGGTGGAGGGGTGGTTGAACAGTGCCGGTGGAGTAGCGCGCGGTGGAGGCTGGATGAACAGGAGCCCGTGGAGGCTGGAGAAGGTCGACGGTAGCCCGTGGAGGCTGCAGGAGGTCGACGGTAGCCCGTGGAGGCTGGAGGAGGTCGACGGTGGAGATGAATAGTATCCCGTGGAGTCCCGTTTTGCGGTACGCCACACCCCTCCCAATGAACATGACCCCCGTTTCGACCGTAGGAGGTCCGTTTCTTCTGTTTTGTGGTACGCCACACCCCCCCGATCAACATGACCCCCGTTTCGACCGTAGGAGGTCCGTTTCCTCCGTTTTGCGGTACGCCACACCCCTCCCGATCAACAGGACCCCCGTTTCAACCGTAGGAGGTCCATTTCGTCCATTTTGCGGTACGCCACACCCCTCCCGATCAACAGGACCCCCGTTTTGACTGTAGGAGGTCCGTTTCCTCCATTTTGCGGTACGCCACACCCCTCCCATCAACAGGACCCCGTTTCGAACGTAGGAGGTCTGTTTCCTCCGTTGTGCGGTACGCCAGGCCTCGT